>NC_134106.1:72320000-72640000 GCF_040939455.1 Microcebus murinus | reverse complement strand
GCTCGGATTACAGGCGTGAGCCACCGCGCCCGGCCTATATAAATCCTTTATAGTAAAAAAGATGTAGGATTTGTAGGGGAGGATCAAGTGTGGAGAAAAGGTCGAGAATATTCTCACACATCCCAACATGTCTGCTTCCTGCAGAAAGCCAGGGACCTGCCAAAGGAGGGGCCATCTTCAAATAAGCCACAATGCATATTTTAGAGGTGAAAACAGTCGAGTAAAAGCAGATTGCAACCTTCAGTGCCGTTATCAATTATAGGCTCCTTCAAGGATAAGCTTGAGATTAAAAATAAACACCCCTTACCTTTTACAGAAACAGACTTTTAGGAACCTAAATGAACACACCTGAGGTGGCACAGTGTCATCAGGCCCTCTGACTGATTAATAACGGAGCACAGCAGCAAAGATTTCACAAAAGCAATCCCCACTGGTGGATGATGTGTTAGGCTCAGTGTTAGAGTAGGGACACAGCGGTGACCGACTGTGTCACAGCCCCCATCCTCCAGGACTTGACTGCAGGGGGGCAGTCACCATGACCATCATGGAAAGAAGCCCTCCCATGGTGAACAGGTCACCACCCAGGACTGCTGCCCGGGCACCAGGCATCTCTTGTGGTGTGGGAAGTGGGACTTTGCAAGGCACATAAAACAAGGCCCTAAGCACCGAGGTCTTTGCACATTGCGGACAGCGCAGAGATGCCCGGGTTGATGTTATCTTGCTTCCTTGTTCTTCCTCTCTGCGGCAGGACTGCTTCCCATCCTTTGCACACTGCTCACAGAACCAGTTTTGTTTTAGAGGCATTCAAAACCCTTTTCCGCGCAGCCTTAGATCTCCGAGCAGCCTATTGGCAGCTACCAGTTCTTAGAGTTTACAGAGAAGCCAGATGCACAGGGGATTTATTTGAGTGCCTGGCCCACCAACTCCAAACTGTGGGGGGGAAATTCCCTAGATCCTACCCATTTTTAACATTTAAAATTACACATTGTGTAATACAGCCATTTCTATCTGGCTCACAGGATTTGTGAGGGAGTAAATCGACCAGTAAATGGCAAGCAGGCACGGTCAGAGGAGCAAGCTTCCATTTCTTGTATTTCTACAGGGGCTTTCTCAAAGGCGCTGAAGGATAACCAAAGAGACTACAGGTACCTGACACCCCAGAAGCTCAGGGCCCACATTTGCATAAACAGTCACAACTGCAGACCACGTCACTTTGAGAGGCATTTTGAAAATCTAACTCTCCCCTGACAGGAACCTCACCGGTGGAGGTAGGGGCGGCAGAGCTTCCCCTTCACATGAATGTAGGGACTGCATGTCCTCCATAGCGGTGGGTGGTGGGACTCCTTTCTTTCCTAAGAGAAAAAGACAAGGCTGTGGGGGCCAGAGGAATAACAGTGTGAAAGGGAAGGGGCTGAGCTGGGGAGTTGGCTTTGAGGAAGCAGAAGTCAGCTGCTCTGAAGCATGGATGAGACACACACACACACACACACACACACACACACACACACACGCCAGGTGTTTAGAAACCAGTTTCCCACAGCACTCGGCAGTCTGCATTCCTTTCCACAGCACTCCAAGAAAAGTGTCTCTTCTGGCTTAGGAAGAATCATAAAAAAAAAAAAAAAAATTGCCACTCCGAGCCCCTCATCTAAATCCTCAACGTTTGGTGAACAATAGAGAAAACACACCTGACAAAGGTGTTGGGCTAATGCTACGGTTCCTCTTCTCTTTGTGAAGAGGCCAGTGGGAAACATCGTGGTCTCTGTTCTTCCTTCAAGTCTAGAGCCAAACCTCTGACTTCGGACTCTTGGAAATGCAGAGAGCTGCCAGCGGAAAGACGCCTTTCACGTGCAAATCGCCTGAGGCTGGTGCTGCTAGCCTGGGTCCTCCTGGTCTTTGCCCAGTGCTTTCTTTAAACTTGAAATTATTTCTCTTTTCAGATCTAATGCTTCTGCCAGACAAGATTTGAAAATACAGAGACACCAAGATACATTTTCACATGGTTGGTCGTGGGGACACTTTGCCTATTTTGAGGTGGCTGCCTCTCAAAATGTTCTGCCAGAGACTTGCTACTCAACAAACAGTAGGAAAGTGTCCCCAGATATGACGAATATCAGGAGTCTCATTTTCAAATGACTTTCCTCCAAGTACTGTTGGTAAAGAATATTAACAATAAAAATGGACTAATTTCAAGCAATAAAATCTAGCAGGGACATTCATATAGGAAAGTTAGAGTCACATCTTGCTCTTCTATTAATTTTTGCAAGAGCCGACAGTACATTGATTATGCAATGGAACAGACTGAGGACTGGAGGGAAGAACTGCTGACTCATCCATTCTGGGGTGTGTGTGTGTGTGTGTGTGTGTGTGTGTGTGTGTGTGTTTCTTTCACCGAGACCATTTAGTAGGAGAAAACCTAAAGAGCAAGCAGGAAGATGGTGTATTGTAAAGTGCTCAAATGTACCAAATTGAATAAATGCCAAAATTCTTCATTGATCAATAGATAGACACATTAGATATCTGTCACATTAGATCACATCTATCCAAAATAAAACAGTACCTCAGCACTTTAATTTAGATAGTCAATATGTTATACTGGCCACTTGTCAAATGTCAATAGTAATATCAAAAAGTGTACTGACAACAGGGAGAGGATGGTATCCTGATTCCCTCGTTTTGCCACCATCCCAGTATAGATTTTCCTTAAATGTCAGTGTCACTTTTAGAGTAAATAGCAAATTTTCTAAATAAGTCTATGACAAAGGATTTAGCTTCATTCCAGAAATATGAATTAAGTCATGGAACCAGTGCTTTTATTTCCCAGAAAAGACTAGGAACATTCTGACACGTAACATTTCATTAATTCAGCAATCATTTTTTAAGTGTCCGTGCCTCTTCTAAGGGGACAGAAGCCTCAATCCTGACTCCAGACCAGAGCAGGCATTTCCCACCAGCCCCCCTCCGCCCTAGAAGGGGTTCCACCTTCTCAGCCCTGCCTGCAGGCGGCTTCTGACTTCCACCAGGCCTGTCCAGACTCAGCCCCTCCCCTCTGACAGACCCCCCCCATGGCGTGCTAGGATACCCCTGCTTTGTCTCTGCCTCCTTCATTCTCAGAGTGCTCCTCTGCCTCCTCTCTCAACATTCATTCGCTCATGGAGGAAATATCAGTCGAGTACCCAATTCTGTGTCCAGCACTGTGCTCCTGCCTTGGAAGTGAGCAAAACAGACACAGCCCCTGCCCCGAAGTGTGCAGTCCAGGGCCACCCAGGCAAGCCTCAGCCAAATAGTCACACAAACACATCCTAGTTACCAACTGCAAAAGGACTACGAATAAAGACCAAAAAATGAGACCAACGTAAAGGAGCCCTCGGCCACTGTGGGAGGGAGGGGAAGGGAGGAGCCAGGCCCGCCTTTCTGAGGACACTGGTATCAGGGCACCAGCTGCAATGACCTGGCTGAAAGGCTCCGAAGGTGGTCAGGACAAGGAAGGAGAATTTGCCAAGATGCTTGGAGGCAAGAATTGTTTCTCTCGTTCTCTCTCTCCCTCCCTCTCCCCCTCCCTCTTTCTGTCTAACTCTAAGTTACCTCTTGTAATTATCCCCAATAAAAGAACTTAAAGACAAAAACAAAAACAAACTACGTCCACAAGAACTAAAATTCTTGCAGCTGAGGAAAAGTTATCCAGAATTAAGTTCAGGAAGGGAGGAATTCATATACATAGGGTCGGGAAGGCATGGCACTGACTGCCCCTTGTACCCTGGTATTCTCTGCTTCTCTGGAATTCATGTCCCTCTCTGCCTTTCAGCAGGACATATACACTTCCCAGCTCCCTCTGCAACTGAGTGGGGCCATGTGACTAAGTCTCCATTAGAATTTAAGGGGAAACTCATGTCACTTTCTTTGAGGGAACTTGCTTTTTACTTCCTCTTTCTTCCCTTTCCCAGTGGTAGGAACCTAGGTGTGGTACTAACTTCTGTGGTGTGGTTGAGGACAAGAGCTGAGAGAGATAATAAGAGAGAAGGCGCCTGATTTCCCAGAAGCCTTGTGGAGCACAGCGACCTCCCCGTCTAGACTGTTCCATGAAGGAAGGCCTACGTAGTCTTGTTCTTGGGGTCTGAATTAGCCTGTTCCCTAATTAACACAGGAGCATTTATCTTCTTCAATTATTTTGCCCTTACAATGCCAACCAAAACAAAAGCCATAGCCAAAGTCAAAAGAGAAAAGATAAAGATGTTTGATTATATAAAAATTTCATCGGTTGAGCCAGGCATGGTGGTGCGCCTATAGACCCAGCTACTCGGGAGGCTGAGGCAGGAGGATCACTTGAACCCAGGAGTTTGAGGCTACAGTGCACAATGATCACACTGTGAATAGCCACTGCACTCCAGCTTGGACTACACAGTGAGACCTCATCTCTTAAAAAAAAATGTAGGTTAGCAAACACCACAAACAAAATCAAATGACAAAAAACAAAACTGAAAAATAATACTTGCAACACACGACAGACTAAAAGCTAGTAGCCCTTGTATTTTATTAAGTATGTGCTACCTGTCAAGCACTGTTCTGCTTTATGAGGACTGTCTTGATTAATACTAACTACAATCCTTTGTGGCAGGTACTATATATATACCACAGTGATTAATTATGGGCTCTGAATTCACTACATTGCCCTGTGAAAGTGACCTAACATGAGGATAATAGTACCTTCTTACAAGGTTGTTTATGAGACACGGCTGCTATGAACAGTTGGGCAGGTTGTGCCTAGACAAGGGCAAACTATTAATATACTATGGCAGCCGGGAGCGGTGGCTCACGCCTGTAATCCTAGCTCTCTGGGAGGCCGAGGCAGGCGGATCGTTTGAGTTCAGGAGTTCGAAACCAACCTGAGCAAGAGTGAGACCTCGTCTCTACTATAAATACAAAGAAATTAATTGGCCAACTAATATATATAGAAAAAATTAGCCGGGCATGGTGGCGCATGCCTGTAGTCCCAGCTACTCGGGAGGCTGAAGCAGACCGATAGCTTGAACCCATGAGTTTGAGGTTGCTGTGAGCTAGGCTGACACCACGGCACTCACTCTAGCCTGGGCAACAAAGTGAGACTCTGTCTCAAAAAAAAGAAAAAAAATAAATATATATATACTATGGCAAGTAGGGAAGAAATCTAGTGCCCGTTCTCCAAGCCTGTGCCCTACTGTAGGGTGGTGCCAAGCTGAGGAAAGGGTGCCTTTTTTTTTTTAAGACAGTCTCACTCTGTCACCTGGGCTAGAGTGCCATTGCATAAGCCTAGCTCATAGCAACCTCAAACTCCTGGGCTCAAGAAATCCTTCTGCCTCAGCCTCTGGAGTAGCTGGGACTAAAGGCATGTGCCACCATGCCTAGCTAATTTTTTCTATATATTTTTAGTTGGCCAATTAATTTCTTTCTATTTTTAGTAGAGATGGGGTCTCCTCTTGCTCAGGCTGGTTTCGAACTCCTGATCTTGAGCTATCCTCTTGCCTCAGCCTCCCAGAGTGCTAGGATTATGAGCCACCACACCCAGCCCTGAGGTGCCTTTTTAATTTGCATAAAGATGCCATGTGGACCAGCAGCCCTGAAATGAGATAATTGCTTAGAAAAGTGCCTGCATGGTGACCTCCCGGGAGCGGGGGACCACCAGGTTGCCTAAGGAGGGGTGAACCGGCCCAGGTCGGAAACGGAGCAGGTCAAAACTCCCGTGCTGATCAGTAGTGGGATCGCGCCTGTGAATAGCCACTGCACTCCAGCCTGGGCAACATAGCGAGACCCCGTCTCTAAAAAAAAAAAAAAAAGAAAAAGAAAAGTGCCTGCAGAAAGTGGTCAACACAGTTAGCAACTACTATTAATTATGATTACTTTTAATGTTAATTACTATTATTCTGAGCATTATTGTTCTTATTCTCCAGATGAGAAAACTGAGGCTTAGAGAGGCTATACAATTAATTTGCCTATCACAGGGCTAATGCAAAGATTCCTGTAAATGCATAACAAAAAGTCAGGCCAGGTGTGGTGGCTTAAGCCTTTAATCCTAGCACTCTGGGAGGCCAAGGGGGCCAGATCCTTTGAGCTCAGGAGTTTGAGACCAGCCTGAACAAAAGCAAGACCCCGTCTCTACTAAAAATAGAAAAAATTAGCCAGGCATGGTCGTGTGCCCCTGTAGTCCCAGCTACTCAGGAGGCTGAGGCAGAAGGATTGCTTGAGCCCAGGAGTTTGAGGTTGCTGTGAGCTAGGCTGATGCCACGGCACGCACCTGTGCCACAGAGTGGGACTCTGTAGCAAAAAAAAAGCAAAGAAAAAAATCACTTTGACAGAGAGGAGGTGGAGGTTAAAAAGCACACAGCCTGCAGGCATCCCACCCTAGAGGGTCATACTATCTAGTCTTAGGAGATTTGGAATCTTGGGTGGAACCAGGGAATCTGCATTTTTAACAATGCAGACTCCACCATAGGACAGGGAAGCATTGGTTGGAAAGTTAGATCATTCCAGCTTCTCCAATCTCAGCCCTGGCTGGGTGGGGTTGAACCAAGTAGACCTAGAGTCAGGAAGCAGCTATAAGAGTCAAGGATGTCACCAACATTATTATCATCGTCATCATCATCACAGTTATCATCATTACCATCAAAAACCATCAATGAGGTGCCTATTATATGAAAAGTAGGCCGGGCATCAGTGCAGTAGCTCATGTTTATAATCCTTGCACTCTGGGAGGCCAAGGCAGAAGGATTATTTGAGTCTAGGAGTTTGAGGTTGCAGTGAGCTATGATTGCACCACTGCACTCTAGCCCAGGTGACAAAGTGAGACCTTGTCTTGAAAAGTTAAATTAAATTATTAAATTTTAAAAAATATATGAAAGGCTGTGAGAACTGGGATTAGAAGAATGAGCTGGGTTCAGGTGAAGGTTGGTTAAAAAAAGATGTGGGAAGTCAATAAAATATATCTGATATGTATACAAATCTTTTGTTGTTGTTGTTTTTTGAAACAGAGTTTCGCTTTGTTGCCCAGGCTAGAGTGAGTACCATGGTATCAGCCTAGCTCACAACAACCTCAAACTCCTGGGCTCAAGCAATCCTGCTGCCTCAGCCTCCCAAGTAGCTGGGACTACAGGCATGTGCCACCATGCCTGGCTAAATTTTTCTCTATATATTAGTTGGCCAATTAATTTCTTTCTATTTATAGTAGAGATGGGGTCTCCCTCTTGCTCAGCCTGGTTTCAAACTCCTGACCTTGAGCAATCCCGCCCACCTCAGCCTCCCAGAGTGCTAGGATTACAGGCATGAGCCACCGTGCCCAGCCTACAAATCTTTTATATATAATAGAAGCCAGCAAATTGATGAAGCCACTGATAAAAAATCAATCCGTTCATCTTAGTGTGTTTGTCAGACATAGGCTGAATTGAGACCACGATTATATCTTGACCTGTCAATTCATACATCTGAAGAAGAGAACGTTTTTTTAACTTATTAATGTATTCATGACAAACCAAGACCAGGCTTGGGAGCAATGTTTTGGGAAAAGCGTGGCAGGTGCTATGGTCATGGCTGGTTCAATAGGAAAACAGACAGACGCCCTGACCTTCATTCAGGCTGCTGTGCAGAATCAAGACTACACATTGTTGTGCACATCAGGAAAGTCTTGGCCACAGAAGATAGGCACAAAGATTCCAGATGGCTGTTAATATTGTCAATTATCTTAAGTGCAGGTCTTCGAATTCTTAACATTTCCTCAACTTTGTGAAGTGTTGGGCAGTGAGGGACTTCTTCATTCTAAAGTTGCACACCTGCCTGTAAGAATTCAGTCTTCCTAGAAGAAAACTATCTGTTTTATTATTATTATTATTTTATTTTATTTTTTTGTAGAAAACTATCTTCATAGAGATCTCTTGTGCATGCCTGGGTGAAGATTTGCAAATTAGCATATCTTGTAGATAAGTTTTGCTCATTTAAAAACCTAATTTACCCTCACAAGACAAGCTTATTTCAATTTTTCCAGGCATGATAAAGTGACCTTGGGGAAGCCTGGGCTGGGGTGGCCTGGCCCACTGTGTTCCTTGGTCCCCTGGGCCATGTGGAATGAGAACCTGCTCTTTGTCTGAAGCTCACTGTTCACCATCTGTGCCTGAAGCCAGAGCCAGAGTCTGGCATACTCAATAGATATCACCTGTATTCATAAAGGGGCCTGAAATACTTGCTGAGAATATTTTGCAGGGCATGAATAAACACTTGGCAGGGTTGGTAAGAGGTTTTCATAAAGTATTGTCCTGTGACAGTAGTCAAGGACAAGAAATCTTTTCTCTATTCCTTTTTGGATATTATTTTGGATTGTATCTTCATAAATTCACCACAGATTCTAAGGATTACTGCAGATGGCTTCTTGAAGCAAACATTTATCGAATAAAAGTTAGCCAAACTCCACCCGCGCATCTGTGGTGGTCTTCTCTCTGTCCCCTTGTCCTCTGTCTTGCAGCTATTTTCAGCTATTTTCAATGTTGTGTGTCCAGTAGGAAGCTGTCCTGTTTTCTGGGCCCTTCCCCAAGTTTCGTCCTGATTACTGTGGCTTCCTTTGGGTATAGCAGTGAACATTAAATTGAATAGTGGGTCTTTTACATTTATGCAATTTCTTTCTTTCTTTTTTTTTTTCAGACAGAGTCTCACTTTGTTGCCCAGGCTAGAGTGAGTGCTGTGGCGTCAGCCTAGCTCACAGCAACCTCAAACTCCTGGGCTCAAGCAATCCTGCTGCCTCAGCCTCCCAAGTATCTGGGACTACAGGCATGCGCCACCATGCCCGGCTAATTTTTTCTATATATTTTTAGTTGGCCAATTAATTTCTTTCAATTTATAGTAGAGACAGGGTCTCGCTCTTGCTCAGGCTGGTTTCAAACTCCTGACCTTGAACAATCCACCCACCTCGGCCTCCCAGAGTGCTAGGGTTACAGACATGAGCCACCACGCCCGGCCCATTTATGCAATTTCTTAAAGCAGAGAGAGGATGTCTCATATTTTGATTATTAGCCAGGAAAAACCACTAGACGTTCTACTATCTACAAGGAAAAAGCCTAAATTGTTGGAATGGGATACAGGAACCTAACTAATCTGGGCCCACTGGTACCCTCAACCTTCTGCTTTAATTAATCTTTAATACCCACCCCCTGCTCCCCCCACAGTCTTGTCCTCTACCTCTGGGACCAGCCACTTGGAGCATCACCTCTCTCACCTTCAATCCTTTGCACTTGCTGGAATACTTGCTGTATCACAGGATCAAATTCTTTTAATTCCTGAAGGCGCAGTACAGTGCAGACATGCCTGGAGGAACCCAGCCCCTCCCTAGCACTTGACATCCTACTGCCCTTCTAAACTGAGCTCAAATGAACACCAGTGGTATTTATTTTTATATCAGCAGTGGTTGAGTTCCTACTAAAAAAATCTAACATTTACTGAGCACTTACTACATGTCAGTAAGTATAAGTGCTTTACATGTAAAATTGCATTTGATTCTCACAACAACCTTATAGGGTAAATATAATTATCCCCAATTAACAGATGCACCTTCAACTTGGTTGCTGAATGCAAAAGCCAGGAGAGTAGTTATTAGGTCATTAAATATGAAATGTCCAATTTCAAATCATAAGTGTAGTTTATTGTATCTGAAACAAGAAGCAGTAGAATTAATCAAAATACACACCTAAACTCTCGACAGTTTTGCCATCTTAACAGTAGTTTGTTTACATCAGCAGCAAAGAAGCCTGGAGAGCGAGTGGTGATGAAATTGCAAAAGTGCAAAAGGCATTTTCCACAGCTTGTTGAGAATTGAATATTTTCCCTTGCAAGAAGTGATTCAAAGCCTGGAAGAAGTGGGAGTCAGTTGGTGCAAGGTCTGATGAATGTGGTATATGACAGGGAGTTTCCAAGTCCAGCCTCTGCAGTTTGAGCAACTTTGTGCAACACGAGATCAAGCGTTGTCTTGCAAGAGAACTGCCCTCTCTCTATCGACCAATCTCGCTGCTTAATCATAAGCATCCTCATCATTTCATCCAACTTGCTGCGGTAGACATCCACTGTAATCGACTGACCAGGTTTCATGAAGCTGTAGTGGATAATACCAGCTCTGGACCACCAAACAGACACCATTAGCTTTTTTTGATGAATATTTGGTTTTGGACTGTGTTTTGGCACTTCATCTTTATCCAACCATTTTGCTGAATGCTTGCTATTGTCAGAAAGAATCCATTTTTCATCATACATAACAATACAGTGTAGAAATGGTTCGCCTTTATGTTGTGACAGCAAAGAAAGGCAAGCTTTGAGACAATTTCTATTCTGACGCTCTTTTAATTCATGCAGAACCCATCTATCCA
Organism: Microcebus murinus; assembly: GCF_040939455.1. Taxonomy (NCBI): domain Eukaryota; kingdom Metazoa; phylum Chordata; class Mammalia; order Primates; family Cheirogaleidae; genus Microcebus; species Microcebus murinus. Next base: position 72,629,630 of record NC_134106.1, on the reverse strand, counting down.
GCTTCTTTACCTTGCCCATTTGTTTCAAATGGTCCAACATTGTTGAAATAGTAACATCAAACCTGCTGCTAATTCACACGTAGGTTAAGATGGATTTGCTTCCACTACAGCTTTCAGCTCATCATTATCCACCTTGGTCTCAGGTTGCCCACAACGCTCATTTTCAAGATTAAAATCAACAGAATGGAACTTCTCAAACCATCCACATACTGTGTGTTCATTAGCCACATCCTTCCCAAATACTTCCTTGATATTTTGAGCTGTTTGAGCTGCATTGATTCCATGACAGAACTCATATTTGAAAATAATATAAATTTTTGACTTATTCATGTTTTCACAAAAATTGCTCTAAAAAAATATGAAAGATAATCACAAGCCAAAGCATAGGTTGGACAGAATGAGGCTGTACCTTCACAACAAAAATAAAATAAGAAGTGTCAAATCCCTTTATTACCAAACTGATCATAATAGATCTATTCTTATTGAAAAATATTTTTAGGTTTGGATCTTGATTAATCAATTAAATTTACTATAACTTGTATATATTATTTATGCTTTAAAATTTTTGTGAAATTTAACAACATTATATAAAGGACTGTTTAACAACATTATATAAATACTAGTAATGTTAATTATCTATTTAAAGTGTTTACCTTCTATTTGTTGCAAGTGGAGTTTTTTTTTTTTTTGCTTTTGTTTTTATAATTTACAGTAGTGCTATATGATTTCCTTCTCAACAAATGGAATTTAAGTTTAGAAGCTGAATCAGGCCTGGACACGTGGCTCACGCCTATAATCCTAGCACTTTGGGAGGCTGAGGCAGGAGGATTGCTTGAGGCCAGGAATTCAAGACCAGCTTGAGCAAGAGCGAGACCCCGTGTCTACAAAAACTAGAAAAATTATCTGGATGTGGAGGTGCACACCTATAGCCCCAGCTACTACTGAAGGCTGAGGCAGGAGGATCTCTTGAGCACAGGACTTTCAGGTTGCAGTGAGCTGTGATGACACCACTGCACTCTAGCCTGGGCAACACAGTGAGACTGTCTCAAAATAAATACAAAATAAAAAAATAAAAGTTGAATCAATTAAAAGAAAGCAGTAAGAGTTAGTAGCAAATCATGAAGGGGATATCAGAAAGACTGGGTTTAGGGAAACACTGAGCTTTAGGAGAGTGTGAAGCCAGCACGGAGCCAGGACAAGACTGGCTAAGGAAATGAGCTGCTCTCCCAGGACCACGTGCATCATACTGTGGAGTCTGAACTTTATCCCGAGAGCACTGGGAGCCACTTATGATCTGAAAACATGGGAGTGTCATGACAGGAGATCATGGGAGTGTCATGACAAGAGATCATCAAGAGGGCAGTGTGGAGACAGGAATGGAAGGAGCTCAATCAAGGAGGCAGGGAGGGTATGGAGGAGCCGACCGCCATGATGAAGGAGGAAGATGAGGGTGGGCTGAATGTCTCCAGCAGAACAAAGACAGTAAAGTGCTATCGTGTCCTGACTTGGTCACTGATGTAGAAGACCCTGCAGTCGCTGGCTTAGATATTAATAACTGGGTCAATAGGGAGGCCCTTCAGAGATCAGGAACATATGAGGAAAAGCAGGTTTTAAGAGAATTATGATGACCTGCTCATCCATATTGTATCTGAGATGATTTGGAAGACAATGAAGTGGAAATGTCCAACAGTTGGTTCCGACAGGAGCTCACGTGAGAACTCTGGATTAGAGTCGCCAGCGCTTCCTCTCAAAAGGGATGAAAACTCACCTACGATAATTTGCTAGGGCTAACATAGCAAAGTACCAGAGACTGGGAGGCTTAAAGGACAGAAATTTATTTCCTCATGGTTCTGGAGGCTAGAAGTCCAAGATGAAGGTGCCGGCCGGCAGGGCTGCTTTCCTCTGAGGGGCTCTCCCTGGCTTGCAGATGGCTGTATTCTTCCCCTGTCTCCACATGGTCTTCTGTCTGCATCCAAATTTCCTCTTCTTCTAATGGTAATAATCATATTGGATTAGGGTCTATCCTAATGTCCTCATTTTACTTTAATTACTTTTTTAAAGACCCTGCCTCCAAACACAGTCACCTCTGAGGTACTGGGGTCAAGACCCAACATTTGAATTTTGGGAGGACACACTGAGCCAATAATCCCATGCTAATTTATTAAGCCAAAAAAGAAATATGTTGGCCAATGAAACCAGGAAGTTCAAGGCAGTGAAGGAGGATCCTGGATAAAAAGATTTAAATCTTGGGTCCCGCTGGGTGCAGTGGCTTATGCCTATAATCTCAGCACCTTAGGAAGCTGAGGCAGGAAGATCCTTAAAGCCGGGAGTTTGAGACTAGACTGGGCAACATAGTGAGACCCCAGCTGTACAAAAATAAAAACATTAGCCAGGCTTGGTGGCACATGGCTGTAGTCCCAGCTACTCTGAAGGTTGAGGTGGGAGGATTGCTTGAGCCCAGGAGTTCCAGGTTACAGTGAGCTATGATTGCACCTCTGCAATCCAGCCTGGGCAACAGAATGAGACCTCATGTCTAATAAATAAATAGATAGATAGATAGATAGATAGATAGATAGATAGATAGATAGATAAAAAGTCTGGACATATCCTGAACTCAGGATATGTCTCTATTTCTATTCTGTCACTCAGATTTTCTTGGTGTTCTCTGCATTCTCAGGTAGGCTCTCTCTCATAGTATCAAAGATATTATTTCAGGACTACAACCTATGCACAGTAACCACTTCCTATGAAGAAAGGAACTTTTTGCTGATAATTCCAGCAGAAGTCCTGAGGAATACCTTGAATTACCTATCTCAAAATAGGTAATTCCACTCAGCCACCTCAAACAAATCACTATTGTAGAGAAAAGTCACACTGGCAAGGGCCAAATCTGAATCTCCACCCTGCCCCACCCAATGGCTAATCCCACGTAAATCTCATGAATTGGGGATAATGGAAGAGTGTTTCCTTATCGAGTCATTAAGCAGTCAGCAACAAGTATAGCAAACCGTGTCCACTATAATTATTAGAGCCACGGAAATGGTTCTGGCATCCCATGAAAAATGTATAGAGTGAAAAAAAGAGAGTGAGGTTAGGAACCAGAGGGGAAAAAACAATGTTCAAAAGACAAGATGAGAAAGGGACATCCTCGAGGAAGATGCAGAAGAGAAAGAAAGAAAACCCAGACAGTGTGTTATCACAGACACCAAGACAAAGGGCAGTTTTAACAAAGAACCATGATTCGCAATACCTCAGAGCAAAAAAGTTAATATGCTCGATTGTAAAGAGCACATACACAACAATTTTTAAAAAAGATGCACAACTTTAAAAATGGGCAAAAGATCAGAACAGGTAGTTCACACACAAAAATGGAATTTAAATGCTGTATGACTGGACACTTAAACTTATTCATAAAGAAAATCAAACCACAACATTTCTGAGATATCCTTTTGTGCTTTTACTATTGGCAAAAATCAGAAGATGAACATATCCCGTGTTAGCAAAGATGATGGGAAATAGGCACCCACAGTGAACCCACTGGGGGTGTGAACTCGGCACCTTCTGGCAGGGCAATTTCTGAGAATCAAACATTGAAAGGTACCTGCTCTTTGACCCAGCAAATCTTAGCTAGGAATTTAGTATCCTAAGTAAATTAAAACATATTTTTTTTTTTTGAGACAGTCTCACTTTCTTGCCTAGGCTAGAGTGAGTGCCGTGGCATCAGCCTAGCTCACAGCAACCTCAAACTCCTGGGCTCAAGCGATCCTCCTGCCTCAGCCTCCCGAGTAGCTGGGACTACAGGCAAGCGCCACCATGCCCGGCTGATTTTTATATTATATATATTAGTTGGCCAATTAATTTTCTTTCTATTTTTATGGTAGAGACGGGGTCTCGCTCAGGCTGGTTTTGAACTCCTGACCTTGAGCAATCCGCCCGCCTCAGCCTCCCAGAGTGCTAGGATTACAGGCGTGAGCCACCGCGCCTGGCCTAAAACATATTTTTTTTAAAAAAAGGAAATAACCCCCAAATCCATCAAAAATAGGTTAAATCCAAAACACTGCCTAACAGGTATGGAGGGACACCAACAAAATAGTACGGACACTGGCCGAAAACCACCCACACATGGCCACATGGGTCGGTTACCCCTGAAATCCCATGAAGGGATACCAAGTAGACAAAATGGGGTAGACATGGGCTGTTTTGGAAAGCTCTCCAAAGTATATTAATGAAAGTGTAAGATATAGAGCCATTTGAATAACATGGATCCCATATGTGTACATTTATTTATTTATTTTTTGAGACACAGTCTCACTCTGTTGCCCTGGTAGAGTGCAGTGGCATCAGCCTAGCTCACAGCAACCTCAAACTCCTGGGCTCAAGCGATCCTTCTGCCTCAGCCTCCCGAGTAGCTGGGACTATAGGCACACACCACCATGCCCAGCTAATTTTTTTTTTCTATTTTTAGTTGTTTGGCTAATTTCTTTCTATTTTTAGTAGAGGGTCTCACTCTTGCTTAGGCTAGTCTCGAACTGCTGAGCTTAAGCAATCCACCCGCCTCGGCCTCCCAGAGTGCTAGCGTTACAGGCATGAGCCACCAAACCTGGCCAGAATAAGAGTTCTTACTCCACAGGATTGCTATGAGAATAAAATAGGATAATGCATGTAAGAGGCTCAGCACAGTGCCAGGTACATAGTATATGTTTCATAATTGTCAGTTCCAAAAAAATTGTGAGTAATAAGAGACACAGTCCTCCATTCTCATAGAAAACCTGGAATAGTGGGTGGCTGACTGGGGAGGAGGAGTTGGTTACTGGAAATCAGGGACCAGGGCATTGGATGAGTCTTCCTGTCTCCCCCAGCATGATGGCAGGGCTTGGGGGAGACGGGAAGACCACAGACACAGGGTGGAGTCTCATAAAGAAGGAGAAAGATAAGAACAGCTGAAAGATTTGAAGGAGTTTCTCAATAAGGGCGGGGGGGGGGGGAGGGGGGGGAGAAAGCATGGTAGGCAGGGGCCGTGGTGAGCAAAGAGGATACCAATTGGCTCCTGCCCGGACTGGGAGGAGTAAGGGGAAAGCCTGCAGCCTTCAGTAGACATCGCCTCCGGGGAGGACACCTTGGGAGGATCCTGACGGAGACAAGATCCAGTCCTGCGGGGAAACGCTGCAAGGCATGTCCTCAGTCCTCTGAGGAGAGCTGAAGACTCCCTGGGAGGCTGGTCTGGAGCAGAAGGAAGAGTGTGAGAAGCTATGTGAGGAAGCTCAAGAATGGAGCTAATCAGCGAGAGCCAGAGGCCAGGAAGCATTCCAGAGACTTGGGGGAGAGAGTGATGCCAGGGCAGGGGCTTCAGGTCCAAGCTAGGGAGTCACAGATCAATAACCTTTGCCCAGTCAAAGGAATTGCCGGAGTACCACCATTTGGGCTGATAATTTTTTCTCTTATTTTTCTGAACTTAAGTACATGGAACTTCCGTGGAATGCTCAGATGCTTAGTCCTCTAGAATCCTCAGAATTCTTTTTTTTTTTTTTTTTTTGCTGGACTTCCTATGCCTAATGTTTGCATTAGGAAAGGGGCATGGGTCTCGGGGTCAGCTGGTTTGTGGCTGGGTGGTCTCTGGGCTACGCCCCACTTCTGAGCCTCCCTGGGTTTGATTTTTGCCCCACTCTGTATTTGTGACTCCAAGGTGGCTGAGTGGGGTGACCAGAAGTGGAATTTGGCTACTGTCAACATAAAAAGCTTACAAGGAAAAGAGATTCATGGAACGGAAGACAAATGACACATTTTCTCGGGGAGAAAAGGGCTACCTTAGTTTCCCACCAACGTTTACAGTCAGTAAGTAACACTGTAAAACTGAACGGTCCCTCTGAGTTGTGTTTCAGTTCATAAGTCACAGTCTTTGAGGTATCGATGGCCTGGGAAAAGGACAGAAGCTCTCCAGTTTGCCCCTCTCTAATGACACCACCAATCCTACAATGAGAATGGAAGAAGTGGCCAGACAGTGGAAAAAAATAACAGCCAGCAAGGAGTCAGGTAGTGTGTCCGGCTCCAGCTGTCTCAACGTATTTTCTTAAAACATCCTTTCCTCACAAAAACAATAAAGGTGTAATTAATATTTTTGTTGTTTTTCCGTTTGTTTTGTTTTATTATTATTATTATTTTTGAGACAGAGTCTCACTCTGTTGCCCAGCCTAGAGTGCCATGGCATCAGCCTAGCTCACATCAATCTCAAACTCCTGGGCTCAAGCAATCCTGCTGCCTCAGCCTCCCAAGTAGCTGGGACTACAGGCATGTGTCACCATGCCTGGCTAATTTTTTCTGTATATTTTTAGTTGTCCAGATAATTTCTTTCTATTTTTAGTAGAGACGGGGTCTCGCTCTTACTCAGGCTGGTCTCTAATCCCAGAGCTCAAAGGATCTTCCAGCCTCGGCCTCCCAGAGTGCTAGGATTACAGACAGGAGCCACAGCGCTGGGCCTGAAACTGTCCATTTTTATTTCACACTGGCAAAGGTGCATTCATTACCTTAATTAGATCATCCTGTGAAAAGGAAATTTTACAAAACATTATTACAGAGAACTTGCATTTAAAGTCAAATTTTGGCCGGGCAAGGTGGCTCATGCCTGTAACCCTAGCACTCTGTGAGGCCAAGGTGCGTGGATCGCTCAAGGTCAGGAGTTTGAAACCAGCCTGAGGGAGACCCCTTCTCTATTAAAAATAGAAAGAAATTAACTGACCAACTAAAAATATATATACAAAAAGTTAGCTGGGCATGGTGGTGCATGCCTATAGTCCCAGCTACTCTGGAGGCTGAGGCAGTAGGATCGCTTGAGCCCAGCAGATTGAGATTGCTGTGAGCTAGGCTGATGCCATGGCACTCACTCTAGCCTGGGCACCAAAGTGAAACTCTGTCTCAAAAAAATAAAATAAAGCCAAATTTTTATCCGTTTTTTTAAGTTCATCAAATTATTTTAACTTTGCTTAATTGAAAAAACCACAGGGATTAAAAATCATTATTTTAATTTTGACATTCAATAACCCATGCCATGACCAACAATAATTTTAAGTTTGTCTAAAATGTGATTAAGATGAGGAAATGTAACTTCCAAACCCCTAGAGGGGGTTGTCCACCCCACAGATAGCTCTGGAGATGCATGCTGTAACAAAGGCAAAGAGTCGCTAGGTGGCTCTGTCATTTTTAAATAAAACCTAAGGTCCGCGAAAGATAACTTACAGTTAAGGAACAAAATATTCCTACTAGGTAGAACTTCTAAAAAAACAAGGAACAATAATCTGCAATCGTGGCCTCTCATTCATAGTAATTTGGAGCTCTTAGGTTAAGAATTAAGACTCTCTAAAGAAAAATGCAAAACTACAAACTAGGTACTGGTAAGCAATTTGCTAAAAGATAAAAGAAAGAATTATATTCTTAAGGACATGAATTACTAAAGCGAGGTGACTTCAAATTTTTCATAATTTATTGCTATCTTTAGGTCTCAAACTCCTCTTCTGGAATTTCTCTTTTTAGTTTAGATCGTTAAACTTAAGAGCACATTAAATTGGGGCATAATAACTTATTTAAAAATGCTTTCCAATTTCTTGGGTCATAGTTGTCATCCTTATTAACATTCCAGGAGAAACTTCAAAACAAAATCAAACAACTTCATTTTAGGCCATGTAGGAAGAAGAAGAAGAAGAAAAAGCACCATGCTTATTTAAATTAAGAAAACATTTAGATCCTAGAACCAAAATACACTTAAGAGACACACCATTCTTTTCTACAGCATTTGCCAGGTTATTGGATAGAAACAGTGCTTTAATGATGTCAATAATTCCTTTGTGGTTCCAGAGAAGACAAACGTACCCTAATTTGCTAATTAAATATCTCTGGATTTTATTTGTTTAAGAGGTGAGATACCAGAAGGCAAGCATTTCTCCCAAAAGTACATAACTAACTTTATCATGAAAATAAATCTCTCCGGGGAGGGTGGGTGTCCGAATGATTCAATATCTTGAACTATCGGTCTGCAATTGGCAAATGGTCAGAGAAAACATTTTCCTCTCTCCCTCTCGCTTACATGAGACCTTCAGACCTGTCACTTACTAAGAACACATTTAGGACAACTTTTAGTAGTAAAAAAAATTATTCTCTTGTTGCTGTTTTGAGTCAATAAACGATTGCGTGGAATGTGAAGTCGCCACAGTATTTCTCTGGTTTTGTCTTTTTCCGGGCAGGGAGACGCATTTGAAAACTTAGCAAAAGCAGAGGGCAAGTCAAATACTTGCCCGTTAGCTGAGATCGTTTTTTTTTTTTCCGTAAATGAGAGCTTCTTGCAGAGTCTAAATTACTTTAAACTTTTAAGCTTTAGTCTTTGAAATGCTAATTACGAAGCTACTTATTTAAATGTTGACAACATGGGCCCTTGTTTTTAGAAGGTAACGAGTCACACTGAAAGACCGTACGCACCGGACGTAAAATGAAACGCTTCCCGAAAGCGAACGAACACCTTCAATAGTTTGGTTCAGAAAAATTAAACATCGATTTCCATTGCTCAGATCACAGAATTTCCAAGGAAAAGGGGACCCACACGAAGGGTGCCGGTTAATGCACTCTACCGCACACCCAAAAGGATTGTAAATCACGTCTGCTGTTTTCGACTGGGAGCCGGTCAGTTGAGATCGGACGTGAATCCCGCAACCCGGTCAAAAAAGGTTCTCAGGCTTGCGGCAGAAAAGCTAAAGGGACTGGGCAGGTGGGCCGAACGGCCACCCAGAATTAACTCCCGGACCTTTTAGAGCCCGTCCCTACAGTTTGGGCTGCCTTCCCTTGGCTTTAACATTCGTTATTTCATCTTATCCTGCGTGAACAGCACGCGGGCTCGGAAGGGGCTGGCGCCGTCCCCTGGCACCTGGCGGCGCGGGCCTCCCGGGCTCCGGCCGGGCGCGGCGCGGGGCGGGGCGGGCGCGCGGATTTGGGCGCGCTCCGAGCGGTGCGCGGGCAGGTGGGGCGTGGCGGGGGCGTGGAGCCCGGGCCCGCCGCCACCGCCCCGCTCCGGGCCGGCCCGGGAGGAGCCGCGCGGGGCACGGTTATAAGAGGCTGGCTCCCCGGCGCTGCGGGAGTACCGCGGACCCGGCCCGGAGCCCCGGGAGCCGAGCGAAGGCCGAGGCGGGGCCGCAGGGTTGGCCCCCAAAGGGATGCTCTCGCCCGAGCGGCGAGCCCAGCCCCGCTCGCCCGTCGCCGCGGCCGCGCCGCACCCGCCCCCGGCCTCCGACATGGCTCTCTACTGCGGCGACAACTTCGGCGTGTACTCGCAGCCCGGCCTGCCCCCGCCCGCCGCCGCCGCCGCCGCCGCCCCGGGCGCACCGCCCGCCTCCAGGGCGCCTTACGGGCTGGCCGACTACGGCGCGCCGCCGGCCGCGGCCGCCAACCCCTACCTGTGGCTCAACGGGCCCGGCGTGGGGGGCCCGCCCTCGGCCGCCGCTGCCGCGGCCGCAGCGTACCTGGGCGCCCCGCCGCCGCCGCCGCCCCCCGGGGCCGCCGCCGGGCCCTTCCTGCAGCCGTCGGCCGCCGCCGGCACCTTCGGCTGCGCGCAGCGGCCCTTCGCGCAGCCCGCGCCCGCCACGCCCGCCTCGCCCGCCGGGCCCGCGGCGCCGGGCGAGCTGGGCTGGCTGTCCATGGCCAGCCGCGAGGACCTGATGAAGATGGTGCGGCCGCCCTACTCATACTCCGCGCTCATCGCCATGGCCATCCAGAGCGCGCCCGAGCGCAAGCTCACGCTCAGCCACATCTACCAGTTCGTGGCCGACAGCTTCCCCTTCTACCAGCGCAGCAAGGCCGGCTGGCAGAACTCCATCCGCCACAACTTGTCGCTCAACGACTGCTTCAAGAAGGTGCCGCGCGACGAGGACGATCCAGGTGAGGGCGGCCGCGCAGGTGCTTCCCGGCCGGGGAGGCGGCGCTCGGCGGGAGCGGGGCGGGGGAGCGGCGTTGGGGTGTCTGTGTGGCTTGAAGATCTGCGAGGAGTCTTCTCTCTCGGACTGCGGGCGGGAGCAGGTGGAGGAACAGCCACCCCGACCTTGGGGAACCCAGAGGACAAAGAAGTATCCAAGGGTCTTGGGAGAGAGGAGCTCGTCCCTTATACCCAGGGACACGCAGAGGCAGGCCAGTTAGAGAAATAGGGAAAAGTCCGTGTCCCCCAACAGAAGGCTACCCCTTCCTTGGTGGTATTCGTCAGGCCGCCGAAGACAGAGTCTAGTAGGAAGATTAGGAGAGTAAGAACACGAGTGAGCTTTCTGGTAAGGGATGGTTACGGAGGGATTCAGGTGAACCGAGAATTCCATCATGTTTCATAAGAGGCGGTAAGAGCGTGAGAACGGCAAGAACGGCAGGACGGTCACCCATAGGTGCACTCCTCCTCGGTCAGGTTCCTGAGACTCGCGTGTCCCGATTGACTATAGGGGCGCGGACGTCGTGAGATAGGGGTAAAGGGTAGGGAGAGCTTTAGGTTGGTCCTGCAAAATTGTGGTTTTTGGTACCGTAACTGGTTAGAAATTTAGAAATGAATATCCCAAATTTGCTTCGTTCTGGTCTAGTAACTCCTGCCGTGAGGGGCTATGGAAACAGTGGAGTGTCCTCTCCCACGTGCGCTGAGAGGTGGAAGTGGAGAAATGTTTAGCAAGAGGGAAACTGAATCCTACCAGAGGTTTTCAGAAGGAGCCCGGGACGAGGCAAGGGGAAAGGAATTGATATGAAAAAGAAACAATAGCATGCAAGTAGGGTAAAATTAAAAAAAGAGAGAGAGAAACGCAAGTATTTTAGCCACACACTACAGAGATCCAGGATTTTGTGTAAATTCTGTAAATATGAAGCTTAGTCATTCTAGAGCAGCACTTTCCAATAGAAATACAGTGCAAACCACAGATGATTGTAAGTTTTCTAGTAACCACATTGAAAAAGTGAAAAGAGATTGGTGACATTTTTATTAATTTGTTAAGTAACCAAAAATATTATTTCAACAAATAATATATTAAAAATTACTAATGAGATTCTTTGCATTATTTTTTAAGAATCCCATGTGTATTTTACCCCATCTCAATTTGGACTAGCTACATTTCAAGTGCCCAATAGTCACATGTGGCTAGTGGTTGAACACATGGGACAGGGCATGTAGTTCTAGGAGATGCTTCTTTCTGATTTGGCCTTTGAATCACCCAAGATTATCACATCAATTGTCATGTAAACTCTGGACTTTACCCTATGGGTTCACTGATATATGGCTAGTTTCTTGTTAAAGTAGTGGTGCCAAGGTAGAACTATATAAGTATCCAGATAGGTACAGGTATTATTGTTTAAATGTTAGTGATATAATTTTTTTTCTGCAACTATTTGCAGAAAGTGGTTCAGTGAAAATAATGGGTGCAGGGGAGAGCATGGTGGTTCCTGGAGGCAGCTTAAGCCAGTGGTTAGTTAAGAATGCTGAGTCTGTGGAACATCTCACCTGCTGGATCAATTAGTCCTGAAAACATTTTTTAAGTTTTTTAAAAATTAGAAAAAAAAAAAAAAAAAGAAGGGTGAGTCTGGAGCCAGCCTGCTTATATCCTGGCTCTACCATGGCTAACTGTGAATATGGCAAGTTACTAACCAGTCTGTACTTCAGTTTCCCCATGTGGAAAGTGGGGCAGTAATACCGCCTCTCCCCACAGAGCTGTGAGGAGTAACTGAGGTTATCCATGTAAGCAGTCACTATAAGGTAAGTTCTTAATAGTACTTTCAAGCATCAAAGATTGTTTTTGCCAAAAATGTAAAACAGCTGTTGGAAGATACAACGCTCCAAGAAGTTAGAGCTTTTCTCCCTCAATTGTGGTGCATGGTGAGGGAAATGATCTAAGCAGAAAACTAGCATTGGATGCATTAAATGAGACCCGGATGTTCAACACTTGTCCAGTAGACAAAAAGAAAGGCTTTCAAGATTTGCAGGGGTAGGTCCTGCCCAAGATGAGGGGATGTATGTAGTAGACTGCAGGAACTTTTTTGTACTCCAAATATATGCTCTCCAATGCATGGGTAAAATAATCGATTGCTCTGTAATAATTTTTGTGATTTTGAGGTTGCCTTTTTCCAGTGGGGTATTTTTTTTCCAGAGGTGAGAAGTTGTGCATTTTCAGCCAATAATTATAATAAATATTGTTTTTTCACTGCTTACTGTGTGCTGGCCATTATGATGAAATATCATTTAATCCCCATAGTCAATCTACTAGATGGATAGTATTCTTTTCCCTGTTTTATAAATAAAGAAACAGAGGCTCGAGTTTAGGTCGCATCAGAATTACATGTTTTTGCAAGGTTACACAGTTTGGATCTAGAATAAGTGAACGGGCCAGGCATAGTGGCTCACGCCTGTAATCCTAGCACTCTTGGAGGCCGAGGTGGGCGTATTGCTTAAGGTCAGGAGTTCGAAACCAGCCTGAGCAAGAGTGAGACCCCTGTTTCTACTATAAATGGAAAGAAATTAATTGGCCAACTAATATATATAGAACAAATTAGCTGGGCATGGTGGCGCATGCCTGTAGTCCCAGCTACTCTGGAGGATGGGGCAGTAGTATTGCTTGAGCCCAGAAGTTTGAGGTTGCTGTGAGCTAAGCTGGTGCCACTACACTCACTCTGTCTCAAAAAAAACAAAGCAACACTCTGTCTCAAAAAAAAAAAAAAGAATAAGTGAAAGGGTTGGGTGATTTAATCATAAGTGCCTGGAAAATAGAATTAGGTCTAAAGATTTAAGTAGCAGACACTGTCAGGAAGAGGGGAAATGGCCAGAACATCTTTGCTCCAGATTTCTCCTTGAAGCAAAGACTAAAATTTCCCCCAAAAGAGTGAGTTTAGGCCGGGCGTGGTGGCTCACGCCTGTAATCCTAGCACTCTGGGAGGCCAAGGAAGGCGGATCACTCAAGGTCAGGAGTTTGAGACCAGCCTGAGCAAGAGCAAGACCCTGTCTCTACTAAAAATAGAAAGAAATTAGCTGGACAACTAAAAATATATAGAAAAAAACAAATTAGCTGGGCATGGTGGTGCTACTCTGGAGGCTGAGGCAGGAGGGTCGCTTGAGGCCAGGAGTTTGAGGTTGCTGTGAGCTACACTCTAGCCTGGGCAACAGAGTGAGTGAGACTCTGTCTCAAACAAACGAAAAAAAAAAAGAGTGAGTTTAAACAACAGAGTGGATTAAGCATCTTTGTTTTCATTTAATGAGGGTCTCCTCTCCCAGGGATAAAATAGGTTCTTCCCTAACTTGTCTTTCTTCTTCATCTTCTCAGGGAAAGGTAATTACTGGACTCTGGATCCAAACTGTGAGAAAATGTTTGACAATGGGAACTTTCGTAGGAAGCGAAAGCGCCGCTCTGAGGCCAGCAGCAGTTCCACGCTGGCTTCCGGGACATCAAAATCAGAAGAAGGGCTGTCCTCAGGATTGGGCTCTGCAGTGGCAGGGAAGCCAGAAGGAGACAGCCCCTCCTCTCTGCTGAGGCCTCCTCAGTCCCCAGAGCCTCCCGAGGACACCAAGAGTACTGCTTCCTCTCCTGGAGGATCCATGCTCACCTCCACCCCTTGCCTCAACACATTCTTCAGCAGTCTCAGCACCTTGAGTGTCAGCAGCAGCGGGACTGCCCAGCGACCTCTCCCTGGCAGCCGCCACCTAGGAATCCAGGGGGCCCAGCTGCCCTCCAGCGGCACGTTCCCCCCCACCTCCATCGCGGAGGCCTCGCCAGATGCCTTGCAGCTGAGTAACAGCACGGGCAACAGCAGCGGCCAGAGATCTTCCTATTACAGCCCTTTCCCTGCCAGCACCAGCGGGGGCCAGAGCAGCCCCTTCGGCAGCCCCTTCTACAACTTCAGCATGGTCAACAGCCTCATCTATCCCCGGGAGGGCTCTGAGGTGTAGAGGAGTGCTTCTCAGACCTCACACAGGAAGCACACACCTGAGAGATGCACCCATTCTGGTTAGAATGCAGGGTCCGAGTCAGTAGGTCTGGGAGAGGCCCTGAGGTTCTGCATTTCTGTGGAGCTCCTGGAGACCGTATGGTCCTTTGACCACACTTGGAGTAACAAGGCTGAATGTATTAGGTAACTCTGCCTACAACCCAGTGAGCTTTTATAGGTTTCCCTGGATATGGGCGTTTTTAGAGAGAAAGCCACTTCACTGTGTTCTGGGATATGTCGCTTGTGAGCCCAAGGAGGGCAGGGACCACGTCTGTTTTGTTCATCACTGTATTCCAGGGCTGCAAGTTCACATGTGTACAGGTGACTAAAAACCATAAGCTAATGAAGTTACTGGTTGAGAAAACCAACAGCAATTGGCAGCTGAGCCAGTAGAGAATGATTGGGGCTGATCAGCTGAAGGCTGCTGTGAACAACTGGTTCTCTCTCTGAGAACAGCATTCTGATTTTTTTTTTTTGAGACAGAGTCTTACTCTGTCACTCAGGCTAGAGTGCAGTGGTGTCATGTAGCTTACTGCAGCCTTAAACTCCTGGGCTCAAGGAATCCTCCTGCCTCAGTCTCTCAAGTAGCTGGGACTACAGGCATGCGCCACCATGCCCAGCTATTTTTAGTAGAGTCTCAGTCTTGCTCAGGCTGGTCTCAAACTCCTGACCTCAAGTGATCCTCCTGCCACAGTCTCCCAGAGTGCTGGGATTACAGGCATGAGCTACTATGCCCTGCCAGCATTCTGATTTTTATAGAAAAGCCAGTTATCTGCATTTTTTTTTTACTTTTTGGGGGGTGCAGGGGGACAAAGTCTTACTCTGTTACCCGGGGCAGAGTGCAGTGGCGTTATCATAGCTCACTGAAACCTCAAGTGCCTGGCTCAAGTGATCCTCCTGCCTCAGTATCTGGGAATACAGGCATGCACCACACCCGGCTATTTTTTCTTATTTCTTTTTTTTACGTGGGCCTAGGAACCAACCAGGTAATTTTTCTATTTTTATTTTATTTTATTTTATTTTTTTGAGACAGTCTCACTCTGTTGCCTGGGCTAGAGTGCCGTGGCAGTAGAGATGGGATCTTGCTCTTGCTCAGACTGGTCTCAAACTTCTGAGGTCAAATGATCTGCCCACCTTGGCCTCCCAGAGTGTGAGGATTATAGGCGTGAGCCACCACGCCTGGCCAATTTTTCTATTTTTAGTAGAGACAGGGTCTCAGTCTTTGTCAGGCTGGTCTTAGTTTTTTTTTTTTGTTTTTTTTTTTGAGATATAGTCTTACTCTGTTGCCCAGGCTAGAGTGCCTTGGCATCAGCCTAGCTCACAGCAACCTCAAACTCCTGGGCTCAAGCAATCCTTCTGCCTCAGCCTCCTGAGTAGCTGGGACTACAAGTATACACTACCATGCCCGGCTAATTTTTCTATGTATTTTTTTTTTTAATTTTTTAAATTCATACTTTTCCTTTTTTCCTGAGCCATCAGATCAGAAAATTTTTTTCTATATATTTTTAGTTGGCCAATTAATTTCTTTCTATTTTTTAGTAGAGATGGGGTCTCGCTCTTACTCAGGCTGGTTTCGAACTCCTGATCTTGAGCGATCCACCTGCCTCCGCCTCCCAGTGCTAGGATTACAGGCCTGAGCCACCCCGCCCGCTGAGGGAGGTATTACATGAGGCAAGTGGAAGTCCAAGATGTTAGGTAGCTTACCCACGGTCACACAATAAACAGTGGAGCCAGGATTGGATCTAGGCAGTCTGGCTCCAGAGCTGGTGCTGTAACCTCCATGTTCTAGTTCTGAAAAACCAAGAAGCAAGCCTCCATAGGCTGACATAAGTATATAGGGGGTAGGAATGGAGCTAGATCTCACTTCACCAAAGATTGTGGTTGAAATAAAAGTCATTTGATATGTTCCTCTGAGCTGCAAAGGTAGATATCATCTCTAACTCTTGCTGCCATGGTCCAAGATCTGGGGTGACCACTGTCCTAGCTTATGGTCGTTAGTCTGGCATCCTGTCCCTTTTAGCTTGTGTCCTGGATATTGCATTTTCTAACAAAGTATTGATAGAATTTTATTAAAAATACCCCTTTTTCCCTTCCCTTAAGTCCTTTTATTTTAATAAAAATATCTTTTAAATGGAGTTTTATAGTTTTTAATACAATAAATCATTTATTTGTGATCAAATTTTTTAACCACTTTGGTAGGAGTGGACTGTGAGTGCCGGCTGTGGGCAAGGTTTCACGCCGGTGAGTGCCGTACCAAAGTGGTTAAAAAGAGGCTAGTCTGAGTGCAGTGGTGTTTACAACTAATCAATCACAACCAGTTACAGATTTCTTTGTTCCTTCTCCACACACTTCACTTGACTAGCCTTAAAATTTTTTAAAAAAGAATTTTATTTATGTTAGCCTTTCCTTTCACTTTACAGATATATCTTCATTTGAATAATTTCTTTTCTTTTTCTTTTTCTTTTTTTTTTTTTTTTTTTTTTTTTTTTTGAGACAGTCTCACTTTGTTCCCTAGGCTACAGTGCCATGGCATCAGCCTAGCTCACAGTAACCTCCAACTCCTGGGCTCAAGCAATCCTCCTGCCTCAGCCTCCTGAGCAGTTGGGACTACAGGTGCTCACCACCACCCCCAACTGATATTTTGTTTCTATTTTTATTTATTTAATTTTTTTCTTTAGTTTTGTTGTCGTTGACAGTGTCAAAAAATTGTTTCTCTTTTTAGTTGGGTAATTTTTTTCTATTTTTAGTAGAGACAGGGTCTCGCTCTTGCTCAGGCTGGTCTCAAACTCCTGACCTCAAGCGATACTCCTGCCCAGCTATTTGAATAATTTTTATGGTCATCCTTGTGGTGCCCAGCAGAGTGCCTCATACATGGTAAAGTCACCCACTATTTGTTTGAATGACAGAATTTATTCTAAAAGGGTTAATTAGAATGAGGATACTTGTTGAATTTATGGAAACAATGTTCTGTTAAGATGAAGAAAATGTCCTGTGAGTTGCCTTTGTACTGTGTTTTGGTTTTTTCCTGCAGCAATGAGAGAAGATATGTTTTTAAATCTTTGATGTGAGCTGGCTAGTTTGGGGTTTTAATTTTTTAGAAACAGGAACACAAGCACATTGTAAAAATATATATATATATTTTTTAAAACTTTTTGGTGTGTATTCTTTTTCAGGACTCTCACAGCATTACTTTAAAAAATATTTTATTTTGAAATACACATGCAGAACATTATTTTTTTAAACAGCTGTTGAGGTACAAGTGACATCACCATTACTTTCTTAATATTATGCAGAAAGACAGCCAAAGAGACTACCTACCCCCATACTATGTGTACAACAATTTCTATGAATATTTTTGTATATATGAAACCATATGGACTTTTATAAATACTGTTTCTAACACAATTCTATATTTGTAAATTAATTTATAATGTAAACCAGGGCAACAAAGAAAAAATTTTTTCCAAGAAAGAACACTGCATGCTGTGAAGAATCACATGAAATAAACTTTAAGTGGGATAACTTCTGGCCTCTTGGGCATTTCTACTTTCTTGTCTTCAGTTTCTTTGTCCTAAAGGAACAGAGATGTGAGTGGCATGGCACCAAAGCCACTCCAGGGACTTTGTGTGGAGGGTAGACAACTGATCGTTTTAATTCCACTTAGCCACGACAGGGCTGGTATCAAACTACTTTTTTTTTGAGACAGTCTTGCTCTGCTGCCCGGGCTAGAGTACTGTGGCACCAACCTAGCTCACAGCAACCTCAAACTCCTGGGCTGAAGTGATCCTTCTGCCACAGGCTCCGAAGTAGCTGGGACTGCTGGCATGTGCCACCATGCCCGGCTAATTTCTTCTTTATATTTTTAGTTATCCTTTTAATTTTTTTAATAGAGATGGGGTCTCACTCTTGCTCAGGGTGGTCTCAAACTCCTGACCTTGAGCGATCCTCCCTCCTTGGCTTCCCAGAGTGCTAGGATTACAGGTGTGAGCCACCTGACATGTCATCTCTTTAGGGAGGATCTATAGCCATATGAACATTTTGCTTATTTCTAACAGAATTGGTCCTGTTATTTAGATTAAACTGAATTTCAGTGTATCAGGCAAAAATTCTGTTCCAGAAAGAAATGGTGCTGTGAGGTCTCATGCCACAGGTAGAGCTCTGCAGCCGTGGGTGTGGTCCTCAAGGGGGGCTGCAGGCAGCCCATTTCCAAGGAATAGCTGGCCCCATCTACAGGAACCTAAATGATGATCTAGACCAGGGTTTCTCAGCATCCGCACTACTGATGTTTGGAGCCAGATGATTCTTCCCTGTAGAAGCTGTCTTGTGCATTACAGGGTGTGTAGCAGCATTCCTGGTCTCTACCCATTAGATGTCAGAAATAGCTCCCACCCACCCAACTGTAACCAAAGATCACCAAATGTCCAGAGATTACCAAATGTCACCTGGGCAGGCAGTGAGGGAGGGGTGGTGGGGGAGGAGTGGTGGTACAAAATTATTCCCAATTAAGAACCACTGATCTAGCCCAATACCCATAATTTGCCAGTGAGGAAACAGACCTACCTCCTCCCCCGACCACCAAAATCCTAGGTCCTAGAGCTAGTAGTTGAGCCCCAAATAAGTAGGCCTCTGGGCTTCTGGCACAGGACAGTTTCTGTCCAATGCAATGCCTTTTCTCCTAAAGAAAATCAGTCGTGGCGGGGCACGGTGGCTCATTCCTGTAATCCTAGCACTCTGAGGCTGAGCCGGGTGGATTGTTTGAGCTCAGGAGTTCGAGACCAGCCTGAGGGAAAGCGAGACCCTGCCTCTACTAAAAATAGCTGTATAGAAAAAATTAGCCGGGCATGGTGGCTCATGCCTGTAGTCCCAGCTACTTGGGAGGCTGAGGCAGGAGGATTGCTTGAGCCCAGGAGTTTGAGGTTGCTGTGAGCTAGGCTGATGCCACAGCACTCTAGCCCGGGCAATGAAGTGAGACTCTGTCTCAAAAAAGAGGAAAAAAAAAAATCAGTCGTGAGCAGGAGCAGCAACCTAATAATTGAGGCATTTCTCAGAATGGAGACCTACTGGTTTGCCCTGTCACACTGGAGGTAGAATCCTCCAATATTTTAGTTCCTAACTATAGATTCTTAGGGTAGCTTTCTTCTTGGCATCTGATCATTTGTATTAGCAGAGACCTAGGGCTGGGAATAATTTTGACCAAACAATAACAAACTTTGGAGGGAGGAGGGGTAGGCATAGGCATAAGGCTTTCTTAGAAAGAAAAAAAACATGATTAAAATGTATTTGATAATGTGTACAAATGGACATAGAGTGTAGCATAATAGACATTGGAGGCTCCGCAGGGTGGGATAGGGTGAGGGATGAGAAATTG
The DNA here is from genome assembly GCF_040939455.1 of Microcebus murinus. Lineage (NCBI taxonomy): Eukaryota > Metazoa > Chordata > Mammalia > Primates > Cheirogaleidae > Microcebus > Microcebus murinus. The sequence continues at coordinate 72,610,297 of NC_134106.1, read as the reverse complement.
TTAATACTTAATGGATAAAGTTCACATTATTCAGGTGATGGTTATGCTATGAGCCCAGACTTCACTACACAGTGTATCCATGTATTAAAACTGCACTTGTACCCTCTAAATTTATATTAAAAAACCAAAATGTATTTGAAAGTACCTAGATCTGGGTAGTTGATAGACATGAAATGCCAGAACAATGCCATTTAGATGACAAAGTGAAGAAGAATCCATTTCTGATCTCTGCAACAATGACAAAGGGCAGCTGGGTGGCTCAGTCCCCCCTTCCAAGACTGGAGAGGCTGTGCTACAGCAAGTCTCCAGCAGAGAACCCACTGCTGGGCATTGGCTTAAGAGAAAAGGAAGGTGCTCCTGAAGCTAGTGATGCTTCCAGGTCAAAAGCTGCACTAGCACCCAATAGGCACTGATTTCCTAAGTCCATGACATTTTCTTCCTGGGAACCAGGTCAGAAATTCGGGAACTGAGAAATTCAGGGTCTGAGCTAAATTTCGCTTTCTGTTGCTTGGAACAGTGCAGAGGAAAAGATGCGGTCTGGTGATATGTAGTTAGAGGACCTTTGTCTCTCTGGGGTTTCCCTGGGCCTTGGGAGTTGATGTTTGAGTTGCAGGCCAGGCTGAAGCCAAACGGGCACATTTGTAATTTCATGCAGTTGCCTTCCAGCCTTCTAGGACCTGGTGAGCCATTCAAAATAAGACAGGAGCAAAGGAGAAGGTGAGGAATTAATAAGTAGGTTTCAGATTTCCTTCTTCACACTTTTAGATACTTTATCCCATTCTTGAACTTACTGGAAAAAAGGGCAGCCGGGGAAGCCCAAAGGCTACAAAAACGGAGAGTCTTTGCACCCCTTCCCCCTCCTTCCATCCCCCAAGGATGCTCACCAGTCCCTCCCAGGACAAACCGGCCCAGCTTTGGCCACATTGCTGAACTTCAGAGCAAACTCTTAGACTGTGCCTCTCTTCCTTCCAGAGATTTTCTAGAACTTGGAAAGATCCTATATCTTTGGGGTCTAACTGGCTTTTGTTTTTATTTTAGCTTCCCTAGCAGTTAAAAGCTTGCAATTGTTAATGAGAAACAACCCCACCCCGCCTCCCATGTTTTCCTGAGGCAGGAGATTTGGGGCTCCTGGGCTAGAGACCTGGCGGCCTTGCTTTTGTCATGGAAAACTGTCAGCTGGGGAGTGTGGCTAGGTGCTCCCACTGCTGAAAACAGAAGGAATTTCTTGTCAGATTTTAAAACAAAAAAAGGCCAGAAAAGATCAGATAACTACTGAATTCCTCCTTGCTTTTTAATTCATGATGTCAGGGGAACAACGCTGAAACCCTGGAGGGCATGAAGAGCAGTCCTTTATCATTTAAAAAAAGACAAACATTATAATAATAATAACTCACTTATCAGGTGCCAGGAACTGTCCTGAAAAACAGATATTAAAAGCTAGGCAGGCGTGGTGGCACACACCTGTGGTCCCAGCTACCTGAGAAGCCGAAGCCAGAGGATCTCTTGAATCCGGGAGTTTGAGTCCAGCCTAGGCAACATAGCAAGACCCTATCTCTAAAAGAAAAAAATAAAGGGAAAAGAAAGAAAGAAAGAAAAATAAAACATATATAGTAAGTACAAAATAGCTATGCTAACATCTCAACAACTCTGTGAAGTAGATATAGTTATTATCTGTCTCACCAATGAGAATACTAAGGCTTGGGGACTTTACATGACTGGGCCATGGTCACAGATCTGTTTGCTGCAGGTAAATGGTCAAACAGGGGTTTGAAATTAGGCTGTATGATGTCACAGCCCTCCTGCCTTTAACCTACTATAGCACCTCTCCATTTCAAAGTGGAGAAAGGAGAGACACAGAGAGGTTAAGTGACTTGCCCAAGGCCACCCAGCTTGTTGGTTGCAGGCAGGGGCCTAGAACCCAGGCTCCTGCCCCCCAGTTCAGTGATGTTCCTGCAGGCATTTCCTTCCTATGCTCCCAGAGGTGGGATTTTGTGTGTGGGGCTCCTTTTTGTCAACCTCGGAAGGTAAGCAGTGGGAAGGGAAATCGCTTTCCCTTGGCATGTCCTCCTCAGGATCAGCTGGCTCCCTGCGAGCCGGCAGCCCAGGTCTCCAGCTCTGAAGCTGCCCAGGGAAGTCAGATGTTGGGGAGCTTAGACTCAGAGGAAATGTGTCCACTGACTCAGCAAACCTCCTTTGGTCACCATGCCCTGCGCTGGGCTTTGAGGATACTAAGATGACTAAGACGCATTCCCTGACTTAAGTTGCTCACTACCCAGAAGAAGAGACAGTCAGACCCTTAGCAAGCATGGCAGAGGCAGAGAACGGACGTTCCCAGGGCAGGGAGAATCCTGGGGCCGCTCTGAGCTTCCCCCATCTACTTATGAGGTTTGCATGGGGAAGCAGAATGACTTAACCTCCTGGAAGAGTAGGGGACAGCTCCCGCTGGGAGGAGCAGACCAGGACGGTTGCAGGTATGCAAAGCCAGGGTGCTTCAAGGCCTCAGGCCTTTGAGCATGCCTAGGGTCAGTTCCCTCATGCCCCTTCCAGGCCCCAGGTGCATTCCAGCCAAGCTAACCCAATCAGCTCCAGCATCAGCATCTGCGCTCCAGGCTCTGAGGTTCCAGCCCCAGTCCTGGAGGAGAGACTGACTTCTTGGCATTGCACTTCAAAGGAGATTCAAGGCTACAAGTGTGCTGGGGTGTCCTCCTCCTTAGTGTCCCTCTTGCAACACACAATGCAATTCACAATTGAGGGATCCCTGTGCTCCATACTGGGATCAGAAAGCAGGGTGTTAACAAACACAAGGACCCCTCTTCCCCCTTGTTGCAGGAACCATGACAACCAACCCCCTTCCATCACGGCTCACCTTCAACTCTGCACACCTGGGCCGACTGGCAGGCACTGCGGCTGTGGCCCTGTTCCACAAACTCCCTGGGCCTCAGTCTTCTCCTCAGCAAAATGGACAACAGCAACATCTGCTGCACAGGCTTATCAGAGGGTCAGTTCTAATCTGTGTGTTTGCCCAACAGTAACATCAAGACGGGCCTCTGTGTCCACTCCAGTTGTCTCTTCTCAGAAAGTTTGATGTCAGTACTATCTATTTTGTTTGCCCAACAGCCTTGGGAGGTGAATGTGTTAGCCTTGTATCACAGAAAGGTAAAAACAGAGTCAGGAATCTTGGCAAGCCGCCGGCAGCCGGGAAGCCGTGGAAATCTCTCAGGAAAGGGAAGTTTGCTCATTCATCAACAACTCAGCTACCAGGTGAGTCACTTAATCAATGTACCAAACACCTACTAACTCTTCTTTTGCTTCCTCTGTTTCCGTCTCACACCTCACACCCAAGCCTGACACAGGAGCTGCTGGCTCTGGCGTCCCCAGCTGGTCTGGACATGGCCTCTCAGCAGTTCACCTGCCACCACCCATCTCATGCCTGGAGGACCACAGTGGCCTCTCTCCCGACTCCCAGCCTCAGTTCCTGGCTCCTCCCTGTCCACATTTCATCCATCCCTACTGTTCCAAGGTCTTTTGCTACTTGGATGCCAGTGTGATATTTGCACCTACACATATATTATTTTCCTGCCTAGATCCCTTTGGGAAGTTCTGTTAACGGCAAACTCCCAAGTTCTTTTTTATTTTTGAGACAGAGTCTCACTCTGTTGTCCTGGCTAGAGTGCTGTGGCGTCAGCCTAGCTCATAGCAACCTCCAACTCCTGGGCTCAAGCAATCCTCCTTGCCTCAACCTCCCGAATAGCTGTGACTACAGGCATGTGCCACCATGCCCGGCTAAATTTTTTCTATATATTTTTAGTTGTCCAATTAATTTCTTTCTATTTTTAGTAGAGATGTGGTCTCGCTCTTGCTCAGGCTGGTCTCAAACTCCTGACCTTGAGCGATCCTCCCGCCTCAGCCTCCCAGAGTGCTAGGATTACTGGCGTGAGCCACCGCGCCCGGCCTCCCAAGTTATTTTGTGGCCCTGCATGAACTAGCTGCCCCTCTTGCCCCTGCCTTACACGCTCCCCGCCACTCACCACTTTGCAGCCCCTCGGAGATTCCATACGCTTCGTTTTTAGAGTCTCTGCTGTGCTTCCTTCTGCCACGAGAGCGTCATCCCCCAATCTTCTCCGGCTTGAGTTCTAAGGCCCCTCTTAGGCACAGCTGTCCCTAAGCGTCCCAACCCCTCCTCATTTCCACCAACTCCCTTCAGGCCGCATTTTATAGATTTTTCTTCCTGCCTTAACCAAGTTTTTGACTCAAAACAAAATAAAAACATTATTTTAATATGAGAATTTTTAGGGGCAAGAGCTAAGCTGGACATGAGGGCAACTGAGGACATGAGGACATGAAGACATTGCTGAGCGAATGCTGGTACACTAAATTCAGACACGTCAGGATGCCTTGTGCTGTTGCCCCTTTAGAGACATCTTAGCATGAAAGATGTTGAAAAGAGAGTTATTACGACACATCTCCACTACTACTGTAGAGATGGCAAAAATTCTTTAATGGCAGCACACATGTGTTCTCACTAGTCCTTGAATCCAGAAAGGCAAATCTAGCAGGACACAGACCCTGAGCAGGCAGTGGAAGAGTCGGGGTCCATGGCTGACGTTGCTAGGATGCGTGGCCGCCATTGTTGGCTGCATGGCAGTTGGTGCCACTGAAGGAAAAGTTTTTAGAAATCTTTGCTTAAATGGCAGTCCTTTGGCTCTTACCATCAGTCTGCAGAGAAAGGTGCCCTGTAACAGCTTCTATGGGTGTAGCCTCTCAGCAGTTCACCTGCCACCACCGAGTCTCATGCCTGGAGGACCACAGCGGCCTCTCTCCCGACTCCCAACCCCACCCCGTGGGGGTCATGGTGTGATTCACCTGGCTACACTCGAACGTGCCCCCATCCATGTCTGTCTCATGCTATTTTAAAAAGGAAGCCTATGTCCAATTGACCCTAATGGAAAGGCATGTTCCTCTTCCATGTTTGGGGAAGCTCATGCACACAGCATCCATGTTCCTGTGACTTTTATTCATGATAACACCTCCCTTGCCAGACTCTGGCACTATCGGGCACAGAAAACAGAAAAAAAGTGATCTTTCCTCTTCAGTTTTAAATGATGGGCAAAACCCCAAGAATTTTTGCTATGTTTAGCCTGGATTTAGAACTCAGCCATCGCCATTTCCCCACACGCTACTTCCCCCTTTCCACTTTCATACCTCCCCTGCACTCCCCTGGAGACGAGAGTCTCTGCCAAACACCTGGAGTCTTTGATCATCAGCCCTTCAGTTGCCCCCAGCATTCGCTTCAGCTAGAAGACTTTCAAGTTCTCCCCCTTTTCCTAGGTGTTGGGAAAGTAAGAAAACACCCCGAGCAGCTGTTACAGGGCACCTTTCTCTGCAGACTGATGGTAAGAGCCAAAGGACTGCCATTTGAGCAAAGATTTCTAAAAACTTTTCCTTCAGTGGCACCAACTGCCATGCAGCCAACAATGGCGGCCACGCATCCTAGCAACATCAGCCATGGACCCCGACTCTTCCACTGCCTGCTCAGGGTATGTGACCTGCTAGATTTGCCTTTCTGGATTCAGGGACAAGTGAGAACACATGTGTGCTGCCATTAAAGAATTTTTGCCATCTCTACAGTAGTAGTGGAGATGTGTCGCAATAACTCTCTTTTCAACATCTTTCATGCTAAGATGTCTCTAAAGGGGCAACAGCACAAGGCATCCTGACGTGTCTGAATTTAGTGTCCCAGCATTCGTTCAGAATTTTGTTTGTTTGTTTGTTTTTTTCTTTTTGAGACAGAGTCTCACTTTGTTGCCCAGGCTAGAGTGAGTGCCATGGCGTCAGCCTAGCTCACAGCAACCTCAAACTCCTGGGGTCAAGCAATCCTTCTGCCTCAGCCTCCCGAGTAGCTGGGACTACAGCCACGTGCCAACTATGCCCGGCTAGTTTTTTTTTCTATATATATTAGTTGACCAATTAATTTCTATTTATAGTAGAGACGGGAGTCTCGCTCTTGCTCAGGCTGGTTTCGAACTCCTAACCTCGAGCAGTCCGTCTGCCTCGGCCTCCCAAGTGCTAGGGTTACAGGTGTGAGCCACCGCGCCAGGCCTGCTCAGCAATTTTGATCAGGTGCCTACCATACCCACTGGGGGACGCAGCCGAAGCAGCCCCAGCAAGAAAGGAGCTTGCATTCCCCTGGGACGAAGAAGCAAAGGGGCCCACCACAGGGTGACAAGCACATTGACGAGGGCAGTGTGGTGGGCGTGGGACTCTCTGGGAGAGGCCTCACCCCCGACTTGAGTAGGGGATGGCCAGAAGAGGGTGCAGGAAGGGAGAGTGAGGGCGTTGGTGGGGGAGAGCCGAGCAGAGTCATGGACATGAGAGGCTGCATGTGGCTCCCGCAGGGAACTGGAAGAAGCTGCCTGGGAGGCAGTTGGCCCCACAGGGCCCTAGGTGGGAAGGACAGTGGGGAGGCTGGAAGGTGGATCTGTGGGCTGTGGGGCCCATCAAGTGAACAGAATCGTATAGAACAGAATAGACACCAATCTGATTTCATTTTAAGCATGCAATTTGGGTTTCAAAGATAATTCTTTGTGGAGAATCCTCTAGAAAGACAAGATTTTCTAAGCCTCCAATCTGGAGGCTACTGTAGAAATACAAGCAAGGGGAGACAGTAGGGGAAGGACACTGGCAAGGTCTGAGACACATGTAGGAGGCAGGAAGAACAAACTTTACAGCTTCCAGAATGTGGTGGTTGAGGGGGAGGGAAGGATCTGAGATGACCCTCAGGTTCTGCCTAAAGCAACAGACAAGGGGTAGTGAAGTTCACGAGGTCTCAACACTCGGGAGGAGGAGGAGGGGGGATTCTTTGTGGGTCAGCCAAGAGGAACCTTCCAGTAAGAACTGGAATTTCTAGATTGAGATTAGGACCAGGCTGGTTATGTACATCTGGGAGGTACCAGAATGTGGATGAGAGATTTGATTTAGTTATTTAATAAATATGTTTTAGCAGCTACTTCGTGCTAGACCCTACACTAAGGGCTGGAGCTACAATGTGAGAAAGAGAGACTTCGTTCCTTTCTCTCTTGGAATTCATGCCCTGGTTGGGGAGACAGATATCCACTAAATAAACTCAGTACTGAATATGTCACTACAAAGCACGTATGCTGTGAAGGGGCAGGACAGGCTTCCGTGCACCAGGAGGGCAAGGACAGGAATCTAGCTTGGGGAGGCAGCAGGGCATGTGGCTTGAATTGTGGTGTGAAAAAATGCTCCTGTATGAACCAGTTGGCAGGAAGGGAAAGTGCATTCCAGACAAAGGGACAGCACTTACACAAAGTCCACGTGGGGCGAGGGGACCTGCGTGCTGGCAGGGCTGACCGAGGTCTGGGGGACACAGAGCAATGTGGTGTGCATTTTGAATGGCTGGGTGAGGCGGAGGAGTCTTCAGGGATGGCGTGGACAAAAGTAGGCAGCTGTTAACAGGTGACTCAGACCAGGATAGTGACAAGAGAGAGAAAGAGGCATGGATTTTTTTGAAAGGTATCAAAGAAGTAAAATTGAGAAGACTTGAGCTATTGGATGTGGAGGAGTGAGAGAGGAAGCTATCAAGGATGAGTTCTGCCACCTGGGACTCAGGCTGATAGAGGCCCATTTCTGAGATAAGGAAAATTGAATGATCAGTTATTATGGGGAGGGGAAGAGCATAAGTTTGGTCTTGTTACATTGAGTTGAGGTACCCTTGAAACAGTCAAGAGGGAATATAGATTGGCTGGAGCTCAGAGGAAAAGCCTGGGCTACTTCCTCTTCCTTCATGTCTTATTACCACGTTAATTAGGTTCCTGCATAATTGCAGTGGATTATAAAAGAAAAAACTGCAAGGCTCAGACCCAATTTTAAGAAGGCATCTCTAGGGAAATCCAAAAAAACCAGGGGATACGAAAACAAGGATGTCAGAAAAAATTTTAACCTCTGACACATACATAGGCTAGAAATGTAAATTATGAGTCATTGATGTGGAAACATTAATTAAGGTACTTCTGGTTTCTGATGTGACATACAAAGAGCTTGCTCACAATAAGGAAAAACTGAACAAATTAACAACTTTTCTTAAATCCATCAGAGAATTGAGGTCACAGGGCAAACTGCTACCCCCAAAACAAGAGAAGAGGTATATACGGAGAATCACATCCTCCCGGGAGCAGAAGCCTGCCCCTGGAGCCAGCACTGGTAGGAAAACTTAAATGTAATTGACAAATTGCTGGAGGCTCAGCATGGACAAGCTTGAGGGTTAAATACTCCAGGGGCTCAGTCTTAGGGGGTCCCCCACGCTTTCCTGAGTTTTACCTCCGGGAGCTCTATCAAGTTCCCAAGGTAAAGATTGGAAAAAAATCCCTTTGATCTTCCAGCAGGGAGAGGGGGAAAGTAACTATTTGAAATAAGCGTAGAGCTCTCTGTTTTCTCTAACAACCCACTGCCCTAAAAGAAAGTATTTTCCAGAGCCTTGCTGACTTGGGGGAAGGAAAATACCCAACTCCAGTCCCTTTTAGCCTTGTTGTCTTACCCAAAGGAAAAAAACGCTGACAAAGGCTGTGAAGGTCACAGCCCAGGGACACAGGCTCACTAAAAGATTGAAACCTACTCATAGGACTACGGGATACTTCATCTTCCTTCATGTCTTACTACCACATTAGTTAGGTTCCTGCATAATTGCAGTGGATTATAAATGAAAAAACTGCAAGGCTCAGACCCAATTTTAAGAAGGCATCTCTAGGGAAACCCAAAGAAAACCGGGAATATGAAAACAAGGATGTTAGAAAAAATTTTAACCTCTGACACATACAGCTACAACAAACAGTAAATGCAGCCTACCTCCTAGCCAGATAATCATAAACTCTCACACTAAAGGCCTATCTACCTCAGTTGCTTTAACCCAGTGCATCATGTGTACTTTTTGTTTCTGTTTTTTTAGACAGCCCACTTTTTACAGCCCACTTTAGACAGCCCACTTTAGACAGCCCACTTTTTGCCTTTTATCATGCCTTATAATTTTTTTCTTAAAACTAGACATGATGGGCCAGGCATGGTGGCTCACACCTGTAATCCTAGCACTCTGGGAGGCCGAGGCGGGAGGATCGTTTGCTCTCAGGAGTTAGAGACTAGCCTGAGCAAGAGCGAGACCTTGTCTCTACTAAAAATATAAAAAAATTAATTGGGCCGGGCGTGGTGGCTCACGCCTGTAATCCTAGCACTTTGGGAGGCCGAGGCGGGCGGATTGCTCAAGGTCAGGAGTTCAAAACCAGCCTGAGCGAGACCCCGTCTCTACCAAAAAATAGAAATAAATTAATTGACCAACTAAAAATATATATACAAAATATTAGCCGGGCATGGTGGCGCATGCCTGTAGTCCCAGCTACTTGGGAGGCTGAGGCAGTAGGATCGCTGAGCCCCAGAGATTGAGGTTGCTGTGAGCCAGGCTGACGCCACGGCACTCACTCTAGCCTGGGCAACAAAGTGAGACTCTGTCTCAAAAAAAAAAAAAAAAAAAAAAAAAAAAAAAAAAAAAATTAATTGGCCAACTAGAAATATATATAGAAAAAATTAGCCGGGCATGGCGGCACATGCCTGTAGTCCCAGCTACTCGGGAGGCTGAGGCAGTAGGATCGCTTGAGCCCAGGAGTTTGAGGTTGCTGTGAGCTAGGCTGATGCCATGGCACTCACTCTAGCCTGGGCAACAAACTGAGATTCTGTCTCAAAAAAAAAAAAAGGAGGCATTGCAGACAAGTCCAGCATGGCAGTGTGCTGTAGTGGAAAGGGGCAGGGGGACTAAAGTTTTTTTTTAATTTTCTTTCAAACAAAAAGTCACACACATTTACAACTGAACTAACCTACGTACTAGTACAGAAGCATGGAAACAAAAAGAAAAATCATTTACCCAATAAAACACATCCTACTGCTCAGATAGTGGTGAAATTTTCAGTTTGATATGATAAGACGATAGTGACTTTTTTTTTTTTGAGACAGAGTCTTACTCTGTTGTCCAGGCTAGAGTGCTGTGGCGTCAGCCTAGCTCACAGCAACCTCAAACTCCTGGGCTCAAGCGATCCTTCTGCCTCAGCCTCTCGAGTAGCTGGGACTATAGGCATGCACCACCATGCCCAGCTAATTTTTTTATATATATATATATTTTTAGTTTGCCAGTTAATTTCTTTCTATTTTTAGTAGAGATGTGGTCTCACTCTTGCTCAGGCTGGTTTCGAACTCCTGACCTTGAGCGATCCTCCAGCCTCAGCCTCCCAGAATGCTAGGATTATAGGCGTGAGCCACCTAGCCTGGCCAATAGTGAACCTTGATTTAGCATAGGTTATGTGCCAGCTCATATGCAATTCTTTGGAGAGCCAGCTGGTTATCTGGGAGAAGAGCATTTGAGGCAGAGGGTGGAGCAGATGCAAAGGCCCTGAGATGGGAGCCTACGTGCTTTGAGTGCTTGAGCACAGGGAGCACATGGAAGGGGTGAGCTCAGAGAGGCCTGGGGGAGGACAGATCCTGTGAAGTCTTGTCAGCCATTGGAAGGACTGTAGCTTTTATTCTGACAAGTAAAGCACTAGTAGGGTGCTTCTTTTTTTTATTTGTTTTTTTGACAATACATGACTCGCTTTATTTTTATACACCCCCCCCCAGACCCAAGGCTAGTTCCCTGTACCTGAGCATCTGAGCATAGCAGCGATAACTGTCAATTCTGGAGATGTTTCACAAGGGAACAATTTCCCATGGTCTCAGACCTCAAAACGGTTACTTGAGGTGCCAATGCCAGACATGACTCTAAAACCAAGGCCGAGATAAGCAACATTAAACAATGCAGCCATCAGAATAACTTCTTGTGATCTTTCCCGGCCAGCGGCCGACCCCCACGGTTGTGTCTGTCTTAGGTTGCCCCTCCCTCGAGGAGTCTTACCCATCATTGACTACCAACCATATGACAGGGCTGGACCTTGGGAATGTTCTTCTTGTCTTTATGGCCTCCAGACTCCCACCATGGGGGCCCACCGTGTGGGAGCTGGGCAACATTTGCTTATGTGCAGAAACTCAGGCCTCTTGTTATGTCTCAAGGCAGTAACTGTGTCTGAAGAAAATGCTGGCTACCACTGCATCATGCGACACACGTACATCATAGGCTATAGTGAATGATTAGTATGAGGTATAACGCCAGAATCAGCCCCCAATAGCCAGGTAAGTCTTAGAAGGAAGGAGCATGATATTAAGCAGAATTGTGTTTGTTATGTTGTTTTTCTACTCCTTTAGGCTTGGGGCATAGGTAAAGGTGATTCACATAGGTAAGATAGGGCTATGTTCATGTAGAATGTAGCATTTTCATGGTGTTTTAGCTTCTCATTTCTAATGCTAGAAACCCAGAAGTCACTCCTGCCACCTCCTTCATCTCAACATCAGCATTCCGCCTAATCCAAACCATCACCAAGTCCTGTGGATTTTACCTTTTATTTCCATATCTTCCAACACTATGTTAGGTCTAGTAGTTGTTTCTTTCTTGAACTAGTCTAACAGCCTCCAAATTTGAAGTGAGTTTTTAAAATAAAAGAGTGATCTTTTAAAATTTGAAAATCTGATCATGTCTCTCTTAAAATCCTTCAATGGTTTCCCATTGCCTTAGGACAAAGACCAATATTCTTAACTTGGCCCCCTCTGTTCCTCTCCAGAAGTAGGGTGCTTCTTAATAGGGGAGAGAAAGAATCTGACAAGTTTTAGAAGAATAAATCAGGCTGGGGGAGTCTGTGTTGAGAATGGACCTTAAGGAGTGAGAGCTGAAATAGGGGAATCAGTTAGGAGGCTGTTAGGGATGGTCGTGGTTTGAATCAGGGTGGTAGCAGTGAATAGGAACACTGGTAGTCAGGTTCAGGATATATTTTGTGGGTTGTTTTTTGTTGTTGTTTGTTTTTCTGAGATACGGTCTCACTCTGTCACCTGGCCTAGGTGCTGTGGTATCAGTCTAACTCACAGCAAACTCAAACTGCTGGGCCCAAGCGATCCTTCTGCGTCAGCCTCCCAAGTAGCTGGGACTACAGGCATGTGCCACCATGCCCGGCTAATTTTTTCTATTTTTGGTAGAGATGGGGTCCCACTCTTGCTCAGGTTGGTCTCCAACTCTCGACCTCGAGCAATCCACCCACCTCCACCTCCCAGAGTGCTAGGATTATAGGCATGAGCCACCACACCTGGCCAAATTTCAACAATAAAATTTTTTTTTCTTTTTTTTTTTTTTTTGAGACAGAGTCTCACTCTGTTGCCAGGGCTAGAGTGCCGTGACATCAGCCTAGCTCACAGCAACCTCAAACTCCTGGGCTCAAGCTATCCTCCTGCCTCAGCCTCCTGAGTAGCTGGGACTACAGGTATGTGCCACCATGCCCAGCTAATTTTTTCTATATATTTTTAGTTGGCCAATTAATTTCTTTCTATTTTTAGTAGAGACAGGGTCTCACTCTTGCTCAGGCTGGTTTCCAATTCCTGACCTTGAGCGATCTGCCCGCCTTGGCCTCCCAGAGTACTAGGATTACAGGCACGAGCCACCGCGCCAAGCCAACAATAAAATTTTTAATGTCAAAAAGTTTTATTTGTTTCCTTTTTGAATCTGCCTTTGTACCTTGGAATAGTCTCTTATGACTTGCTTAGCTTTACAATTCCATCTTTTATAATATTTTGTAAACATGTACATATTTTATATTCTATATCTGATAATTCCAATATCCGAAGTCTTCAGAAGTCTAAATATATTCGTTATTTCAACTTATTGTCATTTATTATGATTTGTATTTCTATATGTCAATTGCCTTCATTGTGAATTCATATTTGGTTGACCTAAACCTGTGAGAAACCTGGCTTTGCTGCAAAGAGAATTTATGTGCTTCTGCTATCAATTGAGGAGAGTGCTATAAAGATGTGAGAATTTTAGCCTTTTTTGAGGCTCCCAGTATCCTGCAGGACCACCTGCATCCAATATCCCCCACCTGGCTCATAAAGTACCTTCATGATATGCAGTACCAATTTCAGTGTTTGCTCTCTGGCTGAACTCCTTTTTTGCACTTGCTTACTTAACTGCTCCCTAATCTGATCTCAGCTCATCCTTTTTATTTATTTGATTTTAATTATCTATTTTGAATTATTTCCTATGTATAGAAAAGTTGCAAGGATAGTACAAAAGATTCCCATATACTCTTCACCCCACTTCCCTACTAACATTTTACTTCTATCCGAATTCATAAACACTTCAGTATGTACATTTTCCTCAAATAAAGCTACTCTGCTACATAATCACAACACAACCACCAAAACCAAGAAATTAATATTGAGACAATACTCCAACTTATTCATAGACCCTTTTCAAATGTTGTTGGTTGTCTCAACAATGTCTCTTATAACCACCATTTCCTTTCTAGTCCAGGATCAAATCCAAGATCACACATATTTAGCTGTCCTGTTTCTTAAGTCTTCATCAATTTAGAATAGCTGTTCAGTTTCCATATTTTTTATGACTTTGACATTTTGATGAGAACAGGCCAGTTATTTTGCAGAATGTCTTTCAATTTGGATTTGTCTAATGTTTTCCTTAGGACCAGATTCAGGTTATGTGTTTTTATATAATCACAAAAGTAATGCTATTCTTTTTAGTGCATCACATTAGAAGACATATGATTTCAACTTGTCCTGTTATTGGTGTATATTGACCTTTTTTTTTTTCCTTTTGAGACAGAATCTCACTTCGTTACCCGGGCTAGGGTGCCGTGACGTCAGCCTAGCTCACAGCAACCTCAATCTCCTGGGCTCAAGCAATCCTCCTACTTCAGCCTCCCAGGTAGCTGGGACTACAGGTATTAGCCAGGCATATATATATATATATATATATATATATATATATATTTTTTTTTTGGTCAATTAATTTGTTTCTATTTTTAGCAGAGATGGAGTCTCGCTCTTTCTTGCTCAGGCTGGTTTCGAACTCCTGACCTTGAGCCATCCATCTACCTTGGCCTCCCAGAGTGCTAGGATTACAGGCGTGAGCCACCACACCCAGCTGCATATTGACTTTTATCACTTAATTGATATGGTACTATGAGCCAAATTTTGTCCCCGCTCCTGCCAGAATTCATATGTTGAAACCTTAGGCCGGGCGCGGTGGCTCATACCTGTAGTCCTAGCACTCTGGGAGACCAAGGCAGGTAGATCGCTGAAGGTCAGGAGTTCGAAACCAGCCTGAACCACGAGCAAGACCCTGTCTCTACTAAAAAATAGAAAGAAATCAATTGGCCAACTAAAAAATATATAGAAAATATTAGTCAGGCATGGTGGCACGTGCCTCTGGTCCCAGCTATTCGGGAGGCTGAGGCAGGAGGATCGCTTGAGCTCAGAAGTTTGAGGTTGCTATGAGATAGGTTGACGCCATGGCACTCTAGTTCAGGCAACAGAGTGAGACTCTGACTCAAGAAAAAAAAAGAAAGAAAGAAACCTTGGCCAGGCGCGGTGGCTCACGCCTGTAATCCTAGCTCTCTGGGAGGCCGAGGCGGGCAGATTGCTCCAGGTCAGGAGTTCGAAACCAGCCTGAGCAAGAGCGAGACCCCGTCTCTACTATAAATAGAAAGAAATTAATTGGCCAAATAATATATATAGAAAAAATCAGCCGGGCATGGTGGTGCATGCCTGTAGTCCCAGCTACTCGGGAGGCTGAGGCAGGAGGATCGCTTGAGCCCAGGAGTTTGAGGTTGCTGTGAGCTAAGCTGACGCCACGGCACTCATTCTAGCCTAGGCAACAAAGTGAGACTCTGTCTCAAAAAAAAAAAAAAAAAAAAAAGAAACCTTAACCCTCAATGTGAAGGGATTTGGAGATGGGGCTTTGGGAGATAATTAGGTGTAGATGAAGTCATGAGGGTAAGGCCTTCAGAATAGGATTAATGACTGAGTGTTTCTGTCTCTCTTTTATTTTTTTTTTTTTATTTTTTTTTTTTCTCTTAACACCGAGCAGACACATGCATCTGTCTCTCTTTTAATCTCTGTCTGCTATCAGAGGATACAGCCAGAAGGTGTTCATCTGCAAGTCAGGAAGAGAGCCCTCACCAACCATGCCTTGAACTTTCCCTCCAGAGCTATGATAAAATGAATTTCTGTTTTTTAAGCCACTTAGTCTATGATATTTTGTATGGCAACCTGAGCTAATACAGATGGTATCTTTTAGGTTTTTTACTATAAAGTTAACTTACAAGTATTTTTACTTACCAGTTAGTAAGAAACTGGTAAGTATTTTGTAGGGAGCTACTTTGAAACTAACTCTCCTGTTCTGAATCAAACTTTTTTTTTTTTTTTTTGCGACAGAGTCTCCCTTTGTTGTCCAGGCTAGAGTGAGTGCCGTGGCGTCAGCCTAGCTCACAGCAACCTCAAACTCCTGGGCTTGAGTGATCCTTCTGCCTCAGCCTCCCGAGTAGCTGGGACTACAGGCATGCGCCACCATGCCCGGCTAATTTTTTATATATATATCAGTTGGCCAATTAATTTCTTTCTATTTATAGTAGAGACGGGGTCTCGCTCTTGCTCAGGCTGGTTTTGAACTCCTGACCTTGAGCAATCCGCCCGCCTCGGCCTCCCAAGAGCTAGGATTACAGGCGTGAGCCACAGCGCCCGGCCTGAATCAAACTTTACCCACTAGTAACACTATTTCCCCTTGAGTGACTCCTCTCCTCTCCTACTCCTTTCCATCTCTCCCTCCCTCTCTTCCTTCCTCCATTTCTCCCTTTTTCCTTCCTCCTCCCCCCCTTCCTTCCTTTCTTCCCTGATATCTCAAAATAGACAAGTGACTCTTTCAGTTCCCAATTCACTCAGAATCATTATTGTGTCCATTAATATAAGCAATCTTTCCTTCTTCTAAATCAGCAGGACCCAGAGCTTTTGGAATAGGAGCAAAATAGCTCTCTCATTTGGTGTAATTATGAGGGTCCCAAGCTCCACTGCTTGGTTCCCTGGTCATTGTATTTCTTCTTTGGGAGAAAGAGCACCATTACTTTTCTTGTTCAGAGCATCCTGTAAGATAGTACTCCAACCTTCAAGATGTTGACTCCAGGTTAGTTTCTTAAACGGAATTTTGAACAGACATTCTTCAAAAGCAATTCTTTCTGGATAATGTGGTACATGGGAGGACCAATGAATTCTTATTTATTTATTTATTTTGAGATAGAGTCTTGCTTTGTTGCCCAGGCTAGAGTGAGTGCTGGGGCGTCAGCCTAGCTCACAGCAACCTCAAACTCCTGGGCTCAGGCAATCCTGTTGCCTCAGCCTCCTGAGTAGCTGGGACTACAGGCATATGCCACCATGCCCAGCTAATTTTTTCTATATATATTAGTTGGCCAATTAATTTCTTTCTATTTATAGTAGAGATAGAGTCTTGCTCTTACTCAGGCTGATTTTGAACTCCTGACCTTGAGCAATCCGCCCGCCTCGGCCTCACAGAGTGCTAGGATTACAGGCGTGAGCTACAACGCCCGGCTACCAATGAATTCTTTGGGTGTCATCTCATTTATTTACTTTGTTTGTTGTGAAGTGCATTTCTGTGTGGGAGGTGATGTACGGTTTACCATCACAGTGTTATGATATTCAGTAAAATCCGTGGGTGATATTCGTGGTAGAGGCATGTAATGCAGACTCACAAATACAAATTCAGAAAAAGTCGTTCTGCAAAGGCAAATTTATCCTTCCTCCATTATGGAAGAGATACCATGTATTCAACTAGAACCCAAATGCCCTTGAGGTACCATGGTATCACACTGATGATTGAGGGATGTCAATGCTAATGGCAAATTAGATGTTTGATGGCTGTAGTCAGACCAGCTGTTGTTGTTATTCTCTTCTCATGAAAATATAAACTCCATGAAGGAAGATGTTGTCTGACTTGTTTATTCAGTGTACTTAGTGTAGGTCTGTGTCTGGGACCTACTGAGTGTTCAATAAACATTTACAGAAAGAATATATAATTGACCATTAGCTGCCCCTTGGGAATCAATGAAGTTCTCATGTTGGACCTTCTCTCCTTCAGGCAAAGTTGACAATAAGACCTATTGCTTGGTCCAGCGTGGTGGCTCACACCTGTAATCCTAGCACTCTGGGAGGCTGAGGTGGGCGGATTGCTCAAGGTCAGGAGTTCAAAACCAGCCTGAGCAAGAGCGAGACCCCCATCTCTACTATAAATAGAAAGAAATTAATTGGCCAACTAATATATATAGAAAAAATTAGCTGGGCATGGTGGCGCATGCCTGTAGTCCCAGCTACTCAGGAAGCTGAGGCAGCAGGATTGCTTGAGCCCAGGAGTTTGAGGTTGCTGTGAGCCAGGCTGATGCCACGGCACTCACTCCAGCCTGGGCAACAAAGTGAGACTCTGTCTAAAAAAAAAAAGAAAGAAAACAAACAATATGCTGAAAAACTATTTGTTAAAATTTATCACCTATTTTCTATTAAAACTAAATAAAACAATGAACATCTACGAAACTATTTCTTACTGAGCTATGAATAGAAGAAACATTCCTTAATTCAGGAATTTTTTTACCCAGGAACCATGTTTTAAAAGCATTTCTATTAAAATGTAAAATTTTACACTATTATCTATACTATTCAACATTGAGCTAAAGCTAACTAATCACTAAGAATAGTAAATAGAAGTATAAACTTTAAAAAAGAAAAGAAAGAGATTTGCCATTTTGTTTGTGGGCAATATTATCCTCTAAAAAATATAACAGAAGCCTCTAAAAAACTATTAAAACTAATGAGATTGCTCAGTAATATCATATAGTTAGATATAAGATTTATACATAAAAATTTATGGCTTTCCTATCGACTTAATAATCAATTAGAAAATATAATTAAAGAAAAATCTCATTCTGTTTTTCTTTTTTTATTTTGAGACAGTCTCACTCTTGCCCAGGTTAGAGTGCCATGGTATCAGCCTAGCTCACAGCAACCTCAAACTCCTGGGTTCAAGGGTTTTCCTGCCTTAGCCTCCCGGGTAGCTGGGACTACAGACATGCACCACCATGCCCAGCTAATTTTTTCTATTTTTAGTTATCCAGATAATTTCTTTCTATTTTTAGCAGAGACAGGGTCTTGCTCTTTCTCAGGCTGGTCTCAAACTCCTGACCTCAAGCCATCCTCCTGCCTCGGCCTCCCAGTGTATTAGGATTACAGGCATGAGCCACCATGCCCAACCAAAAATCTCATTCTGAATAGCAATAAAGTCTATGAAATTCCTAGGAATAAACTTAACAAGTAAAAGGCAGGCTCTATATTATATGTAAATATTCTTATAAAAACTATAAAATCCAACAGTCATAAAAATTCTTATGTTCTTGAATAAGGAAACTCAGTATATAAAGATGTTACTGCCCCCAAAACAATTAATAAACTTAATGTAATGCTAATTGAAGTTCCAGAAGAATTTTTTTTTTTTTTTTTTTTTTTTTTTTTTGAGACAGAGTCTCCCTTTGTTGTCCAGGCTAGAGTGAGTGCCATGGCGTCAGCCTAGCTCACAGCAACCTCAAACTCCTGGGCTCGAGCGATCCTTCTGCCTCAGCCTCCCGAGTAGCTGGGACTACAGGCATGCGCCACCATGCCCGGCTAATTTTTTTATATATATATCAATTGGCCAATTAATTTCTTTCTATTTATAGTAGAGACGGGGTCTCGCTCTTGCTCAGGCTGGTTTTGAACTCCTGACCTTGAGCAATCCGCCCGCCTCGGCCTCCCAAGAGCTAGGATTACAGGCGTGAGCCACAGCGCCTGGCCCAGAAGAATTTTTAATGTAACCAATGATACCAATGCTTACTTGAAGAGGAAATATATAACACAATTTTGAAAAAAAAGAGATATGGGTATATGTGTGTGTGTGTGTATAAATATTCCCTCCAATCAGCTATTAAGATATAACATTCATAAATTGTAAAATAGTATGGTATCAGACCAAGAAAATACAAATGGATCAAGGAGACAGTATAAAGAGTTTTCCATAGTCATCTTTCTACATATGGGAAACTAAAACATCATCAAGGTGGCAATTCAAATCCATGCAAGCACAGAAAAAAACACTCAAAACAAAGAGGGCAATTGGAATCCATAGAAAGAAATTAAATTTAAACTCCATGTATTCTATATGTAAATGTAAATTCCTGATGATTAAAGAGACAAATCTGAAAAACACAAAAGTATAAAATTATTACAAGAAGATACAAGAGGATATTTTTATAATCTTGGAAATATTTGCATATGACAGGTAAAGAATTAATCTTCATACATTTCAGCTACAAATCCATAGGAAACAGAAACAGTATAGAATAGGCTATTCGTGGAAGAAATACAAGATACAATAACATACACATACGAAGTAGGATGCTAAGCTTCATTAGTGTATGGAAAATGCAAATGAAAACAAATATCTTTTTTTTTTCACTCTTTATATTAACAAATTGAAAAGGATTGATGATTTCCAGTATTGGTACTGGTATATTCTTATACATTAGTGGTGTTGGTATAAATTACTGCCACCATTTACCAATTTCAATGGCAGTATCTATAACAAAATTTAAAGTACACTTACTTTTGACCCAGAAATTTCACTTTTGGCAAATGATTTCATGAGCCACTCAGGATGTGCACACATATTATCTGATATACATATACAATTTCGCTCTTTTTTTGGTAACATTTGTATGGGGTCTTTTTACCTGCCTTCTAACCTGCAAGCTTTCAGAGTCAGTTTATTTTAGCTGTGCTTCTCTCACATAGCCTATTGTGGGATTTTGTGTTTGAGGTCCTGTGACAATGTCTCTCTTTCATGGGTAAGCTTGTCACACTCACATTTATTGTCCCACCACATAGGTTTGATCTAACTTCTGTCATCTTATTAAATTATTTTTCTTCTTCTTTGTTGTTACGTTCTCTTTCATTTTTGCATTTTACTAAGGGGAGTGTGTTTTCTTTTTTTTTTTTTCTCAACCTCTCTGTTTATTGATGCTAATGTAGCTGCCACTGAATTATTGCAAATCTTTCTTGAACTCTAGGCCTCAGTTTCATCTTCTGCAAAATGAAAAGCATAATATTTACTATCTTCTAGGGCCTCATCTTTGCACATTAAAAACTATCTGGGAACACTTACTAGGCTAAACTGTCTCCTGAATTCGGTGTCTTCAGTCTTTAAGGGAGAAAGGACCCTTTTCCCTCTGGGCTTTTGCCTGTCCTCTGCTAACTGCTGGTAATTGGTGCCTGTCAGAACAATGAACTCCTACCTCTGACTGCCTGCTGGGATTTTGCAAGGAAAAAGGACTGCTTAGTTTGGCTTGGTTTTGAGGCTCTAAATATTTCCTACTGGAACAACTAAACAACAACCAGCCAACCAGCCAAACAAACAAAATCCCCTAACTCTTGGCAAAACCAAGTGGAGAAGGATGCAGGGCTGGTCAGATCAGTGCCTAAATCTAGTGGCTTCTCTGTGAGGCTCAGGCCTCAGGTCTGCTCTTCAGTTCACCTTAAGACCTTCAGGGCCTGCCTTGACCTTCCTTCTCTGGCCTTCATCATCTTTCTTTCCGTCTGGACCTGAGGCACAAGTGTCCTAGCCTGCAGATAGAGAGGGAATGTGGCATGGGCTCCACCCCACGGCAAAGGAATTTGAACTTGTTACTCTGGATGCAGCTCCCAGTATATTTGCATCCTGGCTGGTTGGGGGAGGCCCTATCATCAGTGTTTTCTGGGCTCTGCCTTTGTATTTGCCCCTTCTCTGGGCCTGGGTTGTTGGATGCAGTGGCCCCTTTCATTCACTCGCCACGTAGGCCCTTTTTCTCACTGGTGGCCCCACTCCCAGAGAAGGCAAAAGCCCTCCCTTCCTTTCCTAGGTTGGCCTTTCGGCTCAGCGGGTATGCAGAAGGCTGGGACTCACTGGGTAGGTAGGGTAGGGACGATTTCTACTCTAAGGCACTGGGCGAAATCCCAGGGCTTGGTTGGAATTACAAAAGATTTGCAAAACTCTCTCTGCAGGAAACTCCTTTTTCTGACATTCAAGGTGTGTTTTCTGGCCTCTCCTTTGGGAGACTGAAGAAGCACAGAAGAATCTCTTCCCAAAGTACCCTAAAGCGGTCTGTCATTCCACCCACATGAAATCCCTGATAAAGAGGGCCGGAGGATCTCTTTCCTAAAATCCTCTTGGTCGGGAGAAAGTGACTTCTCACAGTCTGACCTAGCCTCTCTGCGGTAGACCCACCCTCTGTAAAATGAGGCTGGCAGGACCCAGTGCAGAGTAACAGGGGACCTGTTGGCAGATCTGGGATCGAGAAGCCATTTCAACCTCTGGATTTTAAAGCTTCTTTATAAGCAACTCTTAAGTGTGTATTCTATTATGATTCACCTGTGCTGGGGAATGGGAATCTTTGAGTGGAATGAGAATCCTATCAAAAGGGTTCAGGTGACACTGGAAAAGGGTAGCTGATTGTCAGAGCCCTACAGGAGGTCAGAACTTCTGGAAGAAAAGATCTGGGCTTCTGCATTTGGGGAAGAGACCCCACACAAACTTGGGGAGTCCCCATCAACTGAATGGGATCTCTCCAGAAGAGATATAAGAAGGCAGAGTAGGTCTAGATCAGGAGTCAGCAGACTACAGCCCTCAGGCCAAATCCCATCACCTGTCTTTTACAGCCCGAGAGCTAAGATCGGTTTTTACATTGTTAGATGGCTGGAAGAAATCAGATGACTACTCTTTCATGACACGTGACAATTACACGAAACTGAAATTTCAGCATCTATGAATAAAGTTTTACTGGGACACAGGCCCTCTCATTCACTCTGCGCATTGTCCCTGGCTGCTTTGGCGCCAACACTGCACAGCTGAGGAGTGGGCACAGCGACCACGGGGCTTCCGATCCTAAAAGCTTACTCCCTGGCACTTGGAAGAAGTGTGCCAAAGCTTGGTCAAGATTATAGATAAAATGCAGCCCCGCTATTTGGCATAGCTGAAGCAGAATACGCTTTACAGGTGGGCAGACTTTCGCTCAATTCTTGGTCAATTAAAAAATATTACTTTCAGGCCGGGCGCAGTGGCTCACGCCTGTAATCCCAGCACTCTGGGAGACTGAGGAGGGCGGATTGCTCAAGGTCAGGAGCTGGAAACCAGCCAAATCAGGAGTGAGACCCCGTCTCTACAAAAAATAGAAAGAAATTAATTGGCCAACTAAAAATATATAGAAAAACTTAGCCAGGCATGGTGGCGCATGCCTGTAGTCCAGCTACTAGTGAGGCTGAGGCAGGAGGATTGCTTGAGCCCAGGAGTTTGAGGTTGCTGTGAGCTAGGCTGATGCCACAGCACTCTAGTCCAGGCAACAGAGTGAGACTCTGTCTCAAAAAAAAAAAAAAAAAAAAAAAAGAAGAAGAAGAGAAAAAGAAAGAAAAATAAGAAATATTACTTTTATTTTATTTCAGAGAATATGCCAATGAAGTGGCTGGAGCAGCCATGATCAAGGGTAGTCTTTGTTTTTGAATTTGTTTTTCTTTTCTATTAGGATTTTGTTTTTAATTTCATGAGAATGCTCTTAATTACTTTAGAAAAGAAAACGTGCAACTTTTAGAACACGGACTCGAGGCGGCATTCAGAGGCTCGCTCAGTTCCCCGCGCAGGCACCAGTGCCACCTAATTGTTCGCTCCACACAAAGGGGGGATCAGAGAAAAATCGCTTGTTTATTCTTCCCCTTTACATCATCTCCCCCGCACCTGGGGAGTCTGGATGCACAGAGACCAAGTACACCATGCGTCTGATGATGGGTTACACCAAAGCACACCAAGACCTAAATCCCTCCCAGATTTATGAAGATTTTCTATAGCTTAACTAGATTTCTAATTGTCCTGCCACCTGTACTGAAATGTACAGTATGTGTTAATCTCGAATTCTTTTCTGTTTCCATAATCTTGGTAAAGTTTCCTGCACTCAAACAGTAAATCCAATTTGGTCCACAGGCTTTAAAGAGGGAGCCAAATTCACTTTTATGATTTCCAGTATGAAGGCTCCTTTGGAGGTGTTTGGGCAACCAAAAGCCCCAGCACAAGTTTTCTTTTCTGTGGTTCCTGTCCTGTGCCTTCTAGGCTGAAACCATGAGTTCACAAGTGTCTGTTGTCTCATCAGAAGGTTTCTCTGTCATTTCAGAGGGGCTTACAAGGAAGTGGCTGAGGGTTTCCACATAGATGGCACACCAGGTATTCTGTTCTCCCCACAAAATGTTCATTTGTGATGACAACTCATCTACAAACCATCATAGTTTGTTTATTATTTCCTGGTGGCATTGAGATTATAGAATGAAAAAGACTCAGTACCTGTGTATGTAACCATTTTCTGGATATTTTTAAACGCAAATGTATCCGAGTCTGCCATGTGACCTTAGACAAATTGTTTAAACATCACTTTCCTCCTATGTCCACTTGAAATGCTAACATTATCTGCCCTACTACCTCATAAGGCTGTTTTCAGTTATTGAATGTGATAAAATATGCAGCCATGTCCGAAAAGGTGAAGTATTTTGCAAGAGTACTTGAGTTCTCTCCAAAAGGAGGCTTCTTGCAGGTGGGGGAAAGGTCAAAGAGTGTGAATTTTCAATTATGAGATGAATACATTCTGGCGATCTAATGTACAGCATGGTGACAATAGTTAATAATAATGTATTGTACACTTAAACTTTTCTCAGAGAGTAGATTTTAAGTATTCTCACCACACCAAAAAACAAACGCACAAAAAAAGTGAACTAGGTGAGGTAATGGATATGTTAGTTAGCTTGATTATAATAATCAGCCCACAATGCATACATACGTCAACGCGTCATGTTGTACACCTTGAACACATACCATTTTTATTTGTCAATCATATCTCAATAAAGCTGAGGGGGAAAAAAACAGAGACTTTGTTTATTTCTAATTATCCCTTCTCTGTCACCTACTCTCCCCACCCCAAAAATTTAAGGGCAGTTTTTCTCTATAGTGGAGACGTTGCATTTGTCTGTCCTTAGGCAAGTGGCTTGACTTGTCAGTCTCAGTTTCTTCATCTGGGAAGTTTCATTTAAATGTATACACATACACATATGTGGAAGAATGTAAGATATCACATTGGGTGAAGCTGGGGAAATGGAACACAGACCTCTCCTTACTATTTTTGTAAACTTTGGTGAGTCTATAATTAGTTCAAATAAAATAAAAAATTTGTGAAAACTGCGTAAAGCACTTGACACAATGCCTAGCATATTTTAGAAGCTCATTCTTTTGTGCTATCAGCAGTATATAGACGTGAGCTTTATTATTATTTGATATTATTATTAAACACCATGGTAACGAATGATATTTGTTGAATGCTTACTATGTGCTGGACACTGGACACTATATTTTTTGTTTTGTTTTGTGTTTTGAGGCAGAGTCTCGCTCTGTCACCCTGGCTAGAGTGCAGTGGTGTGATCATAGCTCACTGCAACCACAATCTCCTGAGTAGCTGGGACTGCAGGCCTGCCACCATATCCAGCTAATTCTTTTTATCTTTTATTCTTTTTTTTTTTTTTGAAAGTCCCAAACTTGGCGTGAAATTTTTTCTTATTGTTTGTAGAGACAGGTCTCACTATGTTGTCCAGGCTGGTTTAGAACTCCTGGCCTCAAGCAATCTTCCTGCCTCAGCCTCCCCAAGTGCTGGGATTCCAGGCATGAGCCACCATGCCTGGGAAGACTGGCTTCTTTAAAAAAACAACACTGGTCAGCAGAGGAGCTGATGTTGAATAATCACAGATTTATTATCACTATTGGAAGAAAGACTTGAGCCAACCAAGCCCATTGACTTTGGGAGTAATAATCTCTTTGCATGTGAGGACCCACCTTCTCACCAGGCTATCATGCCAGAATTGACTCTACCTTTTTTTTTCCTTCTGTTTTATTTATTTATTATTTTTATTTCAGCATATTATGGGGTCCAAATGTTTAGGTTACATGTATTGCCCTGGCCCCACTCGAGTCGGAGCTTCAAGTGTGTCCATCCCCCAGACAATCTGCACCACACCCATTAGGTGTGAATATACCCATTCCCTCCTCCCCACTTCCACCTGCCTGACATCTGATGAATGTTACTACTATATGTGCACTTAAGTGTTAATCAGTTAATACCATTTTGGTGGTGAGTACATGTGGTGCTTGTTTTTCGATTCTTGTGATACTTCACCTAGTAGAATGGGCTCCAGCTCTATCCAGGATAATAGAAGAGGTGCTAGATCACTGCTATTTTTGTGAATGAGTAGAACTCCATGGTATACATATACCACATTTTATTAATCCACTCATGTATTGATGGGCACTTGGGTTGTTTCCACATCTTTGCAATTGTGAGTGCTATAAGCATTCTAGTGCAGATGTCTTTTTTATAGAATGTCTTTTGTTCTTTTGGGTAGATTCCCAGTAATGGGATTGCTGGATCAAATGGTAGTTCTACTTGTATCTCTTTGAGGTACCCCCATATTGCTTTCCACAGAAGTTGTACTAGTTTGCAGTCCGAGATTCTGCATTTCAAAAGAGCTCCAGCTTCTTACCTCCAGGGATATGGTCTAATCCTTTGGGGACTTGATAGGATACATTTGTCATGACCTCAGGGTTCTTGGAGCTAGCAAATTTCCTCACGTGTCTGTCTTAATTGCATCTCAATCTGCACATCTATAGTAGAGATTTCTCCACCCTCTCAGCCTAAAGTGAGTCTCCGGAGATAAGCAAGTTTTTTCAGGTAAGGAGGCAACCTAATGGCCCTTTAAAGCTTTAATATCTTTGGCTTTAATCTCAGATAAGCAAAATAAACAAATGAGTACCTTTACTGACGGAGATGATTTCTATTTAATTTTTTTAAACTACTTTTCTATTTTACTAGCTGAAGCAAAATTCTCAAGGACTCAATTGAGGAACCATGAATTCCAAGCTTTGAAGTACTGTTTACATTGTTACATGTGGCATTATGCTTTAGGGGGCACCACTCATTTGGAATATAAAATGAATAATTGTATTGGGCAGTGAGGAACAGTGTGGCCATGTGTTAATGTGCCCCACCACCTACTTTCCAACATGAAGGTCTTGGACATAGTTGTGTGTTAGAATTGTCTAAGAACTTAACATAAGATGTCCTGACCTTAGCTGGAAGTTCTGTTTCGCCAAGTCTGCAGAGGTCTCTAGAAGCGCCAGCTGCCTCCAGTGATTCGGATGCATGTCAGGATTTGGGAACCACTGTTCCAGTGGGTTATATGTTTTATTTGTCTGGAAGAACTTGGTAGCAACAGAGCCTGCAGCTGGTTAAACTCCCTCCGGATCTCCTTGAGCTTCTCTCTCTCTCTCTTTTGTTTTTTGAGACAGAGTCTCCCTCTGTTCCCTGGGCTAGAGTGCCCTGGCGTCAGCCTAGCTCACAGCAACCTCAAACTCCTGGGCTCAAGCAATCCTACTGCCTCAGCCTCCCGAGTAGCTGGGACTACAGGCGTGCACCACGACGCCTGGCTACTTTTTCCTATCTTATTTTATTTTTTTTAGTAGAGATCATGTCTTACTCTTGCTCAGGCTGGTCTCCAACTCCTGGGCTCAAGTGATCCTCCCGCCTCAGCCTCCCAGAGTGCTAGGATTACAAGGCATGAGCCATCACACCCGGCCTCAAGCTTCTCGTAATCCTGTGCCGGGTTGTGTGCCAATTTATCCACCACCCATTCCATATTCTGTCTGCCCTGGGCATGCACTGTGGATGGCCCAGGTTCCTTGCCCAGTGGAATAACAGGAACCTTTCTTCCTGAGGGCCTAGCCCTAGGCTGTTAGCAGTCCTGCTTAAATTGGGCTGTTTCATTGAATTTTATCACAGCACACAATTCCAGGGAAGCCCCCACATTCTAGACATACTTCTTAGCTACATTGTGTAGTTGTGACCTGATTTCCCCTTGGAGCTGGGATCGATCCCAGCACAGTCAAACCGCTTTGCCTGTCAATTCACTGGAGTGAGGAGCCAACAGGGCCAGGTGGCAGTCTCAGCTTCCACTTCCATGGACCCCCTGCTGTGTCCCCTGTGGAAGAGTCCCCTCTTGGGACAAGCTGGGCCCAAAGTTGTGGAGGTGGAAGCAAAACGTTGGCTCTGGATCATCAGGGGTGATAGTGAGAGGGGCTGCTCCCACGTCTGTGCCTTGATCTCCCGCTGAGAGTCAGCAGCAGATACTGATAACACTTGGGTTATCAGTGTACTACAGGACACATTGTCCTAGCCCTGTCAGGTGTTGTCACCAGGTTGATGATATAACTGAATCCTCAAAACTGGCCGGTTGCAGTGGCTCACGCCTGTAATCCTAGCACTCTGGGAGGCCAAGGCGGGAGGATCACTTGAACTCAGGAGTTGGAAACCAGCTGGAGCAAGAGTGAGACCCCGTCTCTGCTAAAAATAGAAAGAAATTAGCCAGACAACTAAAAATATGTAGAAAAAATTAGCCGGGCATGGTGGTGCATGCCTGTAGTCTCAAAAAAAACAACAAAACCCCACCAATAACTGCTCTATGAAGCCTTTGCTTCAGGATGATGGGGAACATGATAAGACGAGTGAAATCTATGATCAGAAGCCCATTGCTGTCCTTGTTTGCTGCAAAACAAATTCCTTAGTCAGAAGCAATCCTATAGGAATAAAAGGGAATAAGGCATTCTGTAAGTCCACGGGTGATAGTTTTATCAGAAGCACTGTGGGCAGGAAGGCACAGCCATATGCAGAATAAGTGTTTATTTCAGCAAGAACATATGACGGCAGTGGTGCAAGGAAGCCTAATTTATGCAAATACATTATCTTGGAAAATTTTAATTTTTTTTTAGTATTTTTATTTTATTTTCATTTAATTTAATTTCTTTATTTTATTTTATTTTTGACAGTTGTCTCAGGATATCTTGGAGTTTTTTTTTTTTACTAGTAGATATATATTAAGAGATTTATTGCAAAGAACTGATTTACATGATTGTGGGATGCGAACAGGCAAGTCCAAAATCCATAGGGCAGACAGCACTTTGGGTATGGATTGAAGCTGCTCTTCACAGTGGAATTTCTTTTTTTCTTTCTTTCTTTTTTTTTTTTTTTGACATTCTTTTTTTATTTCAGCATATTATGGGTGTACAAATGTTAAGGTTACATATATTGCCCTTGCCCCCCTCAAGTCAGAGCTTCAAGCGTGACCATCCCCCAAATGTTGCACATCTCACTCATTATGTTCGTATATACCCATCCCCTCCTCCCCCCTCCCACCTGCCCGACACCCAATAAATGTTATTCCTATATGTCCACTTAGGTGTTGATCTGTTAACACCAACTTGCTGGTGAGTACATGTGGTACCTGTTTTATGGAAAATTTTTAAAATATAAAATATAAAGAGTAAAAGGGGACAAAATGTGACCCATGCCTGTAACCCCAGCACTTTGGAGGCCAAGGTGGGAGGATCGCTTGAGGCCAGGTGTTTGAGACCAACCTGGGCAACATGGTGAGACCCTCATTTCTACAAAACAATTTTTTAAATATTAGCCAGTTGTGGTGTTGCATGCCAGTAATCCCAGCTACTTGGGAGGTTGAGGCAGGAGGATCACTTGAGCCTAGGAGTTCAAAGTTGCAGTGAGCTATGATGCACTCCAGCCTGGGTGACAGAGTGAGACCCTGTCTTCTTAAAAAAAATTAAATGAATAAATAAATAAAATAACAAAAAAATTAAAAAAAAAAATCTAAGGGGAAAATCCCGATTCACTATCCTGCCTGCTTACTTTTCCCTTCCCTGATCTATGCATAGTCTCAACACTGTCACCAAAGCTTTTTTTTTTTTTTTTTTTAATTTGTTTTTCTTTTTGTTTTTACTTTAAGCCAAGGCAAGGCCTGGGATCACCAGAGCTTTTGACTATTAGACTTTGAGCTTGTAGTCTCTCTGCTTTTTCTTGTGCATTTACACACATGTATGTGCATATATAAATAGAACATTTAAAAAAAAATGTGAATGGGCTCCTATCACCCATACTATTTTAGAACTTCTTATGAAAAGTCTTTTTCTTCATTAACTCTGAAAATATTGTTTTGATGTGCAGGGAAGCTTATGTGTGAGATCTATCTCTTGCTTTGTCTCTATATCTACATCTATATCTACATCTATCCCTATGGCTATATTTACAGCTATATCTATATCTAGATCTCTATCAATATCTACACCGACATGTTACATCTATAGAAAACATTATTAGGCTGGGTGCAGTAGCTCATGCCTGTAATCCCAGCACTTTAGGAGGCCAAGGTAGGAAAATAGTTTGAGGCCAAGAGTTAGAGACCAGCCAGGGCAACATAGAAAGACCCCAACTCTACAAAAAAATAAGAAAAATTAGCCAGGCATGTTGGTGTGTATGTGTAGTCCCAGTTACTTGGGAGGCTGAGGTGGGAGGATTGCTTGAGTCCAGTAGTTTGAGGCTGCAGTGAGCTATAATCATGCTACTGCATTCCAGCTTGGGCAACAGAGCAAGACCCCAACTCTAAGGAAAAAAGAAAGAAAAGAAAAAGATGTTTATATAAATGGAAAAATGAAATCATACAGTGTGAAACATTTTGAGATTGTTTTTATTTTAATTAATCAGCATAAAGCCCTTGAGATGCATCCAAGTTGTTGCATATATCAATAGTTCATTCCTTGTGCGTGTGTGAAGGCAAGTTTTAATTTCTTTAGGGTAAATACCCAGGACTGCCATTGCTGGGTAAGTCATAAGAGTATGTTTTACCTTTATTAGAATCACCTAAACTGTTTTTCAGAGTGGCTGACTCATCTTACATTCCCACTAGCAATGTGTGAAAGATCTAGTTGCTTTACATCTCACCAGCACTTGGTATTACCAGTATTTTTCTTTTAACCATTTTAATAGGTATGCAGGAATACCTCATCATAGCTTTAATCTCTAATGGCTAGTGATCTTAACAATGTTAAATATTTTCTATGTGCTTATTTGTCATCCATATCTACTTTTTTGGTAAAGAGTCTTTTCAAGTGTTCTTCCTGTTTTTTTATTTGTTTGTTTTTGGTTTTTTTTTTTTTTCCATAAAGAGTCTCACTTTGTCACCCTGGGTAGAGTGCACTGGTGTCATCACAGCTCACTGAAACCTCAAACTCCTAGGCTCAAGCAATTGATCTTCTTGCCTCAGCCTCCTGAGTACCTGGAACTATAAGAATGAGCCACAAGACCCAGCTAATTTTTCTATTTTTAGTAGAGACAGAGTCTTGCTCTTGCTCAGGTTAGTCTTGAACTCCTGAGCTCAAGCCATCCTCCTGCCTCAGCCTCCCAGAGGGCTAGGATTACTGGCATGAACCTTGGTGCCTGGCCTTCTTCCTCTTTTATGATTGGATTTTTTCCTTATTATTGAGCTTAGAGAGTTCTTTTTACATTCTAGATACAAGTTCTTTGTTCGATGTGGAATTTATAGACCTTTATCGCTGTCTGTGGCTTGTCTTTTTATCCTCTTAACAGAGTTACAGAGCAAAAGTTTTTAATTTTGCGAAGAGCAATTTATTGATTTTTTTTTCTCTTGTGGATCATGTCTTTGTTGTCAACTCTTCAGCTAATCCTAGGTTATGAAGAATTTGTTCTATGTTTTCTTCTAAAAGTTTTATAGTTTTATGTTTGGCATTGTGTATGATTCATTTTGACTTAATTTTTGTATAAGATATGAGGTTTAGGTCAAGGTACTTTTTTTTTGTCTATGAGTTAAAGTTTCAACATCATTTGTTATAAAGATTATCTATTCTCCACTGAATCACTTTTGCACCTTTGTCAAAAATCTGTTAGTAAAACTTTGTGTGAGTCTATTTGTAGACTCTTCTGTTCCCTTGATAAGAAGTGTCTGTCCCTCTGCCAACACCACACTTCTTTTTTTTTTTTTTTTTTTTTTGAGACAGAGTCTCGCTTTGTTGCCTAGGCTAGAGTGAGTGCCATGACGTTAACCTAGCTCACAGCAACCTCAAACTCCTGGGCTCAAGCAATCCTTCTGCCTCAGCCTCCCAAGTGGCTGGGACTACAGGCATGCGCCACCATGCCCGGCTAATTTTTTCTATATATATTAGTTGGCCAATTAATTTCTTTCTATTTATAGTAGAGACGGGGTCTCGCTCTTGCTCAGGCTGGTTTTGAACTCCTGACCCCGAGCAATCCGCCCGCCTCGGCCTCCCAGAGCACCACACTTCTTAATTACTATAGCCATGTAAATAAGTCTCAAAATCAGGTAACATGATTACTGTCACTTTATTCTTTTTTAAAATTGTTTCAACTATTCTACTTCCTTTGCCTCTTATATAAATTTCAGAATTACCTTGTCCATATATACAAAGATTCCTGCTGAGACTTTGATATTAATAGATCAATTTGGGGATAATTGACATTTTTACTGTGTTGAGTCTTTTAATTAACAAATATGATATGTCTCTCTCTCTCTTTCTCTCTTTTTTTTTTTACTTTTTTCATTAATGTTTGGTAGTTTTTAGGATATAGATCCTGTACAGATTTTGTTAGATTGCTACTCAATATTTTCTCTCTTTTGGAGCAATTATAAATGGCATTGAGCTTTTAATTTTTGTTTCCAATTATTCATCACTAGCATATAATTGGCTAGCATAATTGACCAATGAACAGACCAATATTGAGCAATGAAATTGAAGCAGCAAGAAAAAAATCTTCCAACAAAAAAAGTCCTGGACCATATGAGTTCACAGTAAATGGTCAGTTTGGAAATTCAAATTTCTTCCTGATGGAACCTAGGGAGATTGTGTGTTTCTAAGAATTTGTCCATTTCCTCAACATTTTCAAGTTTATGTGCATAGAGATTTTTATAGTATTCAGAGATGATATTTTGTATTTCTGCAGTATCAGTTGTAGTATTGCTGAATTTTATCAGATCTACAATGAAGAGTTGATACCCACTTACTGCAGAAGTTATTTCATAACATTGAGAAGGAAGGAATCCTTCCCAACTTGTTCTATGAAGCCATATCACCTTAATACCAAAGCCAGGAAAGGACCCAACAAAAAAAGAAAACTATAGACCAATATCCCTTATGAATATAGATGCAAATATTCACAAATTCTAGCAAACTGAATTCAGATGCACATCAAAAAAATAATCCACTATGACCAAGTGGGCTTCATCCCAGCAATACAAAGATGTTTCAACATGCATAAATCCATAAATGTGATTTACCACATAAACAGGAGCAAAAACAAAGACCATATGATCCTCTCAATAGATGCAAAAAAAGCATTTGACAAAATTCACACTTTTATGAGAACTCTCACAAAGCCATATATGACAAACCCACAGCCAAAATCAACTGAATGGGGAAAAATGAAAAGCATTCCCACAAGAACTAGAACTAGACAAGGTTGCCCACTGTCACCACTTTTATTCAACATAGTGCTGGAAATCCTTGCCAGAGCAATCAGACAAGAGAAGGAAATCAAGGGTATTCCAATAGGGAAAGAAAAGGTCAAACTATCACTCTTTGCTGACAATATAATCTTATATCTAAAAAATCCCAAAAATTCTGCCAAGAGATTCCTGAAAGTGATAAATAAATTCAGCAAAATCTCAGGTTACAAAATCAATGTATACAAATCAGTACCATTTCTATACGCCAACAGTCAAGCTGCCTTTCACAATAGCAAGAAAGAAAATTAAGTACCTAGGAATATGTTTAACCAAGGATGTGAAAGACCTCTATAAGGAATACTATGAACCACTGAGGAAAGAAATCGCAGAGGATATAAACAAATGGAAAAACATCATGCTCTTGGATCATCAGAATCAACATTGTTAAAATGTCTATACTACCTAAAGTGATTTATAGATTCAATGCAATCCCAATTGAAATACCAGCATCATTTTTCACAGATTTAGAAAAAATAATTCTATGCTTCTTATGGAATCAGAAAAGAGCACTAATAGCCAAAGCAACCATAAGCAAAATGAAAAAATTGGGAGACATCACTTTACTAGACTTCAAGCTATACTACAAGACTGTAGTAACCAAAACAGTATTGTACTGGCATAAAAACAGAGACATAGACCAATGAATCAGAACAGAGAACCCAGACATAAAATCATCCTCATTGCCATTTGATCTTTGATAAAGCAGACAACAATATACACTAGGAAAAAGAAGCCCTATTCAATAAATGGTTCTGGGAACATTGGATAGCCTCATGTAGAATATTGAAACAGGACCATTATTATCTCTCACCACTCACAAAAATTAATTCAGGATGGATAACAAATTTAAACCTAAGTCATGAAACTATAAAAATTCTAGAAGAAAATGCTGGAAAAACTCTCTAGATATCAGCCTTGGCAAAGAATTTATGAAGAAGACCCCAAAGGCAATCACAGCAACAACAAAAATCAATAAATAAATGGGACTTGATTAAATTAAAAAGCTTCTGCACAGCTTAGGAAGCAATCAATAGAGTGAATAGACAACCTACAGAATGAGAGAAAATATTTGCATGCTATACATCTGATAAAAGGCTAATAACCAGAATCTACAAAGAACTCAAGCAAATCAGCAAGAAAAAATCAAACAACAAAAGACATGAACAGAAGCTTTGCAAAAGAAGATAGACTAATGGCCAATAAACATATAAAAAATGAATAATGTCTCTAATCATCAGGGAAATGCAAATCAAAACCACAATGAGATATCACCTAACTCCAGTGAGAATGGCTTTTAGCAAAAAGTCCCAAAACAACAGATGGTGGTGTGGATGTGGAGAAAAAGAAACACTTACACACTGTTGTTGCAACTGCAAACTAGTACAACCTCTATGGACAATAGTATGGAGATTCCTCAAAGAACTGAAAGTAGACCTACCATCTGATCCAGCAATCCCACTATTAGGTATTTACCCAAAGGAAAAAAAAAAGCCATTATATCAAAAAGACACTTGCACTCGAATGTTTATTACAGCACAATTCACAATTGTAAAGATGTAGAATCAACCCAAGTGCCCATCAATTCATAAGTGGATTAATAAAATGTGGTGTGTATATATATGTATATATATATATGTGTATATATATATATATATATATATATATATATATATATATATATCATGGATTTCTACTCAGCCATAAAAAAATGATAAACTGGCCGGGCGTGGTGGCTCACGCCTGTAATCCTAGCTCTCTGGGAGGCCGAGGCAGGTGGATTGCTCGAAGTCAGGAGTTCGAAACCAGCCTGAGCAAGAGCGAGACCCTGTCTCTACTATAAATAGAAAGAAATTAATTGGCCAACTAATATATATAGAAAAAATTAGCCGGGCATGGTGGCGCATGCCTGTAGTCCCAGCTACTTGGGAGGCTGAGGCAGAAGGATTGCTTGAGCCCAGGAGTTTGAGGTTACTGTGAGCTAGGCTGACGCCATGGCACTCACTCTAGCCTGGGCAACAAAGCAAGATTCTGTCTCAAAAAAAAAAAAAAATGATGAACCAATAACTTCTGTAACAACCTGGGTGGAACTGGAAACCATTCTAAGTGAAGTATGGCAAGAATGGAAAAACAAATACCACATGTACTCACTATTAAATTGGAAGTAGTCAATCAACACTCACTTGCATATATGGAAATAAAACTCAACGGAAGCAGGTTGGAGGGGGATGGGTAAAATCACACCTACTGGTTACAATGCTCACTATCTGGGTAATGGGCACAATTATAACTTTCACTCAAATTGTATAAAAGCAATTCATGTAGCCAAAACATTTGTAATCCTGCAATATTCTGAAATTAAAAAAAAAAAAAAACTAAAAAAAGTTCTGTTTTGAGAGATTCTTGAATTTAAGAATTGCAGATAAGGCCGGGCATTTTGGTTCATGCCTGTAATCCTAGCACTCTGGGAGGCTGAGGCAGGAGGATTGGGAGGAGGTCAGGAGTTCAAGACCAGCCTGAGCAAGAGTGAGACCCCGTCTCTACTCAAAATACAAAGAAATTAGCTGGACAACTAAAAATACATAGAAAAAATTAGCCAGGCATGGTGGTGCATGCCTGTAGTCCCAGCTACTGGGGAGGCTGGGGCAGAAGGATTGCTTGAGCCCAGGAGTTTGAGGTTGCTGTGAGCTAGCTTGACACCACAGCACTCTAGCCCAGGCAACAGAGCAAGACTCTGTCTCGAAAAAAAAAAAAAAAAAAAAGAATTGCAGATGAGAGACTGTGAATCTATCATTTGGCTTTGAAGTTTGATGTTTCCTTGGATTAGTTATTCCTCACCTGTAGGGTTTTGTTGTTGTTGTTGTTGTTTGCTTGAGTGTGTTTGGAGTTTATCCTGTCATTCATCTGTTTCCTTTCTACATTCTGTCTTCTGGAAATTCTTCATGATTTCTGTTCTGCTGGTGGCATCTGTTCTTATTTGCTATGATAAACATTATTTATTAAAGCCATTTTTCTGTCATTTTAAAGGATTGGGGGTTGGAGAGTTTAAGAGGTGTGTTCTTACTTGCCACCTTGATCTAATATCTCAGATCAGCCTGTTTTTTGCTTTATATATTTATGACGCACGCATGTACAGACACATGTGATA
Source organism: Microcebus murinus (assembly GCF_040939455.1). Classification (NCBI taxonomy): domain Eukaryota; kingdom Metazoa; phylum Chordata; class Mammalia; order Primates; family Cheirogaleidae; genus Microcebus; species Microcebus murinus. The sequence continues at coordinate 72,574,641 of NC_134106.1, read as the reverse complement.
TTCTTCTATAAGGACCATGTGCTACTTTTATAATCAGTAGGTAAGCATGGTCTTGGGGCAGTCATAATCAGGATCTCATCAACCCCCAGCAAGGTGAGTATTGGCCATTCTACTTCTAAGAGAGCAGAAGAGAAACAGAGAGAAGGGGCTTGCTCAACAGAACGGGGTCTCTTGCCACAGCTTCACCATGTCACATGAGGGGGCACTCAAGGAGTCAGAAGACAGAGCGGATGGAAATGTGCCCAGATGCTAGCAATGGCTCTCTGTGATTGGTCAGATTACGGAAGACATATACTGTCTTTTTAGTATTTTCCAATTTTCTACAGTAGCCAAGTAGACTTTTTTTTTTTTATTTTTGCTATTTTGAACATGGCTTTTGTGGCTTGATCAAAACCTGACAGATTGATCTTATACCTGCTTTTGCAGTCAGTCTATTGTACTATGTTCTATTGGTGAATTATATAAATAAAACCTCAGCATGGACATGGACATACAGCTGGAAAGGTAAGGAGTCACAGATAGCCCCCAAAACCTTGGGAGTCTCCAGAGCTCTTGGCCTACGATTTGGCAGTCATTTTTTTTTTTTTTTGGTGTGAGATTAGTGTACTCCACACTTTTTTTTAAGTGTACAATTCCATGGTTTTTAGTATATTCTTAGAGTTATGCAACCAACACCACACTTGATTTTAAGATATTTCATCACCTCGAAAATAAACCTCACATCTGAGGTTGACTGACAAACTTTCCATCCTCTCCAGCCCTAAGCAACCACTAATGTACTTTCTGTCTCTATATGGCCTATTCTGGATATTTCATATAAATAAAATAATATGTGGTGTGTGTGTGTGAGTGTGTGAGTGAGACTGGCTTCTTAGCATAATGTTTTCAAGGTCCATCCATGTTATAACTTGTATCAGTACTTTATTTCTTTTGATCAAATATTATTTAATTATGTGGATAAACCACATTTTGTTTATTCATTCATCAACTGATGGACATTTGGGTTGTTTCCATGTTTTGGGCTATTTTGAATAATGTTGGTATGAACACTCACATACAAGTATGTATGTGAACATATGTTTGTGAACATACGTTTTCTTTTTCTTGAATGGAGAAGGAAAAAACATATGTTTTCATTTCTCTTGAGTATGTACCTAGAAGTGGAATTACTGGGTCAAATGGTAACTCTATGTTTAACCATTGGAAAAACTTCCAGATTATTTTCCAATGTGGATGCACCATTTCATATTCTCAACAGCAGTGTAGTGACCACAAAGACTTCTGTAATAGCAAACATTTGTCTTTTCTTTTTCAAAAGAAAGAAAAGAAACATACTGAAAAGTAGTTGTGGATTCTAATTTTGTGTACTCCACAAAGAGGAAATCACTTTGTCTTTATCAGTAAAATGGGAACAACCAACAGTACCGTCTGGATTTCTCTGACAGGCATAACAGGTCTGTGCTTGCTAACTACCATGAACAGAATTCTTTCACGGAAGCTCTTTGAACCTGAAACTGAGTAGTACTCAGTGACCATGGGTCCTCAGTCTTAGGAAAGCCTTAATCATCCTTGGCCAGGGAGGCAGAACCGATACAGGAGTATGTGGGGTCTGCCCCCAACCCTCAATTAAAGGGCAGTTTATGCAACATGCCTTCTTTTTGAATCAGAGCCAGGGTCATTGTTGGGCTGAGGTAACATTAATTATTTTTCCGCTTGTCGGATTCCATGAAAAAGATGTGAAAATGGCCTGTTTGTGAAAGAGTGCAGGCAGAGGCTGTGAGCTGATTATGTCAAACCTAGTCAAAGCCTCCTTGGTGTGGGAGATTGTAATCAACAAAGCATGGCGGCATCTGCGCCCAGTTCAGGAGGAGCCCGGTCCAGCCTGGCTCCCCAGCAGAGACAGGAAGCCTGCTTTAACTCTTGCTCGACTGAATTGCACTGGCTGTGGGGCAAGGAAAGGTTGCTTTCATCAATTTTCCAGTACACGTATAGGGGACAGAGCAATGATGGAGGCAATTATCTCTGTTTTAGGAGAGGGGAAAGTGCTGAATTGCTCCCTCCATAGAGCAGCACCAATTCTTTCTGGGACTTAGGCAGCTAGAGTGATGATGGATCAAGCCACATAGTTGCAAAGCTTGAAAAATGCAGAAATAAGATAGAAAATTAAAAGCCTGAAAAAGACCTTAGACTTCATTAGCATGATCAGACTTCAAAGCCCCAGACTTTCTACACAGGTGGGGCTCATGGGCGGTGTTCTCATTGAAAGGAGTGTCCCAAAGTGGCAGCCCAGTGATCAGCACTCACTTCATGCCAGATTGAGATTTCTCAGTTGTCCTTATCTGAGAAATGGGTGTGGCAGCTGATGATGCTGTGGGCAAACTAAAGCCCCTCACCCAACCCTGCCCTGCCCCTGCCCTTGGCAGTCCTTCGATCCATCCAGTGATCACCAAACCTGTTAGACCCAATTTTCCTTTTTTCAGAACTAATATTTTTTATTATTTTATTATATTATTTTATTTAATATTTTTATTTCTTTTAAGAGCTAATATTTTTTATTTCCTTTTCTAAAATGAAATAATTGATAATAAAGCCTATTAACATACATGACTATAAAAAGATCAGTATGTTATAAATGTAAAATAAGTTGTTACTGATCTGCAATGAGATAAAAAGCTTATACCAGAATGAAAATCAACTACATCATTAAGCACTCTGTTTAATGGACATTTTTTTTCATAGCAAGACTTTCTTGACGAAAGAAGCAAGATGTTGATAGATACATTCTGGTGCAAGCTGCTTATCTTGCAGTATGGTAACACTTCAAGTAGGATTGCTCTAGAAGAATAATGAAGTAATCAGATGCTTGAAACCATACATAGAGTAACACGAATGTGGCAGTTACAAGCAAAGACTGATACAAGCATGGAACTCGGGGATTTAATTAAAATCCATGAGTACTGATGTGATTTTCCAAAATGGTGGTAAAGTTCTTGGTAAAGTTTGGAATAAATAAAGTACAAACTTCTCTTGATTCACAACGCAGTTGCATTCCTAGAAATTTCAGTGCATATATTTAAACCATTTATGTGCAGTTAGGGCTTAGATTCTAGGCTCAGATAATTGGTAGTAGGTTTTTCATCTTCTGTGTTAATGTCCAGAGGAATATCAGAAAATCATGCAACCATCAAGGTGCAAAAATATCCTACATGCTGCAAACCTCTAGCATCTACAATCCCTACATGCCCCAATCATGGACAAGCAAAAATAGCCTCATACACTTCCCCAGTGGCCTACAGGGGTAGTACCTACCAGTCTAGTCCAAACTCTCACTTACCAGATGGTTCTGGGAGGAAAGTGGCTTCCTCAACATCACATGAGCCCAGGTGGACACCAGGACCGGAATTAGGTGTTTGACTCCTATAGCAGGCCAGAAACCACCACTCTTTGAACTTCTGTATATTCTCTTCTGGTCTTTTCAATGATTACTCTTAGTTTTTTGTTCATATGAAATGAGCATGTACCTATTGTCTATTTTATTTTTTTCTGCTTATCTTTATCTCCCACCTGCTTGTGATATATTGATGATAATTTATGTAATTGTCACTTGAAAAATATATAGTTTGCTATTTTGTTACTATATGAAAATTTTCTTAGTATATTGCTTATTTTTGATCTTGGAGTTTGTTTACATTTTTATCTCTTATAAATGGCACTAGTAGGAATATTTTTGTGCACTTCATTTTTGGTAATTTCCTTGGAGCTATATTTCCCAAATGGAATTATCTTGCCATATCTTTTGTGACATCTGCACATTACTTACCTGAAAGATCCAACCAGTTTGAAGCTACCAAGTTATGTGTAAGTGAACCTGTTTCTTCATAATCCCAGAATATTACCCTTTTAATTTTTGTAACCAACTCAATAGAGGTATAGTAATGCCTTAAACCTTTTGGAGTTACATCTTTTTCTCTACTGGCAAGCTTTATATTCTTCAGTGTGATCATAAACTGTTTGCATTTTCTTGAATATAAACTATATTTGGTCACAGATTGAGTTAGTTGCACATTTTCACCTACTTCTGTTGAACATTTAATAATTATCAGACATAGAGTTGGAGATGGTGATAACAATAGTATTAGGAATAACACAATCAGTTAATCAAAAGTTAGAAAAGATAAAGGTTTAAACTCCCCAAACAAAAGACTTCCAGAAGTCCTAAATGGAAGGGGTTAATGGGCAGAAAGAACTTCCAAGACTCTCAAAGATTAGCAACATTCATCTAGCTGCCAGTAGAAATATTGAATACACAGGCATGGTGGCACACACCTGTAGTGCAAACTACTTGGTAGGCTGAGGCAGGAGGATTGCTTGAGTCCAGAAGTTTGAGGGTGTGATGAGCTGTTATTGCATTATTGCACTCCCGCCTGGGTAACAGAGTGAGACTCTGTCTCTTAAAAAAAAAAATTGAATACAATCCTTTTTTTTTTTTTGAGACAGAGTCTCACTTTGTTGCCCAGGCTAGAGTGGGTGCCATGGCATCAGCCTAGCTCACAGCAACCTCAATCTCCTGGGCTCAAGCAATCCTGTTGCCTCAGCCTCCCAAGTAGCTGGGACTACAGGCATGTGCCACCATGCCTGGCTAATCTTTTCTATATATATTAGTTGGCCAATTAATTTCTTTCTATTTATAGTAGAGACGGGGTCTCGCTTTTGCTCAGGCTGGTTTCAAACTCCTGACCTTGAGCAATCCGCCCGACTTGGCCTCCCAGAGTGCTAGGATTACAGGTGTGAGCCACTGCAATGGGCCTGAATACAATCATTATCCCTCCTGTCTTAGAGTCTAAGATTCAGATTCCTATAAGGGCAAGGTAAGGAATATAAACATACATTGAGCAGATGATAAGGTGGTGGGAGGTGAGGTCTGGGGAACTGGCAAGTGACACCCAGCTATGGCATTTCTATTAAGGAAAACATTCTTTGAGCCAAACAAAACACATCTGTGGGCAGGGTTTGGCCATTTGGGCTACCAGGCTGTTCCCTCTGCTTAAGGTTTCTTTCAGAGACAGTGTACTCAAATGCTGTCAAAACCTTGCACAGGAAAGGAAAATGAGGCGAACAGGTAAGATGTGAAAAACATTTCAGTGTCCTCTTAACACTACTATGAGAAAGAGTAGCTCAATCCCAGTGAATGGTAACTAACATACATTCTGCCTCAGTGACAATGGAGCAGGGTGAGGACTGTGGCCAATTAGAGAATGCATACCCCACATTTTTTGTTTGCTTTTAACTTTTTATTATAGACATCTAAAGATATACACAAAGTAGAGACAATAGTATAATGAAGTGCCTTGAGCCTATCACCCAACTCATCAATCTTAGCTAGTTACAGAAGCTTTTGCTTATTTTTGCACCTGGAGAGTAATAGCAACGACTATTCCACTCCAGCTGACAGTTATATGTTAGTACACAGGTCCAACACTGCCAAATTAAAAAAAAAAAAAAAAAACCCAACCTAGATGCATTGATTCTTATTTGAATTTTTATATGTGGGCAATTTGTTTAAAATTAAAAATATATACATTTATATATATTTTATTTTAGAGACATAGTTGCCCTGGCTGGAGTGCAATGGCTATTCACAGGTATGATCATAGCACGCTGCAACCTCAAACTCCTGGGCTCAAGCGATCCTCCCACCTCAGCCTCCCAAGTAGCTAATACTATAGATGTGCACCACCATTCCCGCCTACTTGTTTATTTTCTTTTAAATACATTGTAGAGGTCAAGATTGTGCTGTCAGTTGATGATTTTTAATAATAACATATACCTGGAGGAAATGCTGGTGGGAAGACAGAAAATGCAGTCAAATGCTGAGCTGGTTCTGGGCTCCTCGAGTATACCTGTGTGCAAGAACAATAATTGCACCATGGAGCAGGTCATTGCTGGGCCTGGAACATTGCTCTGTGATGGCCCTTTGAGTGCAGTATTATCAGCACTACAAGGATTTGGTCGCAGGTTTACCTTTTACCTTAGACACTGAGTTTCTTGAGGAAACACTTACAGAAACTCACAGCCTCTCCCCAGGGCCCAGCACATACCAGTAACTAATAGAGATTTGAGAGACAAAAAACGAATGCACAATACAAACATGAGTGCCTTTGTGTCATGCTTGAGTCTTAAAAGTCACTCCCAACATCATCAAATGGAAGTGTATCCAAGTCTACTGATATGGCTATTATTTTCTTTGCTGCTTAGAAAAAAAATGTTATTATAAAATGCTCCATTCTCCCTAGTTAAAATCTGAATAATTAATGCAAATTGTTTCCTGGACTTATTTATACTTTTCTCTATTAGGAAGTTATTAATTAATTCATCAAGAATAATGTGATTTGTGGCCGCCTCATAAAATAAAAGCAAAGTATTGATAATTAGATGGTATTGAAGAGGAATGTCTGAACACTGAAGAAGACTGTCAGTTATTTGAGAGTGAGGACTGTGCCTCAGGCTTTTAAAAAAAGACTTGGTATATTTGGGAGGCCAAGGCAGTAGGATTGCTTGAGGCCAGGAGTTTGAGACCAGCCTGAGCAAGAGCAAGACCCTGTCTCTACAAAAATAGAAATATTAGCCACATGTGGTGGCTCCCACCTGTATCCCAGCTACTTGGGAGACTGAGGCAGGAGGATTGTTTAGGCCCAGGAGTTTCAAGGTTGCTGTGAGCCATGAACACGCTACTGCACTTCAGCCCCGGTGGCAGAGTAAGATTCTGTCTCCAAAAAAAAAAAAAAAAAAATTGATATATAATTCATATGCCATAATATTCATGTTTTTAAAGTGTATTATTTGATGGCTTTTAGTATAGTCATAGTTGTGCAGTCATCATCACATCTAATTGCAGAGCATTTTCATCCCCCCAAAAAGAAACCTTATACCCATTATCAGTCACTCCCCATTTGTTCCTCATCCCAGCCCCTGGCAATCACTAATCTACTCTTTGCCTCTATGAATTTGCCTATTCTGGACATTTCAGGTAAATGGAGTCAGACACTAACTATTGTGGCGTTTTTTTTGTCAGGCTTCTTTGACTCAGCGTAATGTTTTCAAGGCTCACCCACGTTGTAGTATGTATCAGTAACAAATTCCATTTTATGGCTCCATAATGCTCCATCGTATGGATATACATGTTGAGTATATCCCTTACTCAAAATGCTCAGGACCAGAAGTGTTTCAAATTTTGGATTTTTGTCAGTTTTGGAATATTTGCATTATACTCACTGGCTGAATATCTGAAATTCAAAAATCCAAAATCTGAAATGTTAGAATCAACATTTCTTTTGAGTGTCATGTTGCTGCTCAAAAGTTTTGGATTTGGAGCATTTTGGATTTCAGATTTTTAAATTTGGGATGTTCAACCTGTATTACATTTCATTTATCCATTCATTGTTGATGGGACATTTGGATTGTTTCTACTTTTTGGCTACTATAAATAATGCTGCAATGAATTTTCCTGTTCAAGTTTTTGTGTGAGGGCCGGGCATGGTGGCTGACGCCTGTAATCCTAGCACTCTGGGAGGCTGAGGTGGGTGGATTGTTTGAGCTCAGGAGTTCAAGACCAGACTGAGCAAGAGCGAGATCCCATCTCTACTAGAAAAATAGAAAGAAAGTAGCTGGGCAACTAAAAATATAGATAGAAAAAATTAGCTGGACATGGTGGCACATGCCTGTGGTCCTAGCTGCTAGGAAGCCTGAGGCAGAAGGATTGCTTGAGCCTAGGAGCTTGAGATTGCAGTGAGCTAGGCTGATGCCATGGCACTCTAGCCTGGGCAACAGAGACTCTGTCTCAAAAAAAAAAAAAGTTTTTGGTTTTGGGTGGACATAACATTTTCAGTTCTCTTGAACTAAGAATAGAATTTCTGGGTCAATTCTATGCATAGAATTGCATAGTAATTCTATGTTTAACTTTTTTAGGTACTGCCATACTTTTTTAACAATGTAAGTGGCTTCACCATTTTACATTCCCACCAGCAATGTATGAGGGTTCTGAATTTTCCTTGTCTGCACTTGCGATTGTCTGTTTCATTACAGCTCTCCTAGTAGATGTGGAGTAGCATCTCATTGCAGCTTTGATTTGCATTTCCCCAGTGACTAGTAATGCTGGGTGTTTTTCATATGCTTATTGGACATTTGTATATTTTCTTTGAAGAAATGTCTATTCAAATTTTCTAAAATTAGGAGGTTTTTTTGTTTTTTTCTGCCTTGCCTTTGTCAGGCTAGCATTGTCTTTTTGTTGGTAAGGTGTAATTGTTCTTTATATATTCTGGGTACTATATCAAACATATCAAATAATGTATAAATATTTTCTCCCATTCTGTGCATTGCGTTTTCTTGATAATGGTCTTTGAAGCACAAAGATTTCAAATTATGATGAAGTCCAACTTATCTATTTTTTCTTTCATTGCTTGTGCATTTAATGTCATATCAAATAAATCATTGCCTAACACAAGGTCATGAATATTTATACCTATACTTTCTTCTAATAGTCTCATAGTTTTTAGCTTTTACATTTAAGTCTTTGATTCATTTTGAGTTGATTTTTGTATATGGTGTGAGATAGGGGTCCAGATTCATTCATTTGCATGTGGATATCCGGGTGTTTCAGCACCATTAGTTGAAAAGATTATTTCCCCATTGAATGGTCTTGGCATTCATTATGGCTTAGACTTTTAAAGTTTTAAAAGTTTCGTGTAGGACTGAGCATAGTTCATTATACCTGATAAGCAGGAAAATATATTTGTTGAATTAGAGGGGAATTCTGAATAACTGAAGCTCTTTTTGCCTAAGGGCTAAAACTTTCATAAGGGACTTTCTTTGAGGGAAAAAACGCTTTTTTTCAAGGATTTGGGTACACGCTTCTGTAATAGAGTTCCCACTTACTCCTGAGATGGACTGGATCTACTCGGAAATACCATTTTTATTTAATTGCTTTAAATCAAAACAAGCTTCTAAAATATGGACTTGTTTTGATTCAGACAGAGCATCAAACGCTGACACATAGCTAACATATGCCAAGTAAATGGAGTCAATCAATCAAAAGATGATGAGGACTTTTTTAAAGCCTCCTCTATTTTTTTTTTTTTTTTTTTTTTTGAGACAGAGTCCCACTCTGTTGTCCCGGCTAGAGTGCCGTAGCATCAGCCTAGCTCACAGCAACCTCAAACTCCTGGGCTTAAGCGATCCTCCTGCCTCAGCCTCCCCAGTAGCTGGGACTACAGGCATGCACCAACATGCCCGGCTAGTTTTTTCTATATATTTTTAGTTGGTCAATTAATTTCTTTCTATTTTTAGTAGATATGGGGTCTCATTCTTGCTCAGGCTTGTTTCGAACTCCTGACCTTGAGCGATCTGCCCGCCTCGGCCTCCCAGAGTGCTAGGATTACAGGCATGAGCCACCGCACCTGGCCTATTTTTTATAATTAAAAAAATGGCATTAAATTTAAGTTAGATAAAAAAGAAATATTTCCCCAAAAACAGTCTGACCAATGAAGGTATAAAGTCTGTTTTTAGGGCTTCACTTTCTGGTGTGCAGAATTCGGATAAGGTGACTCTTTCCCAAAGAGCAAGGGCAGCAGATACAGGCCCCGGCCCCATTTCCTGCTCCTGTGGTGTCCTGGCACAGCTCACCCAGAGATCTTGGCCTTCTTTCCTGCCAAGCCCAGAGAGGATCTCACAGTCTTCCCAGCCTTGGACTCCAGGCAGACCACCCACTCAAACTAAATGGGAATGACAGCGAAACTTGCCTAACCCAGACCAGGTAAAAGTGATACCCAAAAGTAATATGGCAAGTCACAGGCTTGCGTAGCTCTCTGAGAAGCAGCCCACTAAGTAAACACAGAATTTTTTTTTTTTTTTGAGACAGAGTCTCTCTTTGTTGCCCAGGCTAGAGTGAGTGCCGTGGCATCAGCCTAGCTCACAGCAACCTCAAACTCCTGAGCTCAAGGGATCCTACTGCCTCAGCCTCCCGAGTAGCTGTGACTATAGGCATGCACCACCATGCCCGGCTAATTTTTTTCTATATATATTAGTTTGCCAATTAATTTCTTGCTATTTATAGTAGAGATGGGGTCTCGCTCTTGCTCAGGCTGCTTTCGAACTCCTGACCTCAAGCAATCCGCCCACCTCAGCCTCCCAGAGTGGTAGGATTACAGGCTTGAGCCACCGTGCCCGGCCAGAATTTATTTTTAATATTAAGTTTTTTATTTAAACTGGGTTAAATTATAAAGTACAGCATTTGATTTTCCATGTTCAAGCTAGTATACATTTTCCAAATTTGTTCATGCTATAATGTGTTTATTATATAACACTGGGTTTAGTTTGTAATATTTTGTATGGGATTTTTGTGTATGTGCTCTTTTTCTTTCTTTCTTTTTTTTAGGGTACTCATTTATCATATCACATAACAAGAGATGCAGGCATAGATGGGCTTAGGTCCCCTTTCTCTGCGGTTCTCTGGGATGTTCCACTCTCCAGGAGCACAGATACTTTTTCAGCGTCAGAGTGTTTGTCGTCATAGAGAAGTGCTGTCATGCAGGCCTACCTGGGCACTCAGCACGACAGGCCAGCAGATCTGGGACTGAGGCAGCACAGCTGTCGCCAGGCATTGGCGATCAGGGTGGCACCACTCAGTAGAGAGTCAGTAAATGGTGATGTCACCACTATCAACCTTGCTGAGGTCACCATGGGCATCCCCAGCCTCTGTGAAGGGGCCGGCGGTGGGCAGGCATGCCGCACCTCTGCAGGCTGCCCTGCGTTTGCCCAGGGTGGCGGTGGTGGGAAGTGCCAGCCATCACAGAGTGAGGGGGAGCCCAGGTAGCAATTAAGTGGGGATAAATAGCCATTACCAAGGGGGCCTGACAACTGCAGGAGACCGCAGTCTATTCACCAGCAACTGCTTATTTTCCCATTGATCCCTGGCGGGATAGGGCCTTGCCTTCTGCAGCGCCCCAAATAACAGGCTCGCAAAGCCCAGTGCTAAGAGGTAGCATCTGAGAAGAATCCGCTCAGGTCTTCCTGTCTGTTTCATCTTAAGGCCTGCCAGGAGAAGGGATAATTACGGGTCTGAGATTTTATTCCATCATAGACAATGGAGGGATCAACGCACGCCTCTCTGAAATCAGATTAAAAAATTTTTTAAAAGGTTTCAGCTCAGGAGGATACCAGCCATTTCCCACAGGTTTCAGTTGGATGGAAAAGGAAAGGGGGAGATTGAGAAGGAAGAAAGAAAGGAAGGGAGGGAGAGAGGGGGGAGGCAGGAAAGGAAACGAAGTTCATAAAAACAGAAATAATCAACTTGGAGGATGCTAAACAGACTTTGCTTTTCCATTGCCTCCCACTGTGCTCCCCACCCCCTACTATCTTTCCCTTGGTTTGTCACACAACCTGAAAGCCTCCCGCTCAGGACTTATTCTGTATGGAGCCAAGAAACCCCTGCGAAGTCCAAGCCCTTCGAGCAGGTCGTTGCCCTGTATGTGCTCATGTGAAGTCAGGTTTGCCTGCACGTTCAGCCCTCTGCTGAACCTGCCTTCGGAGTCATTGTAAGGCTGGCTTGGGTCTCTCTAGGGAGGTGGTACAGTCTAGGGTGAAATGCACGGGGTTCCAGAATTAGATTTCTGCATTTGACTCTACCTCCTATATTCACTAGTCTTGACCTTGAGCAGGCTACATAACCTTGAGCTTTAACTCCTCATGACCTTATCTGGAAAATAAGGAGAATAGTGGCTTTCTCTGGGTACCTGTAAAGACAGTTAATTCATAGGAAGCACCAATAAATGTGAGCTGGAATTTTCCCCACCCCAATAAAGGGAATACCTAGTTCAAGGATGAGGACTGAGCACACAGGAGGGTTGCAGACTCACACGGCTTCAGGAGTCCGGCGATGATGGAGATGAATTAAGTAGGTAGAGTGTCACTTTTCATCAACCACAAAACTTTTCACAGCAGTGTCACATAAATTTGTTCCCACTGAAAAAAATACTCACTATTGAAATTTGAGGCATGTTTTCCCCAAAATGTAAGTCATACATTTGTATATTACTTTTGTTTTGTTTTGTTTTCACCGTAATCATGTATTGCTTTTATAATAAATTTGAGAAACTCATAAGGTTTTGAAATAAGGAGGGGGTGGGGAAAGAGAGAAAGAGAGAGAAAGTGAGATGAATAAAACCTAGTCTAAACCAGAAAGGAAGTCCCATCAAACCAACTTTTTTTTTCAGCTTTATTGAGGTACAATTGACAAATCGATTTTGTATATATTTAAGGTGTACACGTGATGTTTTGCTATAGGTATACATTGTAAAATGATCATCACAATCAAGCTAATTAGCATATCCATCCCCTCTCATAATTACTTTTTTTTCTTAGTAAGGACATACTCACTCTTTTGTGACAGTTTTAAGATGGGAATCACTGGCAAGGGACCCAAGTCTGGCTGCAACGGCTGTCTGAGGTCTGAGTGGGCTGTCAGGAGCTTCTGCAGGGAGGGCTCGCACAGGAGCCGTGGCTCTGGGCCTGGCAGAGCTCCGATCCACAGAACAAGGACTCAGAGAGGCCATGAGCTGAGGTCAGGCTAATTATAGAATCAGAAGAGCCAGGTCCAAGTCCTGGCCTCTGAATTTGACTCCCTCTGCATTCTTGAGAAATTCTCTGAACCTTTTTGAATTTCATTTTCTTTGTCCCCAGAATGAGGATAAAAGCAGATACTTCATGGGATTGTTTTGGGTATAAAAGGGATTCTATGTGTGGAAATCATTTGTAGATTGTTAAGCTCCATGTAAGTGTAAATTACAAAAGACTGTTGAATTTGTAATTGGAAGATCTGGTCCTCACTTCCCCACATACTGAGCATCAGATATCTACTATGTAAAAGGGACTTAGAAACCTTTCTCCTCTATCTTAGAAGGTTGTTTGGGGTGGTGTCTAATCTACTCAGTGTACTTGGAAGTGCTTTGGCTGTGGAACAGGTAAAACCTAATGCAAGAAGAAATGGCTTTTATTTGTGTTATTTCCATCTGAATTGCTGTACCAAAGACCAGGCAATTTATAAAGAACAGAAATTGCTACACAATGCCTTGCCCCAATAGTTATTTGATGAATTAAAATGATTCAGTTTAATTTCATCCTGTCACTCCCTGGTAAGCAACTGTGATGGTTTCTTGTTGCCTGCAGGACAAAATCCAAGCTCCTCCTTCAACCTTCAGATCTCTTCCTAGTCTGGTACTACTATGTAAAAAAAGAAAACAACAGGCCAGGCATGGTGGCTCACCCCTGTAATCCTAGCATTCTGGGAGGCTGAGGTGGGAGGATAGGGAGGAGGTCAGGAGTTCAAGACCAGCTTGAGCAAGAGTGAGACCCTGTCTCTACTAAAAATAGAAAGAAAGAAATTAGCTGGACAACTAAAAATATATAGAAAAAATTAGCCAGGCATGGTGGCACATGCCTGTAGTCCCAGCTACTCAGGAGGCTGAGACAGAAGGATCGCTTGAGCCCAGGAGTTTGAGATTGCTGTGAGCTAGGCTGATGCCACAGCACTCAAGCCCAGGCAATAGAGTGAGACTCTGTCTCAAAAAAAAAAAAAAAAAGAAAAGAAAAAGAAAAAGAAAAAGAAAAGAAAAGAAAAAGAAAAAGAGAAGAAAACAACAAAGCTTGATTGAGGTATAGTTATGCACAGGAAAAGCATCCATTTTAACACACAGATGGCTATGTCTTGGTATGTATAAAGCCATTTACCCACTATGCCAATCAAGATGCAGAACATATTCTAACCTCAGAGAGTTCTCTTCTGCCCCTGTGTGATCACTGCTCACCATTGATCCAGTTTCTATCACCATAAGTCAGTTTTACTTGTTATAGAACTTCATATATAAATAGACTACACAGAGTACTCTTTTTGTCTGGCTTCTTTCACCCAGAATGATAACTGTGAGATTCAACCATGTTATTGTATATACCAACACTTCACTGTTTTTTTGTTTTGTTTTGTTTTTGTTGTTGTTGTTTTTGAGACAGAGTCTCACTCTGTTGCTTGGGCTAGAGTGCTGTGGCATCAGCCTAGCTCACAGCAACCTCAAACTCCTGGGCTCAAGCAATCCTCCCAAGTAACTGGGACTACAGGTATGCACCACCATTCCTGGCTAATATATATATATATATATATATATATATATATTTATCCAGCTAATTTCTTTCTATTTTTTTTTAGTAGAGATGGGGCCTCGCTCTTGCTCAGACTAGTCTTGAACTCCTGAGCTCAAACAATCCACCTGCCTCGGCCTCCCAGAGTGCTAGGATTACATGTGTGAGCCACCACACCTGGCCCAGGTCACTGTTTTTAAATTGCTGAGCAGTATTCCACTATGTAGCTGTACCTCAATTTGTTTATCTATTGATGAACATTTGATTGATTTCTAATTTTTGGCTATTGGGAATAATGCTACTGTCTTAGTCTGTTTATACTGCTATAATAGACTACTACAGACTAGGTAATTTATAAAGAACAGAAATTTATTTCTCATAGTTCTAGAGCCTGGAAGATCCAAGATCAAGGCATCAGGGTCAGGTGAAGGCTGCTCTTTGCTTCCAAGATGGCACCTTGAACACTGCATCCTCTGAAGGGGACTGTATCCTCACATGGAGAGAAAGTGGAAAGGCAAAAGGGGGGCAAACTCCCTCATCAAGCCCTTTCATAATGATATTAATCCATTCAGGAGGGCTCTGCCTCCCAAATACCTCCCTAAAAGCTGTACCTTCCAACAGTGTTGTATTGGGATTAAGTTTCCAACACATGAATTTTGGGGGACACATTCAGATCATGGCAGCTACTATAAACATACATATGAAGTGATTTTGTAGACATATGTTTGTACCTAGAAGTGGAATTTGCTGGATCATAAAATAGGTGTATTTATCTTTTTTTTTTTTTACTCTGTGTCCTGTTTTTATTGTTTTGCAGAATGCCCCACGAAGAACACGATTGCAGACACTCGCTGTACAATAGAGGAGCTAGCTAGTGCTTAAATACAAATGGAGACATGATTCTTTTTTAAATAAATAAACATGACACGGGTCCTATAAGCATCTGGACTTTAGGTCTGAGTGGCTCACACGATGTCCGGGTCCCCCTCCCCCCAGTAATCAATACATGTAATCGGCTGCCAATGGTCAGCATGATCGCAAGCCCCTTTCTAGAGCCTTCCCCCAGCCTTCTACAGACATGATCTGGCCAGGAGGGGCGACTGGAATTTCTCGAAGGTTGATGGTCCGTCACAGGTAAGAATTCTGCAGGACTCTCCTGGTCCCCAGGCCTGGTTGGGGGCAGACGCCCTTAGATGACTTTCTTCAGCTCATCGTACAGGACCAGCGCGAAGGCGTCCCCCCATGCCTCTGAGGACGGTGGACCAGGCACCCTTGAAGAAAGCTTTGCCGCCCCCATCTCTGAAGATCTTCCTCCAACAGTCCATGGTCCCCTTGTCCATGACGTCAGCTCCTTTGCGCCCGGACTGCATCATCATCCGCCGCCGCACCGTGTCGAAGGGGCAGGAGACCACTCCGGCCACGGCTGTCGCGGTCTGGGCCATCATCCAGCTCACCACGATGTGCGTGTCTTGGGGTCAGGGAGCATGCCTTCAGCCGTCCTATACCCCGAAGTAGGCCGAGCGGTAGACGAGGATGCCCTGCACCGAGAGGCTGGAGCCCTGATACAGGCCCCGGATGCCGTCGGACGTGGTGATCTTCACCAGACGGTCTCCCAGGCCCTTGAACTCCCGCTCTGAGCCCGACTTCCCCTTCCCCACGTCGGCAGCCGAGCGCGTCCTGGCGAAATCCAGCAGGTACACGACGCAGAGGGAGGTGGCCCCGGCAGCCCCTCCGGGGGCCAGGTTGCCCGCAGAATACCTCCAGAACTGCGTGCGCTCGTCCACGCCCCCTAGGAAGATCTGCTTGTACTTATCCTTAAAGGCGAGGTTGAGAGGTTGAGGGCGTGGAGAAGTAGCGGGGGGGGGGGGGGGGGGGGGGGGGCCAGGCTGCCCTCCGGAAGGACAACACGCCCTGCTCCTTGGGCATGAGCACGATGCAGGCCAGGGTGCCCTTGTACCGCCTGTCGGCCGCGATCTGCTTGCTGACATGTTGCTCCTGCAGCAGCAGCTTGACCTGCTCGATCGGGGCCACGGCCGTCTTGGAGATGGTGGTGGCGATGCCCCGGCCAGGAAGTCCTTGGCGAAGGAGAGGGCCTGTTCCGTCATGATGGCGAGCGGGCCGACAGCCGGAGAGCCGGCGTGGAGAGCGGAGGGAGGGCGCCACTGGCTCAGCGATGCCACCGCCAGACTGAAGCTATATTTATCTTTTTTTGGGGGGGGGGGGGCGGGGGCGTGGCAGAGTCTCGCTTGTTGCCCAGGCTAGAGTGAGTGCAGTGGCGTCAGCCCAGATCACAGCAACCTCAATCTCCTGGGCTCAAGCAATCCTGCTGCCTCAGCCTCCTGAGTAGCTGGGACTACAGGCATGCACCACCATGCCCAGCTAATTTTTTCTCTCTATATATATTAGTTGGCCAATTAATTTCTTTCTATTTATAGTAGAGAGGTAGAGGGGTCTTGCTCTGGCTCAGGCTGGTTTCAACTCCTGACCTCGAGCAATCCGCCCGCCTCGGCCTCCCAGAGTGCTAGGATTACAGGGGTGAGCCACGGCTCCCGACCTATTTATCATTTTTATAAGAAATTTACAATCTGTTTTTCCAAGGTGTTTGTACCTTTTTACCATCCATCATCTATATATGTATGAGAGTCTGATGGCTCCACATCCTTGTCAACTCTTGTAATTATCAGTCTTTTAAAATTTAGCTATTATTGTGGTTTTCGTATGCATTAACTTGATGACTCATAATGTTGAACATAATTTCTTGTGCTCATGAACCATTTGTATATCTTCTGTGGTAAAGTTTCTGCCCAAAATTTTGACCATTTTAAAAATTGGGTTGGTTTTCTTATTGTTGATTTGTGTGGATTCTTTTATATTGGGATTCAAGACATTTGTCACATATATGCATTGTGAATATTTTCTCCCAGTCTGTGGCTTGCCCATTTATGATCTTTGGAGAGTAGAAATAGTTATGAAGTCAAATTTATTAATTCTCTAATAGCTAATATTTTTTGCATCCTATCCAAGAAATCTTTGCTAATCTCAGGATTGTGTTTTGATTTCTGGAAGCTTTACGGTTTTGGCTTTTATGTTTGTCTGTGTTTCATTTCAAATTAATTTTATGTGTGGAGTGAGTTTGGGTTGGAATTAAATTTGTCTGAAAATATATACAGTTGTTTCAGCATCATTTGTAAAAAAACAAAAAACAAAAAACAAAAAACAAACCTTTTCTTTCTCTGTTGAATTGACTAAGCACTTTGGTTGAAAATCAATCGACCATATATGGGTTGAGTTCATTTCTAGATTCTTCATTCTGTTCTGTTGGGAAAATGGACATATTAATAACGTTGAGGCTTTTAACTTATGAATGTAGCATATCTCAATTTATTTGGGTCTTTTTCAATTTTTCTCAGCAATTTTTTTTTTTTTTTGGAAACACAGTCTCACTCTGTTGCCCAGCCTAGAGTGCCATGGCATCAACCTAGCTCACAACAACCTCAAACTCCTGGGCTCAAGCAATCTTTCTGCTTCAGCCTCCTGAGTAGCTGGGACTACAAGCATGTGCCACCATGCCCAGCTAATTTTTTCTATATATTTTTTTAGTTGGCCAATTAATTTCTTTCTATTTTTTTAGTAGAGACAGGGTCTCGCTCTTGCTCAGGCTGGTTTCAAACTCCTGACCTTGAGCGATCCTCCCACCTCAGCCTCCCAGAGTGCTAGGATTACAAGCATGAGCCATCGCACCCGGCCTCTCAGCAATGTTTTGTTTCAGTGTAGAGGTTTTACACATTTTTTGCTAAATTTCATCCTAGATAGTTGATGTTTTTTGACGTTATTGTAAATAATACATTTTGTAATTTTTATTTTTCAATTGTTTGTTGTTAATATAAAGGGATACAATTAATTTTTGTATTTATGGACCTATTGTATGTATTGACCTTATATCTTGCAACCTTGCTAAATTCACTTGTATGATCTAGTAGTTATTTTGTAGATTCCATTACATTCCATAATGTAATGTAGATTCCATTTCTATGGACACAATCAAATAGTCTGCAAACATTGACAGTTTCAATTCCGTCTTTCCAAATTCTATGACCTTTATTCTTTTTCATGACTCAAATTTGAATAAAATGGTAAGAGCAGACATCGTTGCCTTATTCCCAGACTTAGTGAGAAATGCTTTAACATGTCACCATTAAATATGATACTAGCTGAAGGTTTTTGTATAATAGTCGCCTTTATTTTAATTCTATTATTATTATTATTTTTTTTTTTTTTTTTGAGACACAGTCTTGCTCTGTTACCCTTGAGTAGAATGCAGTGGCATCGTTTTAGCTTACTGCAACCTCAAACTCCTGGGCTCAAGGGATCCATCCTCTTCCTCAGCTTCCTGAGTAGCTGGGACTACAGGCATGCATCACTACGCCCGGCTAATTTTTCTATTTATAGTAGAGACGGAGGTCTCACTCTTGCTCAGGTTGGTCTCAAATTCCTGAACCCAAGCAATCCTCCCACTTCACCTGGGCCTCCCAGAGTGCTAGAATTACAGGTGTGAGCCACCATGCCTGGCCTGTAGTTGGCTGTAATAGGGTTAAGCAAGTTCCCTTCTCTTAGCTTACTAAAATCTTTGAAGTATTGAACTTTGAACTCAAAGGTGTTGAATTTTGTCAAATGCTTTTTCTGTATTTATTAAGGTTTTGATGTCAGGGTTATACTAGACTCAGAAAACAAGTTGTAAAACATTTCTTCCTCCTTTATTTTTCTGAAAGAATTCGTGTAGGACTAGTATTACTTCTCTCTTAAATGTTTGATAGAATTCACCAGTGAAGTCATATGGGCCTGGAAATGTGTGTGTGTGTGTGTGTGTGTGTGAATTCAATATACATAGTAGATATGAAGCTACTTAGATTTTTTTATTTCTCTTTTTGTCGATTTTGATAAGTTGTATTTTTGAAGGAATCTCTCCATTTTATCCAGGTTGTTGAATATATTGGCATGAAGTTGTTTATAAGATCCTCTTATTATTTGTTTACATGTATAGTAAGTATAAAGAAGAGTCCTGCACTAAATGAGAGTTGGTATAAGAATTTTTCTAATGGGAGATTCTAGGATTAATAACCTGTCATGGAATGAGAAATAGTATAGATCTTCTCTGGAGACTTTTGCTTCTAGATTTCTTAGTCTTTCAGCTATACATCAGAAATAGAAATAGTGTTCTCACCAGAAACATCTTTTTCTTTACTTCATCTTACTTTCCCTTTCTCCTCTTTGGAAGACTTGCTGTAATCCTTTGCTCTATTGCAAATGAACCTAAAATGGCAATTTGAATTTGTGATGATAATTTGAGTGCAGTTGTTCCCTGAGCAACAAAAACTTATTTGTGATTCAGACTTTGGAATTCTAAAAATCTCAGAGGTCTAATTAGTACTTTTCTCTGAGCAAGCCATTTCCCATCAGTATTTTGAAACCCTAATATAACTTTAAAATAGTGACTTAAGATTATTTCACGATGGCAGACACATGAGGGCATTGATATCCCCTAGCCCTCTCTCCAGAACTAAAACTTACAAAGATTTATAAGGACACAATGCCCTGGCTGAGGGCAGATACAATGGCTCCTCCAACCCAGCAAGTCCAGTGGGGTAAAATACTAACCACAGAAAAGACTGCCATTATTGCCAATTCCCTGACCATTTTAACCCAATAACAAGCAATGCTCAGTATTGGAAAGGTTTCATTCCTGGGTGGCATAAGCATATGGGGTCAAATCCTCCTCCCTAAGCACCTGCCACCTCCTACCTCCAACACACACACACACACACACACACACACACAGCAGTGTTCTGCACTGTTTCTTCTCCAAATTATCAAATTATCCAGTGGTCAAAAGGTATTTGGTCCCATCCAGTCTCTCTCAGTTTGTGGTAGGACTAATTTGTTAATGGGGCTCCAGAAGGAAAGTGCCTAATGTTTCTTCTAATTGGACATGACTGCTTCAGAATGACTGCGGCTGCCAGCCAGTTCTCACTGTCCCTGAGGCTGGATAATAAGCTTCTGCCACCGGGCCCTGGGTCCTGACCAGGACCATCTGCTGTAATGAACTTGGAAGGCTCATTGTAGATTTCAAGAAAGGAAAAGAGAGAGAAAAGCACAGTCCAGCTCTTGTCAGGGGGCTCAATTATGGCTTCTGTCAGCTTAACAAAAGAAATTCAGAAAAGCTAGGATAGGAAGGGGTGGGAGGGAGCCGGCAAAGAAGGATGAGTGGTGGGGGGACCCATGATGGCAGAACCAGACTGAAATTCCTCCAGGACCAAGGTTTCTGGAAGGAGAAGCTCAGAGGTCACCACAGTAGGGATTCTGTTCCCAGCATCCAAACATGAGGCTTTGCAGCCGTGGGCGCCAGGGGTCAGGGTTCACTGCATGTCACTGATCTGAGGGTATGAACTTCCCCGGGCTCGCCACAAATCCCCATCACCAGCACTGATAGAGGAACGGGCCACGTGTGCATCAGACCGATTTTTCTTATCATCATTGTCAATTATTTGTTTTCTAAATGAGGGTCTTAGAGCATTAAGCCCAGAATCTATTGCTAAAACCATTCCAAAGATGTTTTTCTTTCTTGAGGCAGAGTCTCACTCTCTCTTGCCCTGGGTAGAGTGCAGTGGTGTCATCACAACTCACCACAACCTCAAACTCCTGGGCTCAAGTGATCCTCCAGCCTCAGCCTCCCAAGTAGCTGGGACTACAGGTGCTCACCATCATGCCCAGCTAATTTTTTTCTATTTTTAGTAGAGACAAGGTCTCATTTTTGCTCAAGCTGGTCTTGAACTTCTGACCTCAAGCAATCCTCCTACCTTTGGCCTCCCAGAGTGCTAGGATTACAAGTGTAAGCCACCATACCTGGCCTCAAAGATATTTTTGAAAAACTTTTTGGATTGTGAAATATGATACATATACAGAAAAGTGCACAAACCATAAATATATGGCTAAGGGAACACTTGCAGTCACCACTCTGGCAAAGAAATAGAACTTTGTCAGAAGCCTCATCCCCACCCCTCCTGGTCATAACTTAACCTTCCATCACCCCTAAAAGCAATCACTCCTCTGCCTCTTACATTAATTATTTACTTGCTTTCCTTATAGTTCGAACACCTAGGTAGGCAGCCCTCAACAGTATAGTTTTGTCTTGGCTGTTGTTGAGCTTTATCTAAATGGGAATTAACACAGTGTATATTCGTTTGGCTTCTTCTGCTTAACATGAGATTTGTCTAGGTCGCTGCATAGGGCTAGAGTTGGTTTATTCATTGTTGTGGAGTATTCCGTCATATGAATACAGCATAATTCATGTATTCAGTTGCTGAGTGGTATTTGGGCTATCATCATTTGTTGGCTATTACAAACAATGCTTCTAGGGATATTCCTGCTCATCAGTACGTATGTCTCCAGAAAATATAAGTAGGAGAGAAATTGCTGAGTGATAAGCCTCCCAGAGAGAATTTGATAAGAGAGGCTACTGAGTCATTGTGGACAGCTGGAGAAGAGACTGCTTATCAGAAGCTCGTCTGTTGCTTTGTGTGTTCACCAGCCTCCAAGATGGCTCTGAGGGATCCCCACCTTCCAATAGTCATGATGTTCTATAGTTTTGGCCCATACCGTGTCAGAGATGGTCTGTGTTGCCAATAGAGTACAGCAGAAGCAATGGTTGGTCTGTGACTTTCCAGGCTAGGTCATAAAAGACACTGTGGCTTCTACCTTGCTCTCCTGGGTCAGTCCTAGGGGAAGCCAGCTGCCATGTCAGGAGGATGTGCAAGCAGCCCTAGAAGGAGAGGCCCAGCTGTCAAGGAGCTGGGGCCTCTGGTCAATGTGAAT
The DNA here is from genome assembly GCF_040939455.1 of Microcebus murinus. Lineage (NCBI taxonomy): Eukaryota > Metazoa > Chordata > Mammalia > Primates > Cheirogaleidae > Microcebus > Microcebus murinus. The sequence continues at coordinate 72,552,588 of NC_134106.1, read as the reverse complement.
GAGCCATCTTGGAGTCGCAGGCCCAGGCAGGCCTTCAGATGACTGACAGCTGTCCTGGCTGTCATCTTGACTTCATGCTAGTGAGAAACCCTGAGTCGGAATTACCCAGCTAAACAGCTCCTGGATTCTCAATTCTCAGAAACCGGGTGAGATAATAAATGTTTGTTGTTTTAAGCTACTAGGTTTTGGGATAACGTGTTACACAGCAATAAGCACCTTGGTTTATCTAGACTGGTGAGTAGGAAAACAAAGCATTCCCAAATATCAGCTGTTCAGAAACAACCTATGGTGTGTATTTATCCTCCAATCTTACATGGCTTAGAAATTAAAATAGTAATCAGATAGGATTTTCATTGTTTTTCTACCTTCTTTTCTTTTTCTCTTCCTTTCTTTTCTTCCTTCATCTTTCTTTTCCCTAAAATTCCAGAAATAAGAGCTCTTCTCCTTTTTTCTCCCCTCCCCTCCTTTCTCCCCAAGGGTGCAAAACATACTTTCCCTTGGCTGGGACTCCCCCACAAGAAGAAATGAGCCGATTCTAATCTTGATGACTTCCATGCACATGGTGGCCCAGTCTGTGCCATCCAACAGCTTCATGCTAAAAGATGTGAGCCCGGTGGATGATAAGCTGACAATTCTAGCATCAGGCAATAGATCACATCTCACCTACTCAGCTCAAAGCAGGTGCCAGAGAGGTTGCCTCAAACTTTTGGTACCTCCTTGGAAGTTTATGTTTCCCTAGCATAACACCAATTTGCAAATAGCTCCCCCACCTCAAATTTACCTTAACATTAAAGAGCTTTAATAAAAGGTATTATTATACAAGCACATAGTTTCTGTAAAATGCTCAAAGTAGCAATGAGTAAAGGAAACAAGTAATGCCCTCCTCCTCCTACCTTTCCATTCCTGGTTGGTATGAGGCCTTCTGGAACCCTTTCTATATCCACACAGGTGTGGTGGCTTTGTTTTATTTAAATGAATGGGATTGCATGCTCCACAATGTGCTGTGACTTCCTTTTTTCCTCTTACAATATTCAGTACCATGGACCTCTATCAAAGCCAGGACTTCCTGATCTCCTTCATTCTTTTTCTTTTCTTTTCTTTTTTATCTGCCATAACAGTTATCTTACACTTCATTCTTTTTAATGGCTGCATATTTATATTAACCATTCTTATCTTGAAGGATATTTAAATTTTTAACAGCTTTTTTTCCTTAAAAATGCAGCAATACGGCTGGGCGCAGTGGCTCACATCTGTAATCCTAGCACTCTGGAGGCCGAGGTGGGAGGATTGTTTTGAGCTCAGGAGTTCAAGACCAGCCTGAACAAGAGCGAGACCCTGTCTATATTAAAAAAAAAGAAAGAAATAGAAAGAAATTAGCTGGACAACTAAAAATATATAGAAAAAAATTAGCCAGGCATGGTAGTACATGCCTGTAGCCCCAGCTACTCAGAAGTCTGAGGCAGAAGGATCGCTTGAGCCCAGGAGTCTGAGGTTGCTGTGAGCTAGGCTGATGCCATGGCACTCTAGCCTGGGCAACAGAGTGAGACTGTTTCTCAAAAAACAACAACAACAACAACAAAAAAAACATGCTGCAACAGACATCTTTTCATATATAGTTTTGGGAGTTATATGAATATTCCTTCAAAATGAATTTCTAGAATTGTTTTTTGTGGGTCCATAGACAGATATCTTATATTTTGACAGATGCTGTCAAATTGCAACAAACTTGAAGAGAAAGAGACAGCGCCTCACCTTCAGGAGTCTGGAAGGCATTCCTGGCTAAAGGACCTTGAAGACAAAGGCAGAAGAAAAGATCAGAAGAGAGCTAGACCTGTACCAGGAGCTGAAGGAAGATGGGGTGATTGAATTCAGTGAGAAAGAAGGGTGACCTTAGCTGAGGTTAGTGAGATAAGGTTGGCCCCTTCAAAGAGGGGTATTGGGAGATTGCATTCGATTGTCCATGCTATTTGGTGCCATTAAGAGGTATTAAACAAGAGTGGACCTGCTGATGCAGGACTGTGATTATATGGTGCCTTCAGGCACTCACCTTGATGTCAAAGTCAATCTTCAGGCTCAGGTCATTCATAGACTTAAAGACAAAGAAAGATAGAGAGGACTACATGGATTGTTCTGAAGATAGCCTGAATGATCCAGGGTGCCATACATTTGGCCCTCGATATCCGTCTGTTCTGCATTGGTAGATTCAACCAACTGAGGACTGAAAATATTAGGAAAAAAATTGTGTCTGTACTAAATATATGCAGACTTTTTTCCCCCTTGTCATTATTCCCTAAACAATGCAGTCTAACAAGTACTTACACAGCTTTTATACTCTATTAGGTATTATCAGTAATCTAGAGATGATGTAAGTGTAGGGAAGGATGTTAGGTTATATGCAAAGTACTACACCATTTTACATCAGGAACTTGAGCATCCAGGGATTTTGGTATTCAAGGGAGGTCCTGGAACCAATCCCCCAGGGATACCGAGGGACGACTGTACTTTTCCATTAAGTGATTCAGATGGTGGCAGTGAAAGTTCATTTAGTTATGGGGGCACAAATCCCTTCAAGTTTCAAGGCAGGTCAGAGCTCTAAGCAGAGGGCAGAGAGGGTAGTAGGCTTCAGGCTGGTTTGAAGAGAGCTGGGGGAAGGGAAGGGAGCACAGTTGGGCCAGAAAGGGAAAAGAGCCTAAGGCTGACAGAGAGGATCATGGGGTTCACTGCGGTAGGAAATCCTGGAAAAAAGAATTTTAAAAATGAGTAAATGTTTCTAGGTAGATGTCAGGGGAGGGGAGTTCCCGAGATCTATGCTTTCCTGAAGACAGGTCATCAGGAGGAATGGCTTTCACATTTTTGGCTCATGTACCCTATGATAGAATTTTGAAAAACTGTATAGTCTTTTATGTATTTTTAAGTTAGATGTTAAAAATTTCTTGTTTCTTTTGAAAAAATGTGATTTTTGAATATATAAAAACACATATACATGTAAGTATACATATAATTTTAAAATATAATTGTTTCACCAATTTAAATATGTCCAAGTAATCTAAATCCCACAGACTTTTATATTTGTCAGCTACTAAAAAAATACACAAACAACTTTTGTAGAGTTGGAAATTTTATACTTCACTTTTCCTCCCAGAATCTTATCCTAATATAATTTTGCTTGAAAGTCTTTTATGGATCCTTTGCTCTCATACATCTCTGCAATAAACATATTTATAAATTACTGTTTAAAAATTAGGAAAAATTTTAGTAATAGACTTTTTATATACATATATATATATATGTATCTATATTTTCTTTTCCAAATTACTTCTCACCTGAGAAGTTAGACTTTACTTTTTACAGCAGTTTTATGTGCACAGCAAAATTGAGCAGAAGGAACAGAGGTAAAGTATTAATACTTTTTAAAATGTTCTATAACAATAAAGCTTCACATTAAAATGTTGTCATTTCCAATTATTATTGAAACCTAATTGATCAAAACATCATTATATACTCCAATATTTGATAAATTAAATATAACCAACATTTATGGAAAATTCAACATTGTTCTCTGCCAATTAGTTCCACAATGTGATGGTTGATGTCACTTTGGCTAGGCTGTGGTGCCCAGTTGCTTGGTCAAACATCAGTCAGGATGTTGCTGTGAAGTATTCTTAGATGTAATTAATGTTTAAATGCATAGACTGAATAAAGCAGATTGACTTCCATAGTGTGTGGGAGGGCCTCATCCAGTTAGTCAAAGTCCTTAAGAGCAAAGACAGGTTTCCCCTCAAGACTGCCAACATAGAAACCCTGCCTGAATTTCCTGCCTGCTGACCTGCAGAATTCAAACTCAAGACTGCAACATCTACACTTACCTGAGTCTGCAGGCCACGAGCCTGCCCGACAAATTTCAGACTTGCCAATCACCACAATTGCATGATCCAATTCTTTAAAAATCTCTGGGTAAACAGGTAGATAGATCTCCTATTGATTCTGCTTCTCTGGAGAACTCTAATACAATAGATCAATATTATTTATTGCTAGGATGAGAGAGGGTTCACATCAATTCTATTCTTATCTCCATTGTTATAAATAGCATTGAAAAACTCCTTTCTCACATAGTTAGGTATTTCCTTTGCTCTTTCCTGAATTTATGACAAAAACCACAGTAATATATGATGGAATCACTGTTAATGGTTTATTAACTGGCAACTCGATTAAATCTGTCTTCAGTGTTGTTAAAATAAAAGAAATAGAAACCATTCAATGACGAACATAATTTGCTACCAAGTGCTATTCACTCTTTCAGTTCCTGAGAAACATATAAAAAGGCTTTACAGATTATATCTGTTACTCTTTCCCACAGAGGCACCTTGTTGAAGAAACCAGGTTAAAAGCTATTTTTAAATTGATAATGGTGCATTTTATAATTTTTCCTGACATCTGTGAACAAAGTTCAAAGTATACATCCCAAATTTTATTTTTGTCTGTGAGTTGACATTTGTTGAAACTGGATGATGCATACATAGTTTTCATTATGTTATTCTTTCTAACTCTGAGTATATTTTTAATTTTCCAAAACAAAAGTTAGGAAAAAGAAAGGAAAAAAAAAAAACCTGGTATATTTAAAATCATGCTTAAGACAGAATTTGCTTTCTTAAAAATAGCTTCCATTCCATCCCAATAGCACCAAAAGTAAAAAAAAAAAAAATTAGCTTCCTGTTGTGTGCTATCTCCCTCTTGTCTTCTATTTCACTAAATATATTGAGTATAGTTATCTTCAATCCTTATCTGTTAAGTCTATTCTTTGGCAACTTCATGGGTCTAATTATTGTCTATCATTTTCCCTTGGTTTTCAGTTTGCCTTATCTTCTTATATATTGGTTATTTTTTATTGAGTGCCAGATACTGTGTTTCCACGAAAATAAGACAGGGTCTTATATTTATTTTTTCCTTAAGAAGACACCCTAGGGGGTTATTTTCAGGGGATGTGTTATTTTTTTTAAACGTATTTTTTAAATGTATTTTTTTAATGTACAACAATCTACATTTATTCAAATATAGTTAAATTGTCTTATTCTGGAACATCATCATAACTCTCCAAACCCCAAATTCCATCCTGAATTTCTTGCGACTCTATTTCCTTTAGAACCATTGGCCCCAATCTCTCATGTCGAGCAATAGAGCTCTCATGGGGCAGACGAGAAGGGCTGCTCGTCTTCTTTACCACTCCGAGACGAAATGCATGGGTTGTGCAGATACATTGCGTAGCCACGCCCATCACTAGGTCTTATTTTTGGGGTAGGGCTTATATTTTGCAAATGCTTAGAAATCCTGCTAGGGCTTATTTTATGGGTGGGTCTTATTTTCTGGGAAACACGGTAGTAGACATAAAATAGCATAGAAATAATTTGAAGCCCAGGAAGATGTCATCTTCTTAAAGAGAGGGTTTCCTTTATTTCTGGACCGCAGGGATTGAGATGATTTAATGCTGGGCTTCATTACTCAAGACAGCTGGTTCATTCCTGCGTCACTCTTACTACTAGGACAGTGATTGTCTAAGTGTGGTTTTTGGAGCCCTGGGAGTCACTGAGATAAATTCAGGGGGGCCACAAGGTCAAAACTGTTTTGATTTGGGTTTTTTCCATTGAGTGGATATCTGCACTGATGATAATGTTGTTCTGACATTGATGCCTTAGCACAAATCAAGGCAATAGCACCAAAACATCTACGTGCGGCAAAAAGAAAACAAAAATCAGTTTCGTTTAAGAATGTCCTTGACGAAGAGTAAAAATTATTAATTTTATTAAATCTCAACTCCCCTTAATATTCTGTGTGGCAAGATGGAAAGTACATTTCTGTTATATGCTAAAGTATGACATCTACAGGGGAAAACGTGTGAGATTGTTTGATTTGTGCACTAAACTAGCCATTTTTTTTATGGAACGTTATTTTTATTTATTTATTTTTAAGACATAGTGTCTTGCTCTGTCGCCCTGGCTGGAGCACAGTGGCATCATCTTACCTCAGTGCAGCCTTGAATTCCTCAACTCACAAAATCCTCCCCTACCTCAGCCTCCAGAGTAACCAGGGACTATAGGCATGAGCCACCATGCCCAGGTAATTTTTTCTATATTGTAGTGATGGGGTCTCACTATATTGCCCAGGCTGGTCTTGAACTCTTGGCCTCAATCCATCCTCCCATCTTGGCCATCCAAAGTGCTGGGATTAGAGAAGTGAGGCCCTGTGCCCTCCCAGAACATTATTTTTACTTGAAAGAATTACTAGTAGGTAACTATGGTTAAAGGTTTTTCTGATAAGACTGCTGATGATATTAACAAATGTGATTTTTGGATATCTTATAATGAAATGTTTCAACATTCGGAAGATTTGCATAACTCAGTGAACCAATATCTTCCAAATGATCAATGAATGTTACAAAATCATGCATAGGCAAAAGATCAAAGTGCAAGATAGACCAATGAATTTTTAAAGTACAAGAGTATGAAAAGTTCATTGATATGATTTTAGAGTCCACATTGCAACAAATATTCAAGAAACCACCATTTACTGAATTTTGGTGTAGTATCAAAAATCCTCACAGGTTTGAAAAGGCTATTAAAATACTCTTCCATTTTCTTTTTTTTCTTTAATTTTTTGAGCAAGGGGTGGGGAGGAAGGTAGTGAGGAAAGGAATTCAATTTCCTTCCCCCCCCACACACCCTTTTTGAGACAGGGTCTCACTCTGTTGCTCTGGATACAGTACAGTGGCATCATCATAGCTCACTGCAACCTGAAACTCCTGGGCTCAAGGAATCCTGTCTCGGCCTCCTGAGAAGCTGGGACTGCAGGCATGCACCACTACACCTGGCTAATTTTTCTATTTTTAGTAGCGATGGGGTCGTGCTCTTGCTCAGGCTGGTCTTGAACTCCTGAGCTCGAGCAATCCTCCCACCTTGGCCTCCCAGAGTGCTGATATAGGTATGAGCCACCGTGACATGCCCAAATACTCTACTTGCATATCTGTGTAAAGACAGATTTTCTTCATGCAGAAGCAGATATGAGAATCCAGCTGTGTCTCATTAAACTGGACATTAAAGAGAACCTCCAAAAATGTAAAACAATGCCACGCTTCTTGCTAATTTTTTTGGTTTTAGAAAATATAGCTATTTTTTTAGATAGAGTCTCACTGTGATGCCCAGCCTAGAGTGCTGTGGCATCAGCCTAGCTCACAGCAACCTCAAACTCCTGGGCTCCAGTGATCCTCCTGCCTCAGCCTCCCGAGTAGCTGGGACTACAGGCATGCACCACCATGCCTGGCTAATTTTTCTATATGTATTTTCAGTTGGCCAATTAATTTCTTTCTATTTTTAGTAGAGACGGGGTCTCGCTCTTGCTCATGCTGGTTTCGAACTCCTGACCTTGAGCGATCCTCCCACCTCAGGCTCCCAGAGTGCTGGGATTACAGGTGTGAGCCACCGCGCCCGGCCTATAGCTATTTTTCATAAAATATATTATTTATATTAACATATAATGGGTTTATTATTGATATTTTTAAAATAAATACTTTTAAAATTCTTAGTTTTAGTTTTCATATGGTAAATATTGATAGATATAATCCACATAGACAAAGGTTCTTTGGTGCCCTAAATAATTTTTAAGGTTGTAAAGGCATCCTGAGACTAAAAGGTCTGAGGACTGATGCTGTATGGTATAACTCTTCTGCATCCCACGTGGAAGGCTTGGGTGAATACCTCTTCTTTAGCAGGCCTGTTCCTGGAAACTGTCAGACACTGATGCCCTCACCTCCCTGGACGTTCCTTCTGTCCAGGTCTTTGATCTGTAAGTCCATATTGATTTGGGAGCTCTCTGGTGCCTTCAGACAGACTTCCTGATAGTTTTTCAGTGGGACGATTGGTCTGAAACAACATCAGCTGCTATTAATAGAATTATTCTGTTCTGATAGCTTCTCAATCCTTTTTGCTGTTTTCAATTACTATAGGCCCCCCTTACACTCAGGGGACATGTTCCAAGACCCCCGGTGGATGCCTGAAACTGTGGATAGTACTGAACTCTATATATGTTATTCATGAATTTCTTTTTCCTTCATCACAATTTCATAGATAGATTTGTTTTTACCATAGATCTTAGCAACCTCAGCATATTTTTTTCCCATCATTGTTGAAAACTTTTATCTTTTCACTTAAAGGAAGCACTTTAAGGCTTCTCTTTGTCAGATTGAAACTGTCAGGCCGGCGCGGTGGCTCAGGCCTGTAATCCTAGCACTCTGGGAGGCCGAGGCAGGTGGATTGCTCAAGGTCAGGAGTTCGAAACCAGCCTGAGCAAGAGTGAGACCCCATCTCTACTATAAATAGAAAGAAATTAATTGGCCAACTAATATATATAGAAAAAATTAGCCGGGCATAGTGGCGCATGCCTGTAGTCCCAGCTACTCGGGAGGCTGAGGCAGGAGGATTGCTTGAGCCCAGGAGTTTGAGGTTGCTGTGAGCTAGGCTGACGCCATGGCACTCTAGCCTGGGCAACAAAGCAAGACTCTGTCTCAAAAAAAAGAAAAAGAAAAAGAAACTGTCAAAATCACTACTCTTGTGTTTTGAGGCAATTATGAAGTAAAATAAGGGTTCCTTGCGCACAAGCACTGCAGTATTGCGACAGTCCATCTGATCACCGAGACGGCTAAGTGACTAATAGGCAGGTAGCATATGCAGCACAGATACAAAGGAATGATTCACATCGCGAGTGGAACAGGGCAGGACAGTGTGATATTTCATCACACTACTCAGAGCATCTCACAGTTTAAAACTTACAAATCCTTTATTTCTGGAATTTTCCATATAATATTTTCAAATCACAGTTGGCCGTGGGTAATTGAAACCATGGAAGGTGAAACTGCAGATAAGGGGGAAACTACTATATCTCTTTAATTTCTTTAAACATCTTAAATATATTTATGTTGGCTCTACAGCTTTTTCTGCAGACCCTTGGTCTTGAAACCTCGTTTTGTCATGTGTGTTTCAATTGGGAAATCATATTTGTTGGAATGCTACCAGCGGGAAACTTCTGAGGTCTTCAGAGAAGGTACATGTCTTTAGAAAGGATTGTTATTATTTTTCTTAAGACGTCTTGAAGCATTGCCATGTTTGGTCTACTTTATTTTTAAATTCATGATGTATAATTTCAAATATGTACAAAATGAGAAAGATTAGTATAGCATTCCATCTATCCATCACCCAGCTTCAGTAATTGTCAACTTATGGCCATTCTAGTTTCCATTAATTACCTCTATCCACATCCCTCTCATGTATCATTATGAATAAATTCCAACATCTTATAATTGCATCCATAAATATTTCACTATGTACCTCTAATATTAATAGGTAAGGACTTTACTTATTTTTACTCCATTTTTTTTATAGATGGGGCCTTGCTATGTTGCCCAGGCTGGTCTCAAACTCCTGGCCTTAAGTGATCCTCCCACTTCAGCCTCCCAATGTGCTGGGATTACAGGTGTGAACCACCATACCCCAAGTGATAAGTACTTAAAAAAAAAAAATCAAAACTACAATACCATTGTCATGCCTAAAATAATTGACATTAATTTCTTAATATCATTCAATATCCAGGCAGTGTTCAATTTCCAATTGTCTTATGAAAGTCATATTTTTTTTTTTTTTTTGAGACAGAGTCTCACTTGTTGCCCAGGCTAGAGTGAGTGCCGTGGCGTCAGCCTAGCTCACAGCAACCTCAAACTCCTGGGCTCGAGCGATCCTTCTGCCTCAGCCTCCCGAGTAGCTGGGACTACAGGCATGCGCCACCATGCCCGGCTAATTTTTTATATATATATCAGTTGGCCAATTAATTTCTTTCTATTTATAGTAGAGACGGGGTCTCGCTCTTGCTCAGGCTGGTTTTGAACTCCTGACCTTGAGCAATCCGCCCGCCTCGGCCTCCCAAGAGCTAGGATTACAGGCGTGAAAGTCATATTTTTTATTGTATCTTTGTTTGAACCATAATCCAAATAAGGTCTACATCTTGCAATTGGTTGTTATGCATATCAAGCCCCTTAACTTGTAAGTTTTCCTTCCATCTCTTTTTTCCCCCTTGTATTTATTCATTGAAAAAATTGGGTTATTTGTCCTGTAGAGTACCCCCACAATCTATAGAGGTTTACTGAATTCATTCCTTTGGTGCACAGTATTAGCCATGAATTCTAGAAGCTTGACTGTATTCAGGTTTGACTTTTTTTTTAATTCAAGTAATGGGAAGAGAGGCCCCTATCCATAGTTGCTCAGCCCATGGACTATGAGTTTTCTGGGAAGACTCTCTCTGCATCTACCGGAGCCAAGGCAGAGACAAACTCTTTTTTGAGAAGTCTTCTTGTACTGAAGTTTTTTTCTAGTTCACTCTTTCCCTAGTATAGCCCTTTGTAGAGGTCCAGCTCTAAAACGGGTCTCTGATCTTCCTTCTTGCTCTAAACAGGAGTCTTTGTCTCCTTCCTAGCACGTGATCTACACTCTAGGCCCCTGGGGTAGGGCGCTGCCCTCAGGGCAGCTGCTGCCTTCAGTTGGTGACTCACCTGCACTGCCTCTTCTCCTCCAAAGGATTTCCCTTTTGTTGTTGTCTGTCTTTCTGCAAGCATTGTAAAAGGTAGAGTTGTATTGCATTGGAGAATTGGAACATAATTAGGTTACCTTATTCCTGGAAGCCTCGAACTCACACTTAATCATGCAGTTTTATAATTATCTTTTAACTATCCTCTATCTAGAATTTTGAGCAGGTTAGGTGCGATGGTTCACACCTGTAATCCTAGCATTCTGGGAGGCCAACACGGGAGGATCACTTGAGCACCAGAGTTTGAGACCAGCCTGAGCAAGAGTGAGACCCCGCCTCTACTAACAATATTAATAGAATAATTAGCCAGGTATGGCGGCGCATGCCTGTGATCCCAGCTACTTGGGAGGCTGAAGCAGGAGGCTCGCTTGAGCCCAGGAGTTGGTTATAGTAAGCTACAATGACGCCCCTGCATTCTACCCAGGTGATAGAGTGAGACTCTGTTTCAAAAAAAAAAAAAAAGGAAACTAGAATTGTGAGCAGGAAGAATGGCATGTTGCGTGGAGATTTCCAGAAAATGATGTGAAATCTGAAACCTGGAGAATGAGTGAGAGGGGCCAAGTAACGAACAGGGGAGGCAGTGTTTTGAAAATTGGTTAGAGTATTCCAAACAGTGGAGGGAGTCATATGAAGCCTTTGAGTCAGGGAGGAGAGGCACAAAGAACTGGAACAAACATAGAGGGCCCTGGATGAACCATCCTGCAAAGATTGTTTTGCGTTAGGCTGGGGGGCAGCAATGAGATTGCCAATGCAATTGAAATCTTTGATGTGACTTCACCCTGTGACATCCTTTATCTCTATAAAGGTTCCGGGATGTGCAAAGAACCTTTCCCTTCACTTCAAAGAGTTGATGGTTATTCTCACTATACCCGGCAGGAAATTGTGGCTGGAAAACCTAAACTGCCCACAAGCTTCTGGACAAGCTTGGATTCATGCCTGAAGAATGAGTTACTCTGTAAATTTCACTGGAGCAAGTGGGCTTGTCTGAGGGTAAATACCACACCTTGGATTGCCTGGCTCCAGCGTTCCCCCTTTCCTTTTTTTTGGTGCTGTTTGGGAGGCATTTTCCTCAGCAGTTAACTCCAGCCCCAGAGTAATGAAGGAAGCTTGGGTGGCTTCCCCTTGGGGGGTGGGGGTGGGGACAGCTGCCTGGGAAGCCAGCCAAGTTGCCTTTTGGTCCTCTGAGGGGAAGCCAGGGTACAGGTTGAGGCGAGGGGCTGGGCTGGGGGGGCTCAGCCTTCTTCATCTGCCTGCCAATAGCCGTGCACACTTATGCTACCAGCATCATCACTTTATTAAAAATACAAGTTGAACAACTCCATTAAATATCATTTACTTGTTGGTTAGTAGACTTGTTGGTAGTAGAAATTCTTTCACTTTGAAAGAATTCACTCAAATAATGACTACACAATCTCTCTCCCTTTTTAGAGAGTGTATTAGTTTCCTAGCACTGCCACAACCAAGTACTATAATTGGGGGACTTAAAACAGGAGAAGTTTCTTCTCACACAGTTCCGGAGGTTGGAAGTCCAGGGTCAAGGTGTTGGCAGGGTTGGTTCCTCCTGAGGGCTCTGCGGGAGAATCTGTTCCATGGCTCCCTTCTAGCTGCTGGTGTTGCTGGCAATCTTCGGCATTCCTTGACTTGTAGGTGTAGTATCCCAAGCTCTGCTTCCGTCCTCATATGGCTTATCCATGTGTGTTTCTGTCTTCATGTGGCCCCTTCTTATAAGGACACATAAGTCGTGCTGAACTAGGGATCCACTCTAATTCAATATGACCTCATTTTAGCTTAACTAATTACATCTGCAATGATCTCATTTCTAAATAAAGTTACATTCTGAAGTATTGGGGGTTAAGACTTCAACATATCTTTTTGGGTGACACAGCCCATAACAGAGGGAGAAAATATATGGGAAATATAGTACTATGATATTTGTGCTGAAAAGTTCTCTTCTCAGCAATGTGGCAAAATGTCACCTGCTGTTTGTTTTTAACCTCAGTGGTATTCTAGGTCTCTGTGTCTGAGGATATAATCTAACAGTCTGGCTCCTCACAGAAGGCAAAGAAATTCTTCCCATTTTCTTTACTCACAGACTCAGGCACAGTCTGGATTTGCCAACATCAGCGTCCACAGGTTTCTGTCTTTGGGGAGGACTTCACCTGTAGATACAAGGACTGGCTCACAGGGACTCTGGCAAGGAGATTTAAAGTTACAAGGGAGGGAGGAGAAAAAAATGGAATCTTTTTGGAATCTATTTTGGAGTATGATGTGACACGGGGACCTTATTCTATTTTATTTATTATATTTTACTCTAATTCCATGACAGATTAGAGATCTTATTTTATAATTATTCCAAATGGTTATCCAGTTATCCCTCTCCTCTTTATGGAGAATACATGCATAGGATGTTGATTTGAAAGTACCTCCTCTTATTACACAGTGAAGTTTTATGTATAGCTGTGTCTGCCCATTTAGAATGATAATGCACTTCTCTTATTTCTTCAAGCCTCCTTCAGAAAGTGCTGAAGTTTTGTTCATCTGCATCCTGCACATTTAGTTCTTGGTCTTTTGTTTGTTGTTGCTATTGTTACTGAAAGAAAAATCTTTTTACTAATTGCTTACTTTTAGAATAAAAAAAAATCATTGATTTTTCTTAGGCATATTTTTAAATCAGGTCTAATTAGCTATAATACTTTCTCAGGTTTTTTTGTGTGTTTTCAGTGTAGACACTAACGTCATCTGAATATAGTGCTATTGTTCTTCAAATATGGGCTCTACTCTCCTGCCTCTTTGATTCTGCTGTTATTGTCTGCATTTCCATCTTCCTGTTGTTCAAAGCCTACTTTTTTCTTTACAATTTTTTTTCTTTCTTTCTTTCTTTTATTTTTCTTCTTTTGAGACAGGGTCTCACTTTGTCACCCAGGCTGCTCTCAAACTCCAGACCTCAAGCGATCCTCCTGCTTTTGGTCTCCTAACGTGCTGAGAGCCACCATGCCTGGCCAAAGAAACCTGCTCTTTTTGTTTTTGTTTTGTTTAGAGACAGGGTCTGCCTCTGTTGCCCAGGGTAGCACAGTTGTAACTCACTGTAACCTCGAACCCCAATTTCTCTGTGAAACCTCTTTTAACTTCCCTGGAAGAGTTAATTTCCCTCTCCCCGAACTTCTATAAAACTTGGTACATACCTTTATTATAGCTGTATCATACTACATTATAATTATCTGCTTATAAAACTGCTTTCTCCAGGAACACTCAATAAAGCACACGTTTCTTCCCTAGGCTGTGAGTCAAGCTGGGGAAGGTCTATTTGGAAGAAGGAATGATGCTCTCCTATTCATCCACGTATTCCCTCCTCAGCAGTTCACATAGAAGAGGGAGGGGGGGAAGGAGAGCGGGATGGAGAGGGTGAGGGAGGAGTGAATGAAGAGACCAGGGAACCCACTAGGAGGGGAAGAGTTGGAAGCAGAACTCAGACGTAGGACCATGGCTTTTCGGCCCCGCTGTGATGCCTGCCCACGTGCTGAACTCCAGTTCAGGGACCTTTTCGCCTCTAGGGCTCTCTGTTGGCGGCTCATGGAGGGGCTCGACTAGCTGGGGAAAGAACTGGGATGTAATTCCGTGCCCCGTATCCTCTGCGCCCCAGGCCGGGCCAGGGGATCAGGCGTGGCTCCTGGGGCGGGACCGCGCCACCTAGAGGCCCGATGTGGAACTCCTCCCGCTGCGAGCAGGTCCCCGGCCTGAGTTCCAATCCGCTCGCCCGGGCTGACACCGTCCCGCGGTCACAGCAGCAGAGCGAGAGACGCTGGGTCTCATCCTCTTCTGCCTACCGCCGCGAATTCCCAACGGGGCCAGCACGGTGGAAGGAAGCAGGCTCAGCTCGCCGTGATTGAGCCGCTGCGCCGCTCTCGGGGCCTCCCTCTCACCGAGAAAGCCCCCGGGGAGCCCGGGGCTGCCAGGCGCGCGGGGAACAAGGCGGCTTTATTTTGCATAACGCCTTCGGACAAACGGCCCGGGACAGGTGGCGGGGGAGGCGGCTGTCAGGCCTGGAATGCACGCACCTGTACCTGAGAAGGCTCCTTTGAATTCCATCTGCTCTGTGGTCTCCCGGGGGCCTCGCCGGCGGCGGTGGGTGGGAGTTTGGCAGCCTGTGCCCCGGGGAGGAGCGCCCCGCCCAGACCTCCGCGCAGAGCCGCCCCGGGGCAGGGATGGCGCCGGCCTGCGGATGAAGGTCCCCGCCGAGCCTCCCCTGTCTCCCTCTCCTCCCGCCGTTCCCACCCCTCCCCCGCCCCGGCCCGCTGGAAACAAAGCTTTCTGGAGAGAAATAGTTGGGTGACAGCTTCCTGAAGGGATTTCAGGCCTGGAATGGACCGCGGAGGGCATGCAGCCGGGCCCTTTGTCCTGCCAGCCTGAGTCTTGCTCACACTTTTTTCTTGTCTCCTGGTTCAGTTCCTCATCTGACAGGTGAGGAAACTAAAGGCCAGAGCAGTCAGGCCTCCCTCCGGCTGACGGGTGGCAGAGCAGCGTCTGTATTTATTTACCTTTTTATAACCTGTTGTAAAATTATTCCATGGCACAGCCCCACTGGACATGATCAGGGTAGCGCTGCTCACGAATCAGTGTTTTGTAAACTTCACTGGAAAGGCCCTCTAACCCGGAAATGCGTCCTCTGAACCTGGCCTAGCCCTCCAGAGCGTGCCCCCACCCCCATCTGCGAGGAGAAGTCGATCATCTGCTATTTCAGAAAGGGAGGAAGTGAGGATCTACCTCACCTGACCTTGGGCTCGTCAGCCCCCTAACGTTCAGCCGGGGGTTGCAGAGGTAGGAGTGAGAGAGAGAAACTACCGTGTTTCCCTGAAAATAAGACCTACCCATAAAATAAGCCCTAGCAGGATTTCTAAGCATTTGCGCAATATGAGCCCTACCCCAAAATAAGACCTAGTGATGGGCGTGGCTACCCAACGGATCTGCACAACCCATGCATTTCGTGGCGGGAGCAGTAAAGAAGACGAGCAGCCCTTCTCATCTGCCCTATCCTGACAGCTACCATCCCAGAGGTGACCAGAAAGGTGCGTACAGCCCCACCAACAAGGTCAGCTCCCCTGTCAGGTCCCAGCCATCCTGTGCGAGGCTTTGAGGGGAAAATAACACATCCCCTGAAAATAAGCCCTAGGGTGTCCTCTTGAGAAAAAATAAATATAAGACCCTGTGTTATTTTGGGGGAAACACGGTACATAACGTTATACAGGCGATTGTTCTGCCAGTTGTTTTCCTTTAGATCTACAAAAAAGATTCATTAGAGAAGGATCTGTGAGAGGTGTGTATTGCCACCCTTATTTACAGGCAAAAAAAACAAGGCTCAGCATGGGTGAGTCACAAGATGTTATGGACTGAATTGTGGGCCCCAAATTCACATGTTGAAGCCCTATCTCCCCATGTGACTATTTGGAGATAAGGCCTTTGGGAGATTATTAAAGTTAAATGAGGTCATAAGGGTGGGGCTCTAAGCCCATAAAGACTGGTGTCCTTACAAGAAGAGACGCTAGAGTTCATTCTTTCTCCGCCATGTGAGGACGCAGTAGAAGGTACTATCCACAAGTCAGGAAGTGAGGCCTTACCAGGAACTAACTATGATGGCACCTTGATCTTGGACTTCTGTCCTCTAGAACTGTGAGAAAAGAAATTTCTGTTGTTCAAGCCACCCAGTCTGTGGTATGCTGTCATGGTAGCCTGAGAAGACTAAGATACAAGATAAGAGACATGGCCATGATTCATTCCACAATTCTCTGACTCCAAAATGTGCAGCACACTCAGCACATGCTGAAATGTCAGAACGAGCCCCTGTCCACAAGTGGTATGCTCCTGGGTCCAGACTCACAGGGCAGAACCGAATTTGCCTGATCTCCTAGTAGAGCTCAGGGCTGGACCAGGAAACAGCTCCAAGAAGCAGTTTCAGAAGCCAAGGAAGGCACTGAATTCTGACCTAGAATGGAACAGGCCTGGGGCAGAGCCTGAATCATCTTAGGGATTCTGGAAACGGGGACCTAACCAGGCTGTTTTCTTGCCTTCCTCCCTCCCTTTCACAAGCACTTACTGGATGTCAGTGACCCGCCAGGACCTATTCCAGGCATTGGGAATAGAGTAGCAAACAAACCAGACAAGGTCCCTGATCTCATGGAACTTACATTTTACGGAGAACAGAAAATAAATGAATAAACACAAAAACAAATTAGGTTCTAATGGTGATAAGTGCTATGAAGCAAACTAACTGTTGTTGGCCTGAGAGAGAAGGGGGAATCTGTGGAAGTAACATTTGAGCTGAAATGTGAAGAATGAGACATAGTGCCACATGAAGCAAGTGTTCCAGGCAGAGGGAAGGTGGGTGCAAAGGCTGAGGTTGGAAATAGCTGGGCTGGTCCAAGAAATACACGGAAAGGGAGTGGCTGAGATTATAGCATAGTGATGAGGTGAGGAGAAGTAGGAAGGAAAGTGGGTAAGGGAGGCCACAGCAAGGAGGAGGTTGCTTTTAATAAATTAAAAGTAGACTTTTTGTAATTGTGGTGTAAGACACAAAAATAAATGTCCAGTGGTACCCAGGAAAGACACAGAGCTCAGGTGAGCTGAGGAGACAGTATTGTGATGAAAAGCATGCTTATTATCTTCCTGTGAGAGTCAGGACAGGGCCTGGCGATAAGCTCTTTCGGTCCCTGTTTGCCTGCTCAGCTGGAACTCTCTCTCCCAATGTTGGGGACACAAGAAAGAAGTGACTACTTTCTTCCAGAATTGATTCCCAGGGCTCAGGCTTCTCAGAGCATGAGTGTTCGGTGCTAGGAGTAGGGGCTGATGGCCCAAGTGTAGCCAGGCAGAGAGTAAAGGGAACCACAATGCTTGTATTATTTCCCTATTGCTGAAATAATGGCATGCTTAGTGACTTGAAAAAAAAAAAAAACACTTATTATCTACAGTTCTGTGGGTTGGAAGTCTCATTAGGAAGGATGAAGGTGTGGGCAGGGATGCATCCTTTCTGGAGGCTCTGTGGGACAACCCATTTCCTTGACTTCCAGCCCATAGCAGCAACCTGCATTCCTTGGCTCATGGCTCCTTCCTCATCTTTAAATCCAGCAATGGCAGGTCGAGTCCTTCTCCCACTGCTATCTCTCTGGTTCCTCTGCTATCACCTCTCCCTCTGACCGTAGCCTAGAAGGAGGCTCTGCTCTTAAGGATCCATATGATTAGATTAGGCCCACCTGACTAGTCCAAGAAAACCTGCCCCTCTCAAGATTCTCAACTTAATCACATCTGCAAAGTCCCTTTTGCCATGTAAAATGACATACCCACAGGTTCCAGAGATTATGATGCAAACATCTTTGGGGATCATTATTCTGCCAGTCATGATACTAGTTAAAAGCTAAAAGAAGGATAAAAATGGATTGGTCTGGGGTTCTTTACTATTTAATGCAACTCCTACTACTTACCACTTATAGTAATAATAGTTATGTTTGTTGAGTACTTGCTACATGCCAAGCATTGTGAGAATGAAAATTACTTATATGTTAGCATTTTCCAACTCTTTTTTTCCTCTCCCTCCAGCAGCCAGATAACCTTTTGCCTTTGCCCACCTATCTTCTTCCCCTTTCCTGCCATTCAGAAGGAATTTGGCCTTTGCAAACTATGTTCTTAAACTTTTGTGGTTCAAAATCAGAGGAATGGGGAAAGAGAGACTATGGTCTTGCCTTAGAGCTTCGCTTCACTGTGGTTTCAGAAATGCCCTTTGGACAGGTCTCCTCTAGGATCTCCTGTGCCAGCTTCTTAAATGATTGTCGCTCAGTTTCCAATGCACCCATTTATACTCAACCCTATGAGCTGGGCCTGGGACCCTGAAAACCACATTCTGCCCTTCCAGC
Source organism: Microcebus murinus (assembly GCF_040939455.1). NCBI lineage: Eukaryota > Metazoa > Chordata > Mammalia > Primates > Cheirogaleidae > Microcebus > Microcebus murinus. The sequence continues at coordinate 72,534,070 of NC_134106.1, read as the reverse complement.
CGGCTGTCCATCAGGCTCTGCCCACTGGGTGCTGGAGGGCAGCTGGGAGGCTGAGGGAGGGCGAGGGATCTGCTCCTTCTGGTTTGATCCTTTTTCCTGTCAGCGTCATCACGGCAGCATTTCCTCACCCTGGCAGCCACAGTTGGTTCCCGTAACAGTGGTTGGTTTTCAGTTTGCGTTTTTCTCGCACATTCTCAGAATCAGCCTCATTGTGCCCATGGAGAGACACCAGCAACAGCCAGATGATGCGTCCTTCTCAGAAATCTGCATCCCTGTTTCTTGGGGTCCCTCATCTGAGGTCTTGAGGACTAGCATCAGGATAGCAGTACCCCTTCCTCAGACATCTGGATCCCTGTTCTGTAGGACCCTTCTTCAACCTTGCAAGTTTTAATACTCTCAAACCTCTTCCTTTTGTTATTCCAGTCCTGGCTGGTTGCAGCTCTCTGGAGGCACTACTTTCATGATACTCCGGGGTGTCCTTTTTGCCTTTTCAGTTCTCCAATTCTTGGCTAGCAATTCTTTATATTAAATTCTCACTGCTAAAATAACTGGTGTGGTTTCTGTTTCCTTGCTGGATCCTGACTGATACATAAGTGGATGCCAGGAGTGGTCCCAGGGGAAAGACTTTCAAAGATAAAATATTGTTTGAGTCCTATTCTTGAACTTGAATGCAGTGCTGGGGTCCTTGCCAGTGAGAAAGGGGGTGATAGTAATTCACGGCATGTAGTGGTGATGCAAATAACCCGACTGTCACCTGTGTTTGTTATGATGGAGCACCCACTGACAATTAGAATAATTGACATTAATGGTATTACTAGTAATGATGGCTACAAGGACCATGGAGTAGGAGGGTTGTTTCTGAATATACTCTAATGCTTATAGACAGAAAATGACACGTTTGGGTCTATGAACTCCCAGCTCAAGTTACAGTCAGAAAACTAGAAATTTCTAAGGCAGCCTTAAAGATTCTCACTTCCTGTCACCACAGGACTGACTTCTCTGAAAATGAATGCAAAATGGAATAGTGCGGTTTGCAGAATTATTATGTAAGTATAATCCACAGCCTTACCACATCTCTTATGTGAAAATTAGAGCATTTATTGGAAAGTAGTAGGATGCGGAGACTTGGAATGGGGATATCTGTGTAAAGTTAGATGAAATCGAGACTCTTGAACCTCTGAGTCATTCTGAACTTTCTTTTGCCAGTCAAAGCAACCTGACCTCTATTCTAAGGAGAATAGATTTTCATTGCTCTAAGACCTCTTAACAATATCATGACCCATCCCAACAATCCCTTGTTTCCTCCACCTATAGTTGGGGTCAGATCTCTGCGTGGTCCAGGGAGAGAAACACAACGTTTGACTTAAGAGCTTTTAACTCCAAAAGAATTGCAAGATTTTGCTAATTTAAATCAGTAATAACATGAGGAATATATGTGGGAATGGATTCCAAGGAATAGATTCCAAATTTAGATCAGGTTAATTTTGATATGAGTGGTCTTACTAGAGATTCTGTATTTAGTATGTTAGCCTGAGTAGCTGGAAGTGGCTCTAAGAGTTTACTTAGTTAGTTCATTGAATTTTGGACTCAACAGATGCCAGAATACCTATGACATAATGCAGAGGAAGGAATACAAAGAGAGTGAGAATGTTGGAGTGGTTTTACCCTGAGTGACCTTCATACTCCCCTCTCCCACTACATCCTCCTAGAAAGCAAAGGAACACAATTTTCATGAAGAAATTGGGAAATATGTTCATGAGGGAAACAGCAGTATTCTTTAAAGTCTGTGGTAGGTAAGACAATGGAACTTGTGCCATTGAGATTTCAATAAGATCATGAGATTTGGGTGTAGCAGATAGCAAGTGGCAGCCCTTAACTACCAGAGATGGGGTAGACACATTTTTATTATAGTAATGGGAAGCAGGAGTGGAGAGACGATCAGGATATTTAGACCCCTAGTATTCTTTGATAGTAGCTAACTAATCACAGTATCCCCAGGAATAAAATAGATGAAGAGCCTACTAAAATATTAGTTAATCTATATAACAGGAAAAATTGGAGTAACTAAAGGAAGAGGTTGAAATTATTATAATAGGAGTAGGTAAATCAAGTTTGCAGCTTTTCCAATACTTGCAGGCTAGCTTTATCGTGCCTCACTTCAGAAACATCACCACTGGCTCTCTGGTGTCCCCTGTTTAAAGGTCCAGTTCACAGGTTCACAGGGACCCTCCTCTGAGCTCAGAGACACCAATACCAGCTGAGTACTGCCTACTCTTTAGACCTTTAAGTTTCAGCTCTTTGGTGCCCTTCCTGTAAGTTTCTAAGCATTACTATTTTCAGCCTCTTCCCTCAGCCCTGGGAATGATAGAAACTTCCTGTAATTCTTACCTTTATGTTGCATTAAGTGTTAGGATTTACCCTTTCAGTTGGCTAGTTAAGAAATGTATACTTTTTAAAATCACATTCCCTTTATTTAAATAATGGTGCAGTCTGTTATCTGGATGGTCCCTGACTCATGCAGAAATTGGTACCAAAAGTAGCCTCAGGAAGTAGACGCTCAGAGACAGTATTTTGGGATTGGTTTAGGCACAGCTTTGGGTTTCTTGCAAATGGGAAATGAGATGCTAATATCCAAGCATGTTGTGACATCATGATTAAAAAAATTATCACTTGTGTTTGATTGTACTGAAGCACCTACTGAAGCCTTCCCCTAAATAAATTTTATGCTATTTACTAGAATAATTAATAAGAATGATTTATCAGAATTCCTCATTGAGAAAGGGGAATTATGGAAATCTTTCAGGGATTAGTAGGCACTGGCTCTGAATTGAGGGCCAATTCCTGGAGACTCAAAATGCCACTGTGTCACCAAGGAAATAAGGGCTAATGGTGGCCAGGTGACATAAGGAGTCATAAATCAATTTCAAATCACAGATGGCCCAATATGTCCATGAACCAATTGTGTAGTTATTTCCCAGTTAATGAATGTAAATTGGATAGACATATCCAACTGTAACTGAAAGGATACCAGTCTTGGCTGTCTGACCCATGAAATAAAGACCATCATAGTTGGAAGGATTAAATGGAAACCATTGGAACTTACCCTTTCTACCAGGAATAGTAAACACAAAAACAATATTATTAATATATACCATTAGCCATATCATCAAAGACTTAAAAGATGTAGGGGTGGTGAAACCCTATTTGACTTTCCTGTTTGCCAGTGCAAACAGGAAAGATAGATGTTGGAGAATGACTGTATATTATTATAAATTTTATTAGGTAGTGATTCCAATTGCAGTTGTGGTTCTAGATATAGTAACTTTAAGAGGGAAAAAAAATCACCGTAGCACATAGTACCTGGTGTGTAGGTACTGACCTAGCAAACTCCATTCTAACTGGTAAGGATCATCAGAAGCAGTTTGCTTTTATCTGGCAGGACCAATAGCATGCCTTAATAAACTTGCCTTGGGGCTCCATCAGTTCTTCTGCTCTCTGCCATAATATAGGTTGGAGAGGCTTTGATCATCTTAATATCATCACACTGGTCTACTATATTAATAACATTATTCTGATCTGATCTGATGAACCAAAAGTAGCAATAATTTAAATACCTTAGCAAGGTTATTCAAATCAGAGAATGGGAAATAAACCCCATGAAAATTCAGGGCCAAAATACATGAGTCTGGAAATCAGAAAGTAGAAACAGGAGTGGGTCCTTTCACTATTACATCTAATAGCCCACTCATAGGATTTTTGTTTCCCATCCCCAACATGTTGAGCTCTGTTGATTTTGAAATATTCATTCCCAAGAAAAGAATGCTTCCACAAAGGGACACAGTAGTTGCATTGGACTAGTAGATGAAACTGCCTGGCCATTTTGAGCTTGTCATGCCAAAGACCCAACAGACAAGGAAGGGGGTTACCTTACCTTCTTTGTGGAGATAGGGTATCGATTTCAATTACCAAGAAGGAATTGAATTGCTACTTCTCAACAGGAACATGAAGGACTGACTATGTTTGGAACATAAAAGATTCCCTGGGGCATCTCTAAGTATAGATATATGTTGCTTAATGATGGGGATACATTCTGAGAAATTCATCATTTGGTGATTTTGTCATGCAAACATCACAGAGTGTACTTACACAAACCTAGATGGCATAGCCTGCCACATACCTAAGCTATATAGTATAGCCTATTGCTCCTAGCCTAGACACCTGTACAACATGTCACTGTGCTGAATACTATAGGCAATTCAACACAATGGTAAGGATTTGTGTATCTAAATATATCTAAGCATAGAAAAGGTACATCAAAAATACAATATTATAATCTTATGGGATCACCATCATTTATATGGTCCATTGTTTATGTGGCATATGACTGTACTTTCATGTCCAATAGGAAAAGTTAATAGAAAACTTCAGCAATCAGAAAAGTCAAGGACTCCGAAGATTCAGACCATGTCTTTGCCTGGCCTTCCATGACTGTGAAACTTAGGAACTGGGCTGCACAGCTGGAGGTAAGCAGTGGTAGTTGAGCAAGCAAAGCTCCATCTGTATTTATAGCTACTCCCCATTGCTTGTATCACTACCTGAGCTCTGCCTCCCTCCACCAACCTGTCTGTGGAAACACTGTCTTCCATGAAACCGATCCCTGGTGCCAAAAAGGTTGGGGACCGCTGGTCTATGATATCTTACTGTTGGTCTTTGTACCTCTCTGTAACCTAATTAATAATATTGTATCCAGTTAAGAGGTCTTTGTATTACATTCTATCCATTTAAATGATGATCATTACCCTGGGTCATAACAGACCCTTTGGTCTGTTTGAAATTTTGGAGTGAACCATAGCCGGATCCCAAGTTTGCATCTCTCCTCCATCTATTCTCTCACTATAGATAATGCAAGTCATGCCTTGAAACCTTAGAAATAAGGTTTATTTATATGGTAATGAATCCATATTCATACCTCTTGCCCTGGCCCATCATGAGAATTCTAGACATATTTTACTGTCTACTTGCTATCTCCACTTGACAGTTTAAGTATCTCAAACTTACCATGGCCAAAACAGGACTCATGGTTCTCTATATCTTCATACCACCCACGCCACCCACCCAAGCCTACTCCTCCCTAAGTTTTCTCCATTCCAGTAAAGTATACAACCATCCAGCCACTTCCTCAAGTATAAAAGCATAGAAATCAACCTTGATTTCTTTCTTCCCTTCACTTTCTTTTTTTTTGGGGGGGGGGCTCTGTCACCTGGGGTAGAGTGCCATGGTGTCAGCCTAGCTCACAGCAACCTCAAACTCCTGGGCTCAAGGAATCCTCCTGCCTCAGCCTCCAGATTTCCTGGGACTATAGGGGCACATGACCACACCGGCTAATTTTTTCTATTTTTAGTAGAGACAGGGTCTTACTCTTGCTCAGGCTGGTCATGAACTTTTAAATTCATTTTTTTTTTAAACTTTAGAATTTAGATTTATTTAGGGCTGTTTGCAAAAGTTCATAGAATATTTAGTTTACTCTAAAAGATGACAAGACAGTTCCCCCTCAGTGAGACCCTGGCCTAAATATATTTTTGCTTTATTTATATAGCAAGAGGATAACATTAAACATGGAAGCTTTCAATTTGTGGCACTGAATGATCTACACAGGACATCCTTCAAAGGCTACAATTAAGGACCCACCTAACTTTTCAGCAATACAAGCCTGATTGAGGTCTTCTGGCCCATTTGCTTGACATTCATGTTTTATGCCTTGAAATTTCTTTTTGATTGCATCCTTGGAGCTTGCATAGATCATTTTACTTTTCAGAGGTGCAAGTTCTGGTGCCCACAAAAAAAACATCAACTCTTCTTTTCTGGATTCCTTGGTTTCAAAGCTTGCATCATATAAAGCATAGTGACAATCTTTTTCAGGAAGCATTCCCACAAAATTCTTGAAAGGATCAGTTATGGTTACACCAACATCTCCAACCAAGATCTCTTTGCCTTCTTCTACAATGATGCACTTTTTGTCTGCACTGAGACAAAAAATGACAGCCTTCTTTCTTTTTTTGATTTCTTCTGGTGTGGAGCATTTCCTAACTTTCATGTCATAAAAAATGCGACATACTTCATCAGCAACTTGCACTCCTGAGCCCATTTTCGCCCCGGTGGTCGGTGGTCGCGGAGACTGCAGAGCGTCCTCCTCACAGCTGCGGGGCCGAGAGCTAAATTCATTTTTTAAAAAAAATTTCAATATGGAGGGGGACAGTGAGGAGGAGGATTATGTTTCCTTGATTTTTACTTTTTTATTTTTTTGAGACAGAGTCTTTCTCTGTCGCCCTGGCTAGAGTGCACTGGCGTCATTGTAGCTCACTGCAACTCCTGGGCTCAAGAGATCCTCAGCTTCAGCCTCACAAGTAGCTGGGACTACAGGCATGTGCCACCATGCTCGGCTAATTTTTCTATTTTTAGTAGAGATGAGGTCTCACTTTTGCTCAGGCTGGTCTCAACTCCTGAGCTCAAGCAATACTCCCGCCTTAGCCTCCCAGACTGCTGGGATTACAAGTGTGAGCCACCACACCTGGCCACCACTCACCCACTCACTCTCCATATCCAATCCATCAGCAAGTCTAATAAAAATATCTCCAAAATATATTTTGATCTTTGAAATATTTCTGTCTCTCACCATGTCCTTTACTACCACTCTGGTCTAAGCTGCCAGATTCTCTAGCCTAGACCTCTGCAATAGTCTTCTAAAAGTTACAGTTTCTCCCATTCCTGCCAATCGTCTACATTCTATTCTCTATACTAGCAACCAGAATGTTCTTTTAGAAACATAAATCAGGGCATTAAATCCTTCTGAAGCTTTCCTGACACATATATTATAAGGTGAACATGCCTTATGCTAGTCTACAAAACCTCACCAAATGAAGGCCCCCTTCATCTCTCTGAATCATCCTATGCCACTCTCTCCTGGGCTTTCTCCTGAGGCTGATGCATTTGTGAAGGTCCTAGAACTTCATAGCAAGGGCCAACCTAAACAGGGGAAGACACGTAACAAAACTCTAAAGTTGACACCTCATGGCCTAGTAACCATTAGTCTCAGCCATGGTTAACTGAGTATGTGCTACCCATGCTCACCTTGAGTGCAGCCTCTTCCTTAAGATGACTGTAGCTCCAGGAGATCAACCCGACCCTCAATGCCTGACAAGTCTCTTTTCATCAACTTCTAAGGAATTACAACAAAGTGGAGACAGGCAAGTTGCTTGCTTGTGCATCTGGGTGTTCCTCTTCTCCATTAAAGCTTTTGTCAGAGTGGATAAACTAAACTGTCTGAGTGAGTATAGATGGTCTTTGGCTCTGGCTGCTGAAATTTGAAGCCTTACCTAAGTTTCCAGCAAAAGATCAGGGCCCAGAAGAGAGCCTACAGGTTTCTCTTTTAATTTTTTGTCAAGATTTATCCTCTTTGGTCATTGTGGTTGTTCATGGAAACTTAATAATGAGGCAGTAACTAGATACTTCCGTTTCACTTTGTTTTGGAGACACAAGCAAGGAGATCTACGTCAGTTTGTTTGTCAATCAATCAGTAATCATCAGGGAAGTTAAACAAGAAAAGAAAAGAATAAAGTAAAATTTCTAAGTTCTGCCTCAAAACCATGACATCAGAATTTTCTAGTCTGGAGAGATGTTTATGTGAAATTAAGGTTTTAAAATGTCATCAGTCATTCCAGTGCACATCCTGGATAAGAGTGTATGCTTCACAAAACTTCCTGGGTGATTTAAATGTCCCTGCCCTCAAAGGAGCCACATGAAACTCCAACTTGAATCAGTGACCTGACTCCCCCACCGCCTGTCATTTGAAAGTTGAGGTAAGCAGCGATCTTCCCCGGCCCGCACAGCTTCCTGGTGGCTGGAGCCTCAACCCATCTCCGAATGAATGGTACAGAGGGAAGGCAGACCTGGTCACATCATGTGATCATGGCTGGACCAATCAGAGAGACAGAGAGAGGAAGGGAGGGAGATAAGACTTCCAACAATAAGGAAAGTTCTGAGTAGACTTTGAAGAAGGAAATGAATATGGATAGTTTTAAGGCAGTCAGCTCAGTATGGAGGGTAGGAATAAGGGCATTCCCCTGCCACCCACCATCTCCAGGGCTATGATGAATTTTTCCAATGAAGGTAAACGCTACCTGGCAGGCTTGCTGGAAGAATGGGACGGTAACATCTGGTGAGGGATAAAAATAGAAAGTACTATTGGGCTTTTTGAGGCTGTTCACTTAAAAGAAGAACATAAATCATTTCTTTGCCCAGAGCCCTTATTTGTTCTTTATTCCTTTGACTGTGGGTGTGTGGCCGGTGGGGAGAGACGGAGGTGGTGTGGAAAGTTCTCAACGGTGGAAATCCCCTCCTGGTTGTGCCTCCATTTGAGGGAGTTAGGAGTAGTAGCCCTAGTACCCCTTTGGGGGGAAACATCTCCAGAGGATAACTGAGAAACAGACATGAATGAGATGGAGGGAGTGGAGAAGCACGGAAAGGCACAGGCTGATGCCATGAGAGAAACAGAAAGTCCTACCCGGAAGAAGAAAATATGACAAAAGAGAAAAAAGGATGGGATGGAACCTGTCATACTCTAAGATCCATCTTATGCCTCATTGAAGTTGTTTGTGACCCTTAGTGTCTCTGGATGACCTGGCATGTTGCTTCCGTATGTCCTAGGGCTTAGCCCTTCTTTTTGTCCAGTGCTTATGGTGAGGTTCCTCCCAGGGTTTGGTCAAAAATTTGGGAGTGGATTGGAAGGAGGGGCTGGGGAACTCTGGTAGTCCTCAGCTACCTACTCATAACCCACAGCCACCCTACAGGTCTCTCTATACCTTGACTTCTCCCTCCAGGCTGAAAACCTGGCATTCTATCCACCTTTGACTTCCAGCTCTCTCCCCTGCGAGCAGCCAGGCTGCTGAGATTTTCTTTAATGTGCTTCTCCTCTTAGTCAGCACAAAGGCCTCTATTCTGTTCAGCTGATATCCTGCTCCTCTCCCTACAGTCAACATTTCTTTAGCCTTAATCCTTTAAAACCCCCTTAAACAACTCAAAAGCAATAAAGAGATAGTTCTTGGTTACATTTCTCCCCTTTGCTTTGTTCTTCCTAAACCTGTTCTCAGATTGCAGGCCAGAAGGTCTTTGTGTGAATGTTGACTCATCTCGTTCATTCTAATGAGATCACCGACAGCATAAACTGGGTGGCTGGCTGCTCCCAGCAGGCTGGGTGTTGGGTAACAGAGCTGTCTAGCTGTGGGACTGAGCTTCCTGGTGGGGGAGGGGCTCCTGGGCCCCAGACTTTGCAACATCAGTTACTCCCAGGAGCCTAAAGGCATGATCTTTGGATACTGCAGGCCGGCTTATCCCCAAGTGACCGGATCTCTTCTGTCCTCCCACTACAGTCCCCAAACACCTACACCTGTAACAGCGTTGGCAATCTAGCTCCCATCTCATTCCCTAGGGGTTCATATTACAGGCTCATGTGGAAAGGCACATGTTACTCATTACACTTTAATTCTGCTTCTTAGCATAAAGGTGTTTGATAGAAATTAGCTAGGACAGATACAGTTTGATGAAGAAACTAAAAACAGCCTGGGTCTATAGCTGAGGATGATAAGCCTTGGCTGAGTGAAGAAGTGGAAAATACAGCATTCGGTCCATGGGAGCCTGGGGCAAGGCACCAGGTAGCGAATGGTAGATTTGGGCAGAGCCCACTGCTTTGCCAAACCTAGGAAGCTCGTCTGTAAAATGAGGAAAGTAGAATGTTGCTAGGTGATATTGGCAGGTATAGACCAACAACAGATAAATGAAATGGATCAATATATTGGCTAGAATATATTGTTAGGCCAGATAATGAAACAAACTATGAAAGGAGTGTCAGTACCTGGATGCTGCGTGTGCATGCATGAGTGTGCACAATTAAATAAACTCTAATCATGCAGCACAGTAGTCAGCAGCCATGGATGGGGCAGAGAGGGAAGCAGGAGCTCAGGATTGGGGGAGAGGGCAAAATTCTACCCAAATCAAGCAATTGAAGGTTATAAAGGCAGTTAATGTAAAATAAAACACATATATTTACACACACATATGTATACATACACAAGCATACACATATGTATGTGTGTATATATGTGTGTCAGTATATATATAGTTATATTTATATGTGGAAGAGAATGAACGGATAAAGGGATTGAGTGAAGGTGATACACAAAAAGATGAAGGCTTGGAAAAAAAGTCTCCAAGATAAGAAGGGGCTCTGTGCATTAACCTGTGTCTCAGGTAGCATCAGTCTGGATGTGGTGCCTATATTTGCACACTAGTCTCATGCCTTTAACCAATAATCTAATACTTGAGCATGTCATGGACCTGAATCTTCAACCCAAGACTCTCAACCTTTCTAAGTGCTAAGTGCACTCCCCTTTATTGGTAAGGGCTTTTGCAAATATGGAGAGGTAATAAAATAAGAATTTAGATAAGTAAAGGAAGCCTACAATATTAATATTAAGTATCTTTGTATTATTTCTAAATTCACCTAGAATCTAGTTTCATGCCTTTAATTTAAATTAAAAATTAATTTTAAATATGTAAAACATAAAAGCACTTGATTCAGATTTTAAATGTCTTTGAATGGTTAGTGAAGAATCTACTTATAAAGTTTTATAGGTTTTGTTTATTAGGTTTAACACAGTTATTTAGAATCTTAGACATAACTCTTAGAATAAGCTTGTTAATTTTTTAAAAATATCCTTTTAGGATTTTTATTGATATTGCCTTGAATCTACAGATCAAATTGGAGAACAGACTTAACAACATTGATCTTCTATCCATGAATATGTAGATCTCTCCACTTACTAGTCTTCTTTAATTTCCTTTTGTAATGTTTTGTAGTTTTTAATACACAAATCTTGCTCATCTCTCATTTATTTATTATAGTTTATTTTATTTATTATTTTATTTATTATAATAAATATTTTATTTTATTTATTATAGTTTAAATGATGTAATTTAAAAATTTCACTAAGTGTTCATTACAACCTAAATGCAAGAAATTTTTGTACATTCATATTGTACTATACAATCTCGCTAAATTCAGTAATTAGTTTTCCTAGCCTATTTGTAGATCCTTTAGGATTCTTTAGGTAGGTAAACATGTCTGCCAATAAAAAAAAGTTTTACTTCTTCCCTTCCAGTCTTTATAACTTTTATTTCTTTTCTTGTTTTGTTGCAGTGGCAAGGACCTCCAGCACAACACTAAATAGAAGTGGCTAAAGTGGACATTCTTGCCTTGTTCTTTTTTTTTTTTTTTTTTTTGAGACAGAGTCTCACTCTGTTGCCCAGGCTAGAGTGCTGTGGCATCAGCTTAGCTCACAGCAACCTCAAACTCCTGGGCTCAAGCAATCCTCCTGCCTCAGCCTCCTGAGTAGCTGGGACTACAGGCATGTGCCACCATGCCCAGCTAATTTTTTCTATATATCTTTAGTTGTCCCGCTGATTTCTTTCTATTTTTAGTAGAGACAGGGTTTCACTCTTGTTCAGGCTGGTCTCCAACTCCTGATCTCCTTCCAATCCTCCCGCCTCAGCCTCCCGGAGTGCTAGGATTTACAGGCATGAGCCACCGTGCCCGGCACCTTGTTCTTAATGTTAGGTAAAAGTGTTGCATTTTGATCACTATGATATTAGATATAGATTTTTACTAAACAACCTTAATGTGGTTGAGGAAATGTCCTTTGATTCTTAGTGGAGTGAGGGTTTTTATCATGAATACATGTTGAAATTTTTTCAAATGCTTTTTCTGCATCTATTGAAAAGATTGTATGGTTTTTCTCTTTTATTTTACTAATATGGTAAATTACATATTTTTGAATTTCAAATATTAAACCAATCTTTCATTCCCAGGAAAAAAACACACTTTTTCATGATGTGTTATCCTTTTAATATATTTTTACATTTGATTTGCTAAAATTTTGTTAAAGATTTTTGCATTTATACTCATGAGATATATATATGTCTATAGTTTTCTCTTCTTATGATCAGTGTCTGGTTTTACTATCAGTGTAATGCTGGTCCTGTAAAATGAATTGGTAAGTTCTCTCTTTTCCATTATCTGATAAAGTTTGTGTAGGATTCTTTTCTAAAGGTTGATAGAACTCACAGGTACACTAGTAGCCCCCACCACTGGTTTTGCTCTTCACAGTTTCAGCTACCTGCCATCAACTGTGACCTGAAAAATATTAAAATGAAAAATTCAATAAATAAACAATTCATAAGTTTTAAATTATGTGCCATTCTTAGCAGTATGATGAAATCTTTCAATGTCCTGCTCTATCCTACCCAGGACATGAATTATCCCTTGGTCTAGCAGATCCATCCTGTATATGCTACCTGCCTATTAGTCACTTATTAGCTATCTCAGTTATCAGATTGAAAAAACATAGTATATAAAGGGTTTGGTACTACCCATGGTTTCAGGCATCCTCTGTGGGTCTTGAACTTATCCCCTGAGAATAAGGGGGGAGTACTATAAAAACATCTAAGTCTGGAATTGTGGGAAGTTTCTCAATTATGAGATCAAAATTTGTATATGATATTAGGCTACTCAAATTTTCAATTTATTCTTAAGTTTTATAAATTTATGTCTTTCTAGAAATTGGTTTTTTATTATCATTTGAATGCCTATGAAATATCCAGCAGTATCTCCTCTTTCATCCCTGATTTTGGTAATTTGTATCTTCCCTCTACTTTTCTTGATTAGCCTAACTAAAGTTTTATCAATTTTATTGATCCTTCAAAGAACAAGCTTTTGGTTTTATTGATTGTCTCTATTCTTTGCTCATTTTGTTTTTCATTGGTTTCTGCTCTTATTTTCATTACTTCTTCTATTTATTTTGGGTTTAATTTGCTGTTCTTTTTCTAGGTTCTTAGGATGGGAGTTTAAATCACTCATTTTAGGTCTTCTTTTCTAAATGAAGTATTTGGTTTAATGCTATATTTATTTCCCTTTAAGCGTAGCTTTAGCTACATTCCACAAATGTTAGTATGTTATATTTTTATCATTTAGCACAAAATACTTTCTCATTTCCAATGTGATTACTTTCTCAACCCGAGAATTATTTAGAACAGTGGTTCTCAACTGGGTGATTTGGCCCCCAGGGAATATTTGGCAATGTTTAGTGACATTTTTGATTGTCACAACTGTAAGGGTACAACTGGCAACTAGTGCATAGAGCCAGGGATGCTGCCGGGCTTCCTGCAGTGCACAGGGTAGCCTCCCACTACAAAGAATTGTCCAGCCCAGGGTCGATAAACCCTGTATAAAGCTGTGTTGTTTAATTTCCAGATATACTGATTTTTCCTAGTTATTTTTATGGTTATCAATTTCCAATTTAATTTCATTGTGATCAGAGGACATAGTTGATATGATTGTAATCTTTTAAAATGAATTAAAACTTATTATGTGGTCTGGGTGTGGTCTATTTGGGTGAACATATCACATGGACTTGAAAAGAATGTGTGTTCTGCAGATGATGGGTAAAATGTTCTATAAATATCAAATAGTTCAAGGTGGTTGATAGTGATTACATTTTGTCTATGTGCTGATTTTTTTTTGTCTGACTTTTCTGTTAGTTGCGAGAGAGAAAGAGAGAGGTGTTAACATTTTAAAATGTGATTATAAAATTATCTATTTCTTTTTATTCTGGAAAACTTTTTTTTTAATTTTTTTTAATTTTTTTTTATTTTTTTATTACAATAGTCACACGTGTATATTCTGGAAAACTTTATGTATTGTGAAGCTCTATTACTTGGTACATACATATTTATGACTATTGTCTTCCTGATGAAGTGATCTTATTTTTATAAAATGTTCCTCTTGATCTCTCGTAGTCTTTTTTGTCTTAAAATATATTTTATCTGATATTACTGTAGCCACTTCAGCTTTATTTTGCTTACTGTTTGAATGGTATGTACTTTTTCATCTATTTGCTTTCAGCCTCTATGTGTCTTCCAAAGAAAGAATATACTTGGTGTCTTAGTTAGCTTAGGCTGTCATAACAAAATACTATGGATTGGGTGGCTTAAATAGTGGAAATTTGTTTTCTCGCAGTTCTGGAGGCTATGAAGTCCAAGATCAAAGTGCTGGCCAATTCAGTCCTGGTGAATGTTGTCTTCCAACTTCTAGATGGCTGCCTTCTCCCTGTAACCTCACATGGTGGAGAAACTCTCTGCTCACTCCCCTTATAAAGACACTAATCCTATTGGATTAGGGTTCCACCCTTATGACCTCATTTAACCTTAATTATTTCCTTACTCCAAATATAGCCACACTGGGAGATAGGGCTTCAATATATGAATTCAGGGGGACACAATTCAGCCCATAGGATCTTGCTTTTTTATTCATTTTGATGATTTCTGCCCTTAGTGGTTATCCTGGGGATTATAATATACACTTTTATCTTTTCCAAAGTCTACTGATAGTTCCTCTTGCTCTATTTCATGAAAAAATTCAGAAACCTTGTAACTATATAGGTCCCTATCACTTTCGTCTCCTTTATGTCATAGCTGTTGTATGTTCTATGTCAATGTAGGTTATCATTTCCACAAGAAAATGTTACAATTTCTGCTTTCAACAGTGACATGTATTATAAAGAAATTAAGAGGGAAAAAGCAAAAATAAAAATATAGTATTTTTTATTTACCCTGATAATTACCATTTCCAATGCTCTCTACTTCTTCCTAAGGATTTTTGTTTATATCCAGTAATATTTTCACTTAGCATGAAGAATTCCTTTAGCATTTTTTTGTAGTGAGAGTTATGGGTGAAGAAGTCTTCATTTTACCTTTATTTTTGAAGGATTTTTTTTTTTTTTTTTACCAAATATAAAGTTTTGACCTGGAAGTTTTTTCTTTAAGTACTTTCAAGATGTTTTTCATATACATTTCTGGCTTTCATAGTTTCTGATGACAAGTCAGCTATAGTCATTATTCCACTATATATAATCTGTCATGCTTCTTGCTGCTTTCAAGATCTTAGGTTTTCAACAGTTAGACTATAATTGTGCCGTGGTGTGGCCTTTTTCAGGTTTATTCTGTTTAGTGTTCATTAGGCATCTTAAATCTGTAAATTTATATTTTCCATAAAAATTGGGAGATTTTTAGCCATTATTTTTTCAAATTTTTTTATAACTCATTTTCTCTCTTTTTCCTTGTGGTACAATTATACATATATGAAACCATTTGATATTATCTAACAGTTACCTAAAGCTTTATTACCTTTTTTTCAATCTTTTTTCTTCTGTTTCTCATTGGATAATGTCTATCTTTCCCTCCTCCCCCAATGTGTATTGATCTGTCTTCAAGTTCCCTTACTGCTCCTTCTGTTATTTCAATTTGGTTGTTCATTTTATTGCAAACTTTTAAATTTTAGATATTGTATAGTTCAGTCCTAGAACATTCATTATATATGGAAATATAAAGCTTTATATTTCTGTGCTGAGATTTCTTATCTTTTTATTTGTTGTAAGCATAATTTGCCTTACTTCATTAAGGATAGCAATGATAGCTGCTTTAAAATTTTCAACACCTTCTTCCTATAGGGAACAACATTTAACAAATGAATGGTTGAAATGTGTGTCTGATACTCCAGTTCCCTGTGAGACATACTCTTTTTTTTTTTTGAGACAGAGTCTTGCTCTGTTGCCCAGGCTAGAGTGCCCTGGTATCAGCTTAGCTCACAGCAACCTCAAACTCCTGGGCTCAAGCAATCCTCCTGCCTCAGCCTCCCGAATAGCTAGGACTACAGGCATGAGCTACCATGCCCAGCTAATTTTTCCTATTTTTAGTTGTTTGGCTAATTTCTTTCTATTTATAGTATAGACGGGGTCTCACTCTTGTTGAGACTGGTCTCACACTCCTGACCTCAAGCAGTCCTCCAGCCTTGGCCTCCCAGAGTGCTAGGATTATAGATGTGAGCCACCACGCCAGACCTGAGACATATTCTTGACACTGGCTCTCAGAGTTTCTTCAGGGCCTTAAATTCCCATTGGTCATGGTTGTATTTGACCTGATAATACACCTTTATTGGCTGTTTCTTGCCCCTGTTTTACTGTCTCACTTCCTAACTTTTATTTCCTTCACCAACAAAGTAAACCACTGGCTCCAGAATCTTTGTCTTAGGGTCCATTTCTAGGGAAACTCAACCTAAGGCAGAAGTTTTGGTCAAAGAACATTGTCCGTCATCCTTTACACAGAGGATAATGTGCAAGCTAGCAGCATCAAACATCACCTAGAAACTTAATCAAAAAGCAGAATCCCAGACACCACCACAACCATTCTGAATTTTAACAAGATCTCTGTATGATCTGTGTGCCCATTAGTTTGAAAAGCAGTGGTCAATACCAGGGGTCACTAACCTATAGTGAGTTGTATACTTACTTATTTCATTATATATTACAATGCAATAATAATAGAAATAAAGTGCACAATAAATGTAGTGCTCTTGAATCATCCCCAAATCATCATCCCCCTCCCCAGTCTGTGGAAAAATGATCTTCCATGAAAATGGGCCCTGGTGCCAAAAAGGTTGGGGACCGTTGAATATGATATCTATCCTTTCACATTTGCTGAAACTTGCTTTATGACTCAGTACATGACACATTTTTATAAATGCTTCATTTGTGCTTCAAAAGAATGTATACTCTTTAATAATGTGGTATAGATTTCCATATATGTCCTTTGGTCCAAGCTTGTTAAGTATGTAGTTCAAAGCTTCTAAATTTTTGCTGATTTTTTTTTTTGTGTGTGTGTATGTGCGTGTACTTGACCTACCATTACTGTGAGATGTATGTGGAAACATCCCAGTATAATAGTGGATTTGTTCATTTCTTCCACAGTTCTATTAATTTTTACTAAATATATTTTGGATCCATATCATTAAGTCCTTATAAGTATATTATTTTACATTCTTAGTGAATTGAATCTTTTATCGTTATGTTTTGATGACCTCTGCTCTTAATGATGCTTTTTGTCTTAAATCATTTTGTGATATTAATACAACCACACTAGCTTTCTTTACATTAGTATTTATCTGTACATCTTTTTCCTTCCTTTTAGTTTCAGCTTTAATTTTTAACCTTGAGATTTGAACCATAGCATCATATCATTGATCTGGAAATCATTCTGATCTTTTGAAATGTTTGAAATTTGCCATTGTGCTTATAATTTCCAAGAATGTTTCTCATTTCTTTTGTTTTCTGTATTACATCCTTTCAAGATTGGTCGTTCTGTTTGTTCATCCTGATCATTTTATTTCATATTGTTGGCTATTATGAAGTATCTGGTGATCCTTGGTTGTCTCTTCATATTCTAAAGGATCCTTAACACGTATTTGCAGGTATCACAAATTTCTCTGCCATTGGTCAAGTCTGTTTCCCTAATGGATCTCACCTTTGAATGGAAGCCCGAGCAGGCAGCACCTCCAGGGAGTGTGAGCTTGCAGGCAGCTAGAAGCCCTCACGATTGTCAAAAAAGGGTTTACTGTATAGAAGAAACACTAGGATGTGTAGAGTATCTTTCAGCTTCTGCACATCCATCAGGGATGTGATTGTTGCTCATGCTCTCTCTGCTCTGCTTCTTCTACCTCCGACACCCAGTCTCAGAGCCCTGAGCAATCCCCCAGCTCAGTCAACAGCTTACCTAGGGAAGGTGTACCCACCGGATGCTCTGACTCAGGAGGGTGCAGGAGGGGGCTGCACAGGTGATCTCTAACTAATTACCCCAGCAATCACCACTGGACAGCACACCTGGTCTCTGTACTTTGCGACTAAGAGCTGGAGTTTCCTTAGGACTCCTTCAAGGAAACATTCTTTATTATATCTGTTTCAGATGTGTTTTCTCTGTGAACCTAATCACACTTGTTCTCTAATTTCTATCACATCTCTTAAAATTTCTGGGCTGTTGATAGCACTATGTCTTGTTTTCCAGAATTTTTAAAAAATTATGCATTCCATTGTTTCACTTAAATACCTATGCTCAATCCATCAGGTTAAACTAGATCTTTTATTATTGAGTTTAGATTTGTAGATTCCAACTGAATTTATTATTAGAGTAAATTGTCTATTCTATTTCTCCACCTCAACAAAATGAAACTATTTATTTAAAGAACTATTTTGATAACCCTATACTATTATTTTAATAACTGTATGTTAAAAAGCAGTTTCCTTTAGAACAGTGGAAGAAAAATATGTATTCAAATTCCTTTTACTAACTAGAATAATTATTCCTATTAATAGACTTAATTTTGAATATTTCTTTGAAATTCAATTAGTCATATATTCTTCCTCATCTTTTAGCATTTTACTTTTTGAATTGTATGTTTTTTTTCTTTTTTGCTCTTTTCATCTAATCAAAATAAATACTTTCATATCCTTTTTCAGTTTCCCAAACAAAGGTAGAGGAAATGAGGGAAATTACCATCACAGTCCCTACAATTTTACACATGTGAAGCTTTTATAAATTTTCCTAAATCACAATGCCCCTGATAATTTAGCTTTGTGGAAGATGAGATACCAATTTAGCTTTTTGTTTTCTATAGCTAGGGTTAGTGAAAGCTGAAGCTTATATTTAATAACTGTAAATTTTATAAGCTAATCATTACTCTGAAAATTTTTTTGGAAAACTTCAACTCACCAGCTTGTTTCTGCTTCCTTTAAAAGAACTTAGTCTTGGCTGGGTGCGGTGGCTCACGCTTATAGTCCTAGCACTCTGGGAGGTCAAGGTGGGTGGATTGTTTGAGCTCAGGAGTTCGAGACCAGCCTGAGCAAGAGCAAGACCCTGTTTCTACTAAAAATAGAAAGAAATTAGCTGGACAACTAAAAAAAAAAAAAAAAAAAAAATATATATATATATATATATATATATATATATATATATAATATAAAGCCGGGCATGGTGGCGCATGCCTGTAGTCCCAGCTTCTCGGGAGGCTGAGGCAGGAGGATTGCTTGAGCCCAGGAGTTTAAGGTTGCTGTGAGCTAGGCTGACACCATGGCACTCTAGCCCAGCAACAGAGTGAGAGTCTGTCTCAAAAAGAAAAAAAAAAGAACATAGTCTTTTAGCTAGAACAAAAACTTTGGGAAAAAAGAAATCCACCCACTTAAACAGAAAACTTAAGTGTTATAGAAAGAAACTTTAAGTTCCAAGGAACCTGGACATAAATATGCAAATCTCTCAAGGCACACACTTCTGTTCAGAGCTACCCACAATGCGTGACCTTCAAGAGCAGAACCAGACTATTTCCCGGGAAGCTGTTCATGGTATTCTTTCCCCGTGCAGGGAAGCGTGCTCATTCCACATGGCCTTGGACATTTATTCTCTGAACTATTTCTACCAGGTTCTTCAGTGTCACTCCAAGAGATGTGAAAAAGTGAGAAGGACCTGTTTCAGTCCTCCTGGTCTAGGGTGTGAATCTCCGTGCACACAGGAAAGAGGGAGGGACTATCTTTCTCAGACGAGCAGGAGAGGGCGGGGAAGTGTGGACGCCTGTCACAAACCACCTTTTCCTCCTACTGTAAAGTAATAAAAACAAACAGCATCCTAACCTCTCTGCCGGGGAGTGGGGCTGCTGTTTACAGATAAACAGAGACCTGCTGCCTGTTAGGATCCCGGTAACAAAATTCAGTCAGAAGATTGAAAACACAATTGTGTTTACAGATCAGCAGCGACATGCCAATGTCATGTTGGTGGAGGAAGGCAAAGGTCATGTTTACTGCAAGCAGAGGTGCCCAGAGCTGCCACAGGGGCTGCTGGCGGGGGATTTCGAGGAGGAGGAAGGCTGCAGCTGTGGATCTGCAGTCGCCTGCCGTGGATAGCCTCAAACCTTAAACCACACGGCATAGAGTCGCGAAAGCAAAGTCCCGGGCCCATCGTGCATGATAGCCCCGCAGCACCGTGGAGTCAGCTTGGCCCACTGAGCTGGCTCTTATTTTTTCCAATCCCCTGAAACCTTTTGGCTAAGGAAGAAGACTCCTCTCCAAAAATAGGCCATAGCCGCAGAGGGACACAAATCTCATAAAAAGAACATCCACCCTACTTACACATTACCATGGTTGCTGCAAGACGAAAGCCTGCTCCCTCAAGGACAGGTACTGTTCGCCCAGTGAGTCAGTCCTTTTGGAAGGCAGAGTGGCATGGTGGTTACAGGTACCCACTGTGCCGTCAGAAAGACCTAAGACCTGGCTCTGCTACTTTTGGCATGACCTTGAGCAATTACTTAATCCCTTGCAGGCAGAGTTTCAACATTTATTAATACAAAATAAGAATAAAATTGCTCATTTCTTATGATTGGTAAGAGGATGAATAGAAATAACAAATGGAGAGTGTTTTCCACAGTTCCTGGTGGGAAGCACTCAATAGATGGCAGCTAATGTCACTGCAGAGAAATCTGGGGGAAAAGGGCTTGCATCTCAGAGAGCTGGGTATAAACTGGCGACTCATAAGAGGTTGTAGCAGCCAGGCAAAATAGTACAGCTGATCCTTGTTTTGGCTTCTCAGCTGGAGGGCTACACAAAATGGCAACGTAGAGGCAGAGTGGTAGGGTGGTAATCTCTTTCTGATTTGCCTGGGACTCTCCCAGTTTTAAGACCACAAGTCCCACATCCTTAGAAACCCCTCCATCCTGGGCAAACCTGGGTGGCTGGTGACCATAGAGGCCAAACCGAATTTGGTTGGTGAGTGATTACAAGTAAAGTGCTTCCCAGTGTGTTTGCTCTTAAGTTGACCCACTGAGTCTTAAAGCCCAGACTTTTCTTGGGGAGGAGGGGGAAGTGAGCTGTTTATGTAGACACAGCTCTGCTGAGTGGAAAGTGGGCACTGGCCCCATTAATGCCTGCTGGCTGGTGGCTTCCACAGCACTCCCTCCCACCCCCCAGCCAAGGCTCAGCTCTGCAAGCCCAGACTTTCAGTGGAAGGGGCCCAACAAGGGATATGGTCCTTGGCTTCATCCTCCTTAATGGCTTTAATTGAAGCTGGGGTTGTCTGGCAGGGCAACTTCCACCCGGCATGCTGAGCAAATCCCTTCCCCACTGGGCCCAGTCATCAGGCAGATTTGTGTGGGGTGGCAGGGACACCGCTTCCCTAGCTCTTTTCCAGGGAGAATCTATGCAGAATGTTCAGGTGATGCTGCTGACCATCTGTGAATGCCCAGTGGCCTTCTGAGGGAGAGCCAGTAGAATAAAGCTGGGTCTTCCCCTACCCTGATCCACCTGAATAGTTAACAACTGTTGCAGCCCCCCCTGGAGCTCACATCTGTGGCCTCTCCTGGACCTCATCCTCAGTGTCAGGGAAAGGCTAGAGTCGAGTGTTCAAAAGGCAACTAGTCTAACGCACCCAAGTGCTGCAGTTTATAATTTCCAACTTGTCAGATGTTTGGGGGTAGCACACACAGCCTGTCCTGACTTGTAGGAGCCACAAATCAGCATCCCTGGGATCCTCACTGTCCTCCCAACTTCCTCCACTGAGCTCAGGCAAGAGTGAAGAGTGCTGATTAGTAGCAATATTTGGGGTAGGGGTATTCAGTATACACGTATTAATTGAAAGATGTGGCTTAAAAGATGTGGCTTAAAAATACTTAATTGCAGCTTACTGATTCATATGAGCATGTTATCTCTGCAATTCCTGCAGTATAATAATCACAAAATAAGTGTCATGGATAAAAGAAAGAATGAATGAAAGTTGTGGTAGTGCATGTAGTTTTCCACACTTCCATTTCAAAGTAGGCAACCTAACTTTTGATTTTGAAAGAATGAATAATGTTTTGAAAAAATATAAGTCAGATCATACTACTGCTGAAAACTCTTTTCTTTTGCGCTGAGGAGTAAAATCCAAATTGTTCATCATATTCTTATGTGATCTGTCCCCCACCTGCCCCTCCATCATCACTTTGCTCCCTGTGTTCATTCCATGCCAGCCACATTGCCTTTCTCCCTATTTCATTAACATGCCAAGATTATCCCATGATATTTGTGATTCCCCTTGCCTGGAGCATTCTGCCTGCAGGGGTCCTGGCTCAGATGGCTCAATCCAGTTATTCCAGACTCAGAAAGTTGTTACATTCCCAGAGCATCCTCCTCCCAACCCGTGCATACAGTTTTTTATCTTATGTGTATGTTTACTTGTCTAAATCCTCCACACATACACACACATCCCAACTGAAATGCAAACTCATGGGAACAAAAACCCCATCTGTACAATTTACCACTGTATACCCAGTGTTCAGTATATAGGGCATACTTTATAAAGGTCTGTGAATGGTGATTGCATGTGTGGCAGGTTGCATTTCCTAAAGATGGCTGCACCAGTGTATCCCATCCCATGTGTTCTGGATCCACGTTGCCTACCCCCAATTCCACCCCTTGAATCCGGTTGGGATGGTGATTTCACAGAGGTAGCTCTATGTGACTTAAAAGGTAACACAGCTTTGAACTGGTCTCTGGAGATGCTCACCCTTGGAACCCAGCCACCATGTTGTGAGGAAGCCAAGCACCACCTGGAGAAGACACATGCATGTGTTCCGGCCACAGCCCCAGCTCAGGTCCCAGCTGGCTGCCAGCATGGGAGTGATTGAGCCTTCAGATGATCCCAGCCCTGAACATTTGAGCTTACCCAGCTGATGCCAAGTAGATCAGAGACAAGCTGTCCCTGCTGAGCCCTCCCCAAATTGCAGAGCTCATGAGCAAAATAAGTATTGTTGTATTAAGCCACTACATTTTGGGGTAGTTTGTTACACAGCAACAGATAACAGGAACAATACATCAAGATGCATTATACTATTCCCTCAACACATATTTTTCAAGTGCCTTCTTTGTGTCAGGCTCCATGACAGGTGTTTGGGCTATAGTGGATAATCAATTGGACGAGGCCACTGGAGATAGACACAGTAGTGAACAAGACAGCCAAGGAACCTGCTCCCAACAGTCTAGCGGGGAAGCCCTGCAAAATAAGTAGGTTAAAATAAAAAGACTCGAATGTCCTAGGGGAAACTCGTTCCTACATAAACATGTTTTATAAGGAGGCAAATGTTGTCTTTGGGTGCAGGATTGTACTAGCTGTCTTATTGCTGCTGTAACAAATTACCATGACTTAGTTAAAACAACATGAACTTATTCTCTTATAGTTCTGTAGGTCAGAAATCCAAAGTGGCTTGTGGGGGGGGGCTGCTGCTTTTCTTTTTAGAGGTTATAGGGGAGACTCTATTTCCTGACTTTTCCAGCTTCTAGAGACTGCCTGTATTCCCTGGCTCATGGCTCTCATCCTCCCAACCTCTGCACCTCTGCTTGTCGTCAGTCCCCTTCTCTGCTGCTGACAGGGACATCTTTGGCGGGGGCGCAGGGGGAGGGTCATCATTCTATCTACCACAGTGAGAAATGCATCCGGGATGAGAGGCTGAGTGCCTGTTCCTCTCTTACTAGGAAAAGCAGTGTTTCCTCTCTGCCCTTCAATGAATGCTGCCACTCATCAGAGCAGGGAGGACAGCCCAACATGGCACAGTGCTGACCTCACAGCATGCTGGCAACCGGGCCAGACCAAGGAGGAGGAGGAATGTCTGCCTGGGGGAGGAATGAGACTAGAGTGTCACACCTCCTTGGATAGTCCAGGCTTTGTAGAAAAAGATTATATATCCACAAAAATTTACTGAGAGGCTAATCTGCAAGAATAAAAAAAAAGGAATAAAAAGTAATCCTTACCTTGAAACAGAGCCTTGTAAGACATATAGACATATAATAGAAAATCCAAACCAGTGAGATTGGCTCCATAATCAACGCAGGATGAAGTGTTATTACACCTATATGATGCCAAAAGTAATAAATAATGTGGTTTTTAGAATATATTGAGCACTGTATGGCCAGACCCATGCCAGACTTTGGGGATGCTTTTGTGAACTAGATAGGAATGGACATTCTCTCACAGCATGTAGTCCAGGCCCAAAGGGGCAGCCAGTTGGTTCAAGAGATGAGGAAAAGCTTTGCTTCCAAGACAATGCCTGGGCCAGGTGTGCAAAGATAGTACAAGAATTAGTCTGCAGGTAATCAGAGAAGTGCAAATTAAAACAACAATGAGACACTGTTTCATGCCCATCAGATTGGACATATATTAAAAAGCCTGACAACACTAAGTAATGATAAAGATGTAAGAGTATACATTTGAAAAGCAATTAGAGAGTATTACCTACATAGCCTAGCAATTCCTCCTCCAGCTATGTAGCCTAGAACAATGGTTCTCAAAGTTGTCTCCCCAACACCCTGACAGAGGTCCATGAAGCCAAAGCTATTTTTGTAATAATATGAAAGCACTATTTTGCTTTTTTACCCTCATATCTTATGAGTGTACAGTAGAGTTTTCTGGAAGTTAAATAATATGTGGTATCACAACAGATTGAATGCAGAAGCAGATAAGAGAATTCAGCTTTCTTTTATAAGCCAGAAATTAGAAATTTACAATAGTATAAAAAATTTCATTCTTCTAAATTTTTTGTTTTTTTGTATAAGAAAATATAGTTGTTTATCTTATGTATGTTATTTAAAAAATTACAGTGACATTATTTATAAAATTATTAAATAAATACCTAAAATTTTCTCGGTTTTCTTTCTAATATGGCCAACATTGGTAGGTATCACAAACATAAACAAAAGCTCTTTGGGGAATCCTTAAAGGTTTTTAAAAGTGTAAAGGGGTCCTGAGACCAAATGGTTTGAGAATCACTGTTCTAGGGAATCTTTCACATTTATGCACAAGAAAATATGTACAGGGATGCTCATTTTAGCACTGTTTTTTTTTTTTTTTTTTTTTTTTTTTGAGACAGAGTCTCGCTTTGTTATCCAGGCTAGAGTGAGTGCCGTGGCGTCAGCCTAGCTCACAGCAACCTCAAACTCCTGGGCTCAAGCAATCCTCCTGCCTCAGCCTCCCACGTAGCTGGGACTACAGGCATGTGCCACCATGCCCGGCTAATTTTTTTATATATATATCAGTTGGCCAATTTAATTTCTTTCTATTTATAGTAGAGACGGGGTCTCGCTCTTGCTCAGGCTGGTTTTGAACTCCTGACCTTGAGCAATCCGCCCGCCTCGGCCTCCCAAGAGCTAGGATTACAGGCGTGAGCCACAGCGCCCGGCCAGCACTGTTTTTGACAGCAAGAAATCAGAAGCCACCTGGATGACCATCTTTAGGGTGCTTGCAGAAATACTTATGATATATTTATAAAATAGCACACCATGCAGCAGTTATAGTGAATGAACTAGGTGTATGTGAATCAACACTAAAAATCTCAAAAGCAACATTGAAAGACTAAAAAGCAAGTATCAAAAGAATATATTTAGTATTTATGTAGATAAAATGTAAAGACACATAAAGCCATTCTATGCATTGTTTCTGGAAACATATAGATATTATCAAATTTTAAAATATAAATGGCTAAAATAAAATAATGCTTACAATACCAGGTGCTGCTAAGGCTGTAGAGCAAATAGAACTCTCAGGCACTGCCTGTATGAACATCAAAAGGCACAGCCACTCTGGAAACACTTCGGCATTCTTTTATAAAGTTAAATATACACCTACCATATGATCCAGCCATTCCATTCTTAGGTGTTTACCCAAGAGAAATAAAAGTGCTGGGGCTAACACATACAAAGACCTGTGCATGAATGTTATAGCAGCTCTACCATAATCACTCAAAAAAACTAGAAACAACCCATATCTCCTTCATCAGGTGAATGGATAAACAAATTGTGGCACATCCGTACAATGAAATACTACTCAGCAAAAAAAGGAACACACCATTAATATGTGCAACAATTTGAATGAATCTCAAAAGCATAATACAAGTGAAGGAAGTCAGCCTCAAAATGTTACATACTCTATGAGTCCCTTTATATGATATTTTTGAAGAGACAATATTATAGTGATGAAGAACAAATCAGTGGTTGGCTGGGGATGGGATGGCAGGAGAGAGCTTTTAGAAGTGATAGAACTATTGTGCATCCTGACTGTGGTGGTCATTACAGAAATCTGTACGTGTGTTAAAATTCATAGACCTGTACACACAAAGAAAAAAACAATTATTCTTAAATTTTAAATTTTATTTTTAAGTGAATTTTTTATTTTAGAATTGTTTTAAATTTTCAGAAAAGTTGCAAAGATAGTTTTCCCTATGAACATCTTATATTAGTATGGTACGTTTTCCCCATGAACCAATGTAGATATATCATTTTTAACTAAAGTCCATACTTTATTCAGATGTCTTTAGTTTTCACCTATACCCTTTTACTATCCCAGGATTCCATCCAAGACATCACATTATTTTGTATTGTCATGTTTTCTAAGGCTCCTCTAGATGGTGACAGTTTCTCAGACTTTCCTTGTTTTTGATGATCCTGACAGGTTTAAAAATGACCGATCAGCTACTTTGTAGAATGTCTCTCAACTGAGGATTGTTGTTTTTCTGATTATGCTGGGATTTGGAGTTTTGGGGAAGAAGACCACAGAGAAAGTGCCTTTCTCATCACATTCTAGCAAAGGTACATGCTATCAACATGACTTATTATTATTGATGTTACCTCTGATTACCTGGCTGTTTGTTAGTTTCTCCACTATATATATTCTCCACTATACACACACACACACACACACACACACACACATATATATATATATATATATATAATTTTATTTTATTTTTGAGACAGAGTCTCACTCTGTTGCCCTGGCTAGAATGCCATGACATCAGCCTAACTCACAACAACCTCAAACTCCTGGGCTCAAGCAATCCTTCTGCCTCAACCTCCCGAGTAGCTGGGATTACAGGCATGTACCACTATACCCAGCTAATTTTTTCTATTTTTGGTCGGGGTCTCCCTCTTGGTCAGGCTGGTCTCGAACTCCTGAGTTCAAACAATCCGCCCACCTCGGCCTCCCAGAGTGCTAGGATTATAGGCATGAGCCACCTTTAGGTTGACTTCTGTGTCCCTTTGACATACCCCCACTGTTGTGTGCAAGTATGGTTAACACTTCCTTACTTTCTGCACTACAAGATGTTCTAGGTTCATCTTGTATATTTCCTGCCCTAGCCCTAGAATCAGCTGTTTCTTCAAGGAGCTGTAGTTCCTTTTATTGGAGAATGGTTTTAGAAAGCAAGATCTGGATACTGGATGTGTTCATTGCTACTGGGGTGTCATTAATTCTAGGCCCTCTCAGCAAGGAAATATATGTGTGTATACTAACCCATGCATGTACACACATCTATGAATATGTCTATATGTGTCCATCTGTATCTGTTAAGCAAAACATGAGTTCATACTGATGTCTCTGACTCTAATTCAGTATCACATGAATCATTCTAACCTTCCCTCTCACTTGTTTATAAACTTCCACCAGTGAGAAACCTGGTTCCTAACATCAGCTATTCATTTATTTAATTGTTCAATTCCAGTATATGTGTATAGTGGTTTCAAAATTGTTAACCTATACCCCCAAGGGAGATAATTTTATCAATTAAAGTACAGTACTTATGTATAGTTCCTTTTGCCTTTAGTCTTATAGTCTCTATTCATTTTCAAGGTCACTTGGATCAGTATTCTGGTCAGTGAAATTATTTCATACATTTCATACATTCACACATTTCATGTATAGATTCTTTTTTTTTTTTTTTTTTTGAGACAGAGTCTCATTTTGTTGCCCAGGCTAGAGTGAGTGCCGTAGCATCAGCCTAGCTCACAGCAACCTCAAACTCCTGGGCTAAAGTGATCCTCCTGCCTCAGCCTCCCAAGTAGCTGGGACTACAGGCATGCGCCACCATGCCCGGCTAATTTTTTCTATATATATATTAGTTGGCCAATTAATTTCTTTCTATTTATAGTACAGATGGGGTCTCGCTCGGGCTGTTTTTTCCTTAAAATTTAAAAAACATGTTCCATTGTTTTATGTTTTATTTTCTTATATTAAACTATATGCAATATTTTAGAAATACCACAATAAAAAAAAGTATTTTTGTCATGTCAGTCTTGGGGCATATAAGTTCTTCAGGGTATAAAAGTTCTTCAGTATATAAGCAGAGTCTGGGAAGAGGGTGCCTGGCACCTCTTTCCAAAATTGAGAGTGATAGGTGCCAGGCAATAGACTCTCCTGACAGACCCACCATCCCCACATCCTATACCTCGTATAAGTGGAATCATGCAGTATTTTTCATTCTATGACTGGCTTATTTCACTTAGCATAATGTCTTTAAGGCTCATCCGTGTTGTAGCATGTGACAGGACCTCCTTCTTTAAGGCTGCATAATATTCCATTGTATATATAATATATATTGCATTTTCTTTATCCATTCATCTGTCAGTGGACATTTGAGTTGCTTCAGCCTCTTGGCTATTATAAATGGTTCAATGAACAATAGCGAAAAGATTTATGATTTTAGGTTACATAACTATTTATAAACATTATTCCATTGTCTTTTTGCTTTTGGTGTTGCTGTTCAGCAGTCAGACATCAATTTGATTCTTGGTTACTTTTTTTTTAATTGCCTTCCTCTTGAAAACTTTTAGCACTTTTGTCTTGATCTTTGTATATTTTATTATAATGCATATAGGGTTTTTTGTAGTTGTTATTGGATGAACGCAGAAATGATATATGAACATTATTCCTGCTCTCAGCCCCTCACCTGGTTGTTGCAAAACAGCCAGCCTCTCCTTGAGTCATTCTCAACTAGGTCATTAAAACAATCTTTGAGCAAGAGCTCACAGATATTCCATCAGGATGGCCTCACTGCGTGTACCAAAAATACACCTCTTACCATGATGCTAGCTCTGCATCTTCACATCCAATATATTTTTTCCCTTACTTAGTTTCGTTTTTTACAGTTTTATCTTTTTAATAAGTTTATCTGAACTGACATGTAACTCACAAACCACAAAATTGACTCCATTAGAATGTACAATTCAATGGTTTGTAGCATATTTCCAAGATTGTCCAACCATCACCACTAACCAATTCTGGTTAATTACCCAAAAAAGAAACCCTACACTCACTGGCAGTCACTCTCCATCTTCACCCAGCACCTGACAACCACTACCACGTTTCCCTGAAAATAAGACCTACCCATAAAATAAGCCCTAGCAGGATTTCTAAGCATTTGTGCAATAGAAGCCCTACCCCGAAAATAAGACCTAGTGATGGGCGTGGCTACGCAGCCTATCCGCACAACCCATGCATTTCATTGTGGAGCAGAGTGGTAAGGAAGACGAGCAGCCCTTCTCATCTGCCCCATTGTGACAGCTACTATCCCAGAGGTGACCGGAAAGATGCAGGCAGCCCCACCAACAAGGTCGGCTCCCCCTGTCAGGTCCCGGCCATCCTGTGCGTGCTGCAAGCTGAGGCTTTGAGGAGAAAATAACACATCCCCTGAAAATAAGTCCTAGGGTGTCTTCTTGAGGAAAAATAAATATAAGACCCTGTCTTATTTTCGGGGAAACACAGTAATCTGCTTTCTATCCCCATGGATTTGCCTATTCTGGAATTACATATAAATGGATTATCCAATATGTGGCCTTTAGTGACTGGCTTCTTTCACTTAGAGTAATATTTTCCAAGTTCATCCATGCTGTAGCAAGTGTCAGTTCTTAATTTTTTTTATCACCAAATAATATTTCATTGGGCGGATGTGCCACAGAATTTTGTCTATTGATTCGTAAGTTGGAGAACATTTGCATTACCTTCACTTTTTGGCTGTTATGAGTAATAATGCTATGGACATTTTATGCAAATTTTTGTATAAACATATATTTTCAATTTTCTTAGGTATATACATAGAGATGAAATTGCTGATCATAAGGTTTATGTTTAATAGTTTGAGGAACTGAAAAATGTTTTCCAAAGTGTTTGCACCATTTTGTATTCCCACCAAGAAAGGATGGGAGTTTCTACTTCTCTCTATCTTTGGTATTTTCTGATTTATGGATTTGAGCCATTGTGATAGGTGTGTAATGGTATTTCATTGTTTTAATTTGCATTCCCCTGATGACAAATGATGTCGAGCACCTTTTTTTAATGTTCATTTTCCATCTGTATACCATCTTTAACAAAGTGTTGAGATCTCTTGTTTATTTTTAATTGGGGTATTTGTTTTTTTTTAATTAAGTTTTAAGAAGTCATTGCATATATTGTCTAAAAATTTTAATCAGCTATTATATACCAACTATATGATAATTTGAAAAATTTTTTTTTAAATTAAGCCATGAGTGGAATAAAAAAAGTTGTGTGTGGTGGGGGTAAGAGGCTGTATCTCCGGAGCTGAGAATCGTGCCTTCTGCCTCAGGCTTTGCTCCTCATTAGTGGGCTATCTTCCCTGAGTCTCCACTTCTCCCTCTGAAAAAATTCCAAATTACATAATATTTATCTCTGGGAGTGGTTGTAGAGGCTAAATGAGATGATGTGTAAAAATTGCCGATGCTCAGTAAAGATTCAATGAATGGTAGTTTAAATGGACTTACCTTACCCAGGTTAATCTGGGCAGCAAGTGGAAGATCCAAAAGGCAAATCCCAGGGGTTTCTACTTTCAAAACCCTGGTCTTTCCCATAGTGTCCCCACTAGAGGGCAGCATTACAAGTCAGGCCGCCCTGGGTGCCAGTTTTACCTCTGCTGCCTGCTAGCTGGGCAACGTTGGGAAGGTGCCTTCACCTCTCTGAACCTCAGTTTTTATTTGGTAGAATGAGGGTTGGATGAATTAATGTATAAAAGTGTATATAGCACTGTCTCTGGGACATAGTAGATGGTATATATTTCATTTATATACTTTTTTTAAATGATGTATTGGGGAGATAGTAACTAAGAGTCAGGAGTCCTGAGCTCTTCTGCTATCTTGACCTTACTTTATTATGTGACACTGGGCAAGTCTTGGCTTCTCTGGACTTTGGAGTCTTCATCTAGACTAAAGCATTGAAATCATGCTGGTGGGGGTTGGGGGCGGATTTTAAAATCCCAATAAAAAATATACAATATATGTGTGGATGGTTAACACCAAAATCAGGATAGTAGATGCCTCTGGAGAAGGAGAGAAGGGAATGAGATTGAAGAAGACACTCAAGGAGATTCAACTGTATTTACTATGCTTTATTTCTCAAAGAAAATTTGAAGCAAACACGGCAGAATGTTTAGTTCTGATAAATCTATGGGGTAGAATACAATGGACGTTGTGATGAAATTGTAAAATAGTGCAGCCACTTTGGAAAATATTTGTCAGTTTCTCAAAATGTTAAACATAGAGTTACCTTATGAATAGCAATTCCACTCCTAGGTATATATACTTTAAAGAACTGAAAATATATATCCATGAAAAAATCTTGTATACAAATGTTCATAGCAGCATTATCTAAATAGCCAAAAAGTAAAAGCAACACAAATATTCATCAACCATTTCACTTTTAGGAATTTGTCTTAAGAAAATGAGTGAGAGCACAGGTTTCTGCAAAGATGCTTACTTCCTACTGTTTATAATAGCAAAAAAATATATAATAGAAACATTAATAAAAGATTGGATAATAATTCATGGCCCATCCATAGGATGGAATACTATGAGGCCATGAAAAAGTATGGTGTCAGTGGATACTTAGTGGTATTGAGAAAAGATTATCCTTTGTATAAATCAATGTATTACAAAACAATATGTGATACTTGATCCCAATCTTGAAAAAAGTCAAATATTTAAAAAAGCATTGGAATGCTGGGTGTGGTGACTCACATCTATAATCCCAGCACTTTGGGAGGCTAAGGCAGGAAAATTGCTTGAGCCAAGTTGTTTAAAGTTATAGGGAGCTGTGATCATGCCACTGCACTCTAATCCAGGCAACAGAATGAGACCTTGTCTCAAAAACACACAAAAAATGGAAGGACATTATTATGCATATTGCATTATTTTATAATTTGAAAAACATTAAGTGTGTTGTTAGAAAACAGTTTTTTGATATTGTATACTCAGATGCTATGTTAGTACGCTATGTTTAATCTAACATGTATATTCCCAAAATTTTGTGTGTACTTTTTGTAAATCAAATGGTACTTTCATTGGGCCATACTCTACTATGTAAAAGGCCTTTTGTAGTGTGAATAATCTTTTGCAATCTATCTGTAGTTTATCCGATTCAAAAGTTAAGATTTTCTGGCCTGGTGTGATGGCTCACACCTGTAATCCCAGCAGTTTGGGAGGCTGAGGAGGGAGGATCGCTTGAGGCCAGGAGTTTGAGACCAGCCTGAGCAACACAGTGAGACTCATCTCTAAAAATTTTTTTTTTAATTATCCAAGTGTGGTGGCATGTGCCTATAATCTTAGCTACTTGGGAGGCTGAGGTGGGAGGATTGCTTAAACCCAGGAGTTCAAGGCTGCAGCGAGCTATGATTGCACCACTGCACTCCAGCCTGGGTGACAGCAAGACTGTCTCTAAATTTTCATAATGATTTTTCTAAAACGAAGTCCTTCTCCTTTCTGTGTATTTATTCTTGCTGGTTCTAGTGTGTTTTCCACCTAATGTCTAAGCCAGGTTTTTGGTGTCTGTGTCAGCAAATGGTTTAAGGAAGAGATCTGGTTAAGGAAGGGATCAAAGGAATTGGAATCCTGTAGGCAGAACCCCATGCCCGCCAGTGCAGAACATCAGGTATGCTAATTCTTTAGCCATGTGACTTGATTTGCTTACTTCTTATTATCTTGGCTTTAATGCCCTGGAGACCCACCCTTCTCCTGGACACCCTTACCATGGGCTACTACAATCTCGCTGGGGAGGAAGATGTCTAAAAAAGGCTCCTTGGCAGGATGATAACAAAAAAGAACACAGGGATGCCCTAATAGAGGAGGTACAATTTTAAGAGGCACTTGACACTGAAAAGGGTTTTGGTTGTTGAAAATTAAGGGAGGAAGGATTTCTAGGTGGAGGGAATGGATGGATGGGATTAGCTAGGAAAGGAGCTAACCTCCTGCTAAAACAGTAACTAGCCCACTTCCAGTAGAGCAGAGGCCCAAAGCACGGAGTCTGGGAAACTTCCACAGGAAGTGCAGACTATTTCATATGCATATAAAATATCTTCCCAACTAGAGCCATTCTTTTGCTTCTTTATAGCCTCATCTTCCCAGGGGTCCTATATGTAGCTAGAATGTGATGAAGTTGAATTAGGGAAACTTTGGCTTTGACCTCACCTTGTTAATAATCAGCACTTCCTCCCACCCCCACCCCACGGTGTGCTCATTTTCCCTGGCTGCTCAGGGTCTGTGGAGGAACAGCCCATGGTGATCACTGTGTCATTTCTATAGGTTGTCTGTCATTGTTACTCATACAGGAGCCTATTGCACCATGTGCTTCTCCAAGGAAGAGGAAGACGCTACCTGGGAGAGGAGACTGGAGCAGCACTGGGGCTGAGAACCTGGGCTGAGACGGGTTTGTGCGCTCATTGGGATCTGGCTGGGGATGCCAATACTCCTGCCATGCAAATGAGCAAAAAAACCCAAGTGTCTTGTCTAGACCAGAGACCAGAACTCAGTGGGAGGTCGCTGAAGGGTGTGGTGCAGCTGGAAACAGAAAAATTCATTTCATCTGGCCTTGAACAGAACAGGATATTCATCAGACTAGCTCCAGGGAGGCAGGTAACAACACAGAGCCCAGCGGCCAGGAAGTTGCTATGAGAGAGCCCAAGACCAAGCGCCCACAGCCCCCGTCAGGCAAACGAGGGCTGGGAATTCGATATCTGGCATCAGGGAAAAAAATGTGCACTTTGCATATTTATTTTTAGTGATGCTTTCTAGTTCATTTATTTCCCTTTGAACATAATTGAAGCTGCAGCGGGTCTTGAATGCTGCCTGGCAATCACGCTGTTCTTCCCTACTCCATTCAGTTTCCCGCTCTGGGAGAGGACCATCCTACATCTCCTCTCTCTGCAAAGCTCCTCGACTCTGCCTGGATCTTCCCGCTGAGGAAACAGGCAAACAGAAGTTACCATCAGCAGCAGCCACATACTCTGCTTGCCCACCTGTCGCCATTGTCTTTCCCGTCAAAAGCCAATTCTGACCTCGCACCAGACCCTGTCCCGTTACTTGAGGACAAGCCCCCGGCTGGTCTCCCCTCTCTCTACAGCTTCAGTTTCTCACCTGCTCTGTATCGCCCCCGTCAAGTTACAAACACACTGTTGTTTCTCCCATTTTAGATGATGGTGACAACAAACATCTCTTAACTGTCATTGCATTTCTTTCTTCCCTTCTGTATAATAGAAAACTCCTCAAAACAATTATCCTCCACTTTTCTAAGTCCCGTGGTTGAGTCCTCATCCTCATCCTATATGACCTGTCGGTGACACATGACCAGTCTCTGCCCCTCCTCCTCTGCTTCCAGAACTACGCTGCTTCCTTTCCCTGCCATCGCACTGGCTGTCTCTCAGGCCCCCACTGCTCCCTCCTCTCCTTTCCCTCCTCATGGAGGAGGATGCATTCCTTTTCTGTTGCTGCTGTACCAAACCGCCACAAATGTGGTGGCTTAAACAACGCAAATGTATTATCTTACAGTTCTGGAGGTCCAAAGTCCAAAATGGGTCTCACTGGGCTAAAAATCAAGGTGTTGATGGGGCTGTGCCCTCTTCTGGAGGCTCTTTGGGACAACCCATTTCCTTGCCGTTTCCAGCTCCCGTAGGCCGCCTGCATCGCTCGGTTCCCTTCCTCCATCTTCAAAGCCAGCACTGTCCAGTCTCTCTGACTCTTCTTCCCTTTTCCCAGATCTCTCAGACCACAGCCAGCAAGGGTCCTCAATTTTTAAGGTCCCACGGGATTAACTTGGGCCCCATCTGCATAGTCCAAGATAATCTCCCCATCTAAACGTCCTTAGTCTTAATCACACCCGCAAAGTCCCTTCTGCCATGTCAGGTAACATAGTAACAGGTTCTGGGGATTGCACATCTTTGGGATCCATTATTCTGCAGAGGACCACGGAGGATTGGTCTTCTTTTTCTTATTATACTCACTACCTGGTGATATCTTCTGGGCTGATGGATAACACTTGTCAGTAACAAATTTATGTCTCCAAAAATTTCCCCTTTCCCAAATTCCAATTTTTTTTATTCCCTTAGTTATGAGACATCTCTTATCAGCTGTCTAATAAGTCACAAACTCAATCTGTCCAAAGCCAAATGCCTGATCTTCCCCCCAGTCCACACCCTCTAGTCTTCCCCACCTCTGTGAAGGGCCACTCTAGACTTGCGCTTGCCCAGTCCAACAATCTTGGAATTATCTTTGACTCTTCTTTTTTTTCTCATGAACTGTATCCTGTGTTTCAGGAAATCTTGTCCCTACCTTAAAAATATATCCAAATTGCTTCAAAATAATACAGTGTGTGTTGGGATGGAGAGAAGGGGAGGGAAGTGGGTGTTTAATTCCATATGTATGTGAGAATTTTTCTGGGATTCATATCCAGGTGCAGAAGTAGAGAGTAGAATGGTCATTACCAGAGTGTGGGGGTAGGGAGGTTGGGAATATGTTGGTCAAAGGATACGAAATTTCAGTTAGATGGAAGGAATAAATTCAAGAGCTCTACTGTATAAGATGGTGACTATAGCTAATAACAATGTATTGCATTCTTGATAATTGCTAAGAGAGTAGATTTTAAGTGTTCTCACCACAGGGGAAAACAAGATTAGTACATGAGATGATGCATATGTTAATTAGCTCAATTTAGCCATTCCACAATGTATACATATTTCAAAACAACAGGTACACCATAAATACATACAATTTTAAAAAGTCATATTTGGGTGGCATATCTCCTATAAATATTTTTATTGTGTTTTCACATTTAAATGATAATATGATTATCTATAAAATTCTAGGTTTAAATTTCTTTTCCTTAAAAATTTAAAAAACATTCTATTGGCCGGGCGTGGTGGCCCACGCCTGTAATCCTAGCACTCTGGGAGGCCGATGCGGGCAGATTGCTCGAGGTCAGGAGTTTGAAACCAGCCTGAGTGAGACCCCGTCTCTACTAAAAATAGAAAGAAATTAATTGACCAACTAAAAATATATATACAAAAAATTAGCCGGGCATGGTGGCGCATGCCTGTAGTCCCAGCTACTCGGGAGGCTGAGGCAGTAGGATCGCTTGAGCCCAGGAGTTTGAGGTTGCTGTGAGCTAGGCTGATGCTACGGCACTCACTCTAGCCTGGGCAACAAAGTGAGACTCTGTCTCAAATAAATAAATAAATAAATAATAAAAAAATATTCTTTTGTTTTTTGCATCTGGTATTGCTGTTCAGAAGTCAGACATGAATTTGATTCTTGGTTGCTTTTTATAAAATTCACCTTCCTCTTGAAAACTTTTAGCATTTTATTTTTGTCTTAATGTTCATGTATTTCTATAATGTATATAAAGTTTTTGTAGTTGTTCAGTGAACACAGAAATGATATATGGACATCACACCTACTCTCTATTCTATTTTAGCATTTAATAGAAAAATTGTGTAATGATCAACACCAAAAAAAATTAATACTGATAAGATTTTGTAAACTTATCCATAAACCTTATTCAAATTTTCTGGTACATTGATTGAGTTTTGTGAATGTTAAATCAACCTCACATTCCTGAGATAAATCCTACTTGGTTGGCCAGGGGGGGTGGTTCATTCCAATAATCCTGGCACTTTGGGTGGCCAAGGTAGGAGGATCATTTGGGGCCAGGAGTATCACTTGAGGCCAGAAGTATGAGATCAGCCTGGACAACATAGTGAGACCTAGCCTCTACAAAAAAATTGAAAAATTAAGCAGGCGGGGTGGCATGTACCTGTAGTCCTAGCTGTTTGGGAGGCTGAGGCAGAAGGATTGCTTGAGCCCAGTTGTTTGAGGCTGCTGTGAGTTATGATCAGATCATGCCACTGAACACTCCAGCCTGGGTGACAGAGACAGGCCCTGTCTCTGAAAACAAAAAAGAAAAACAAACAAACAAAAAACCACCAAAAAACTAGTTGATGTATATACATACACATATAATAACTATATGTACACACACATAAAATTTTATGTGTAATACTATAGTATTATATTTGCTAATATTTTTTAAAGACTTTTCTGTGTAAATTCATGAGAAATACTCATTTGCAATTTTGTTTTCTTGTAATGTCTTTGTAAGGTTTTTGTATCAGGCTCATGCTGGTCTCATGGCTTGGGAAGTGTTTCCTTATATTCTGTTTCACTGATCTATTTTTGTGTAGCAAATCATCCCAAAATTTAGTGGTTAAAAACAACAATGATTTATTATTCTCATTATTGTGTGGGTCAGGAATTTGGCAAGACTCAACTGGATATTTCTCCTGTTCCATGTGGCATTGACTGGGTCACTCACCTGGCTGCATTCTCCTAGAAGGTGGGCTTGGATAGGAAGTCCAAGAAGGCTTTAGTCACATGTCTTGCTCTTTGGTGCATCTCCACATGGATTCTTTCTCTCTCTCATGTAGTCTTTTTTTTTTTTTTTTTTTTTTCGGAGACACAGTCTCACTCTGTTGTCCAGGCTAGAGTGCCATGGTGTCAGCCTAGCTCACAGCAACCTCAAACTCCTGGGCTCAAGCAATCCTTCAGCTTCAGCCTCCTGAGTAGCTGGGACTACAGGCATGTACCACCATGCCTGACTAATTTTTTCTATATATATATTAGTTGTCCAGCTAATTTCTATCTATTTTTATAAGAGATGGGGTCTCACTCTTGCTCAGGCAGATTTCGAACTCCTGACCTTGAGTGATCCTTCCACCTCAGCCTCCCAGAGTGCTAGGATTACAGGTGTGAGCCACTGTGCCCGGCCTGAAATTTCTGTTTCAGGTTGTTGAATTTATTGGTATAAAGTTGTTCATAATACTACCTTATCATTTTATTGTCCAAAGGTTTATAATGATATCATTTCTTTAATTCCTATGTTTTATATTTTTTGTCATGATCAAACTTGTTAGGATTTATCAATTTTATTAATATTTTCAAAGAAATAACCTTTGAGGCTTTGTTAATTTTCCATATTGTTTGTTTTCTATTTCAATTATTTCTGGTCTTACCTTTGTTATTTCCTCCTTTCTACTTACTTTGGTTTAATTTCTCTTCTTTACCTAGTTCCTTAAAGTGCAGATTTAGATTATTGTTTTTAAATTGCACTGGTTTAGGAGCATCCAACAAATTGTGATATTCTGTGATTACATTTTCATTGACTTTATAACATTTTCTAGATTCTTTTGTGATTCCCCTCCTCCTTAATCCATGGGTTATTTAAAAGTGTATTGTTTAATTTACATGTATTTGGGGCTTTTCTACATGTTCTGTTGTTATAGATTTCTAGTTTAATTCCATGTGGTCATAGATATATTCTATAATATTTCAATCTTTTGAAATTATGGGAATTTATTTTATGGCCTCGTATACATCTGTGTTGGTGAGTGTTGCACGTGCACTTGAAAAGAGTGTGTTCCTATTTCTCCGCATCCATGCCAACATTTATTGTTTGGGGACTTTTTGATAAAGGCCATTCTTCCTGGAGATAGGTGATATCTCGTTGCAGTTTTAATTTGCATTTCCCTGATGATTAGAGATGTTGAGCATTTTTTCATATGTTTGTTGGCCATTATTCTGTCTTCTTTTGAAACATTTCTGTTCATGTTCTGTTCATGTTCTTTGCCCATTTTTTGATAGGGTTGTTTGATTTTTCCTTGCTGATTTTCCTGAGTTCTAAATAAATTCTAGTTATCAGCCCTTTATCAGATGTGTAGCTTGCGAAAATTTTCTCCCACTGTGTGGGTTGTCTTTTTGCTCTCTTGACAGTTTATTTGGCTGTGCAGAAGCTTTTTAATTTGATCAGGTCCTATTTGTTTATTTTTGTTGCTTCTGTGATTGCCTTTGGGGTCTTCTTCATAAATTCTTTGGCTAGGCCAGTGTCTAGAAGAGTATTTCCAACATTTTCCTCTAGAATTCTAATAGTTTCACACCTAAGGTTCAAGTCTGTTATCCAGCATGAGTTGATTTTTGTGAGAGGTGAAAGGTGTGGGTCTTGTTTCAGTCTTATACATGTGGCTATCTAGTTTTCCCAGCACCATTTATAGAATAAGGATTCTTTTCCCCAGCGTATGTTTTTGTCTGCTTTGTCGAAGATTAGTTGGCTATATGAGGATGGTTTTATATCTGGGTTCTCGGTTCTGTTCCATTGGTTCTGGTCAATGTCCCTATTCTTGTGCCAGTCCCAAGCTGTTTTAATTACTATAGTCTTGTAGTATAGTTTGAAGTCTGGTAAATTGATACCTGATATTTTGTTTTTATTGCCTATGACTTAATTTTGCTATACAGGGTCTTCTCTGGTTCCATATGAAGCGTAAAATTATTTTTTCTGTATCTGTGAAAAATGATGATGGTATTTTGGCAGGGATTGCATTGACTCTGTAGGTCACTTTGGGTAGTATAGACATTTTAACAATGCTGATTCTGCCATCCCATGAGCATGCTAAATTCTTCCACCTGTTTACATCCTCTGCTATTTCCTTTTTCAGTGTTTCATAGTTCTCCCTGTAGAGGTCTTTTACCTCCTTAGTTAAATATATTCTTAGGTACTTTATTTTCTTTGTTGCTATTTTGAAGGGAATTGAGTCTTTGATTTGGTTCTCACTTTTACTTTTATTGGCGTATATAAATGCCTCTGATTTCTGTGTATTGATTTTTTATCCTGAGACTTTACCAAATTCATTTATCAATTCAAGGAGTCTCTTGGTTGAATCCTTGGGGTTTTCTAGGTATAATATCATGTCATCAGCAAAGAGTGAGAGTTTGATCTCTTCTGCTCCCATTTGGACACCCTTAATTCTGCTCTCTTGTCTGATTGTTGTAGCAAGGACTTCCACCACTATGTTGAATAGAAGTGGAGATAGTGGGCGACCTTGTCTTGTTCCAATTCTAAGTTGGAATGCTTTCAGTTTTTGCCCATTCAGTATTATGGCTGTGGGTTTGTCATATATGGCTTGTATCATTTTTAGGTAAGCCCCATCTATGCTTATTTTGTTAAGCGTTCTTATCATAAAAGGGTGTTGAATTTTGTCAAATGCTTTTTCTGCATCTATTGACCATATGATAGGATCATATGGTCTTTTTTTTGCTTCTGTTTTTATGGTGAATTACATTTGTAGATTTGCATATGGTGAACTATCCCTGCAAACTAGTTCAACCTCTATGGAAAGCAATATGGAGATACCTTAAAGCGATACAAGTAGATCTACCATTTGATCCAGCAATTCCACTACTGGGTATCTGCCCAAAAAATCAAAAGTCACTTTATGAAAAAGACACCTGCACTTAAATATTTATAGCAGCATAATTCACAATTGCAAAAGTTGTGGAAACAACCCAAGTGCCCATCAATTCATGAGTGGATTAATAAAATGTGGTATATGTATACCATGGAGTACTATTCAGCTTTAAGAAACAATGGTGATATAGCACCTCTTGTATATTCCTGGATAGAGCTGGAACCCATTCTATTAAGTGAAGTATCTCAAGAATGGAAAAATAAGCA
Source organism: Microcebus murinus (assembly GCF_040939455.1). Lineage (NCBI taxonomy): Eukaryota > Metazoa > Chordata > Mammalia > Primates > Cheirogaleidae > Microcebus > Microcebus murinus. Next base: position 72,493,462 of record NC_134106.1, on the reverse strand, counting down.
CCACATGTACTCACCAGCAAATTGGTATTAATGGATCAACACCTCAGTGGACATATAGGAATAACATTTATCGGGTGTTGGGCAGGTGGGAGGGAGGAGGAGGGGATGAATATATACAAACACAAAGAGTGAGATGTGCAACGTTTGGGGGATGGTCATGCTTGAAGCTCTGACTCGAGGGGGGAGGAGGGACATGGGCAATATACGTAACCTTAACATTTGTACCCCCATAATATGCTGAAATAAAAAATAAAAGAACAAAAAAGAAAAGAGTGTGTATTCTGTTGTAGTTGGATAGAGCATTCTAAAAATGACAATTAGGACAAGTTTGTTAATAATGTTGTTCAAATCTTCTATATCTCCATTGATTTATTGCCTAGTTGTTTTATCAATGGGTGAGAGTGAGTATTAAAATGTTTGCACTGTGATTATAGATTTGTCTATTTCTCCCTTTAGTTCTATCAGTTTTTACTTCATTATGAGCTCTGTTATTAATATTATAAGCACATACATTTAAAGTTGTTATGTCTTCTTGAAGAATTTACCCTTTTGTCATCATTAAATGCCCTTCATTCCTGCTAATATACTGAAGTCTTGTTTTGATGCCTACTTTTCTAATATTAATATAATCATACAAGTTTTTATATATTTACTGAATATATGATATATATTCTTCATTCTTTTACTCTCAACCTATCTTGTTTTTATATTTTAAGTGTGTCACTTATAGACTATATATAGTCAGGACTACTTTTTTATTCATTCTGACAATTTCTGGATTAAAATTGGTATGTTTAGTTTGTTTATATCTAATGCAAGTATGGATATTGTTAGGTTTAAATCTATTATTTTTCTGTTTGTTTTCAAATAATTTTTTCTTTTTTTATTTTTCTGTTTCTTCTTCTTTCCTACCTTCTTTTTGGTTAGTCACTTTTTTTTTTTTTTTAGTATTTCATTTTAATTCTGCTGGCTTTTTAGCTACACTTATTGGATTGTTTTTAGTAGTTGCTCTAGGGATTACAATATACATCCTTAATAGTCTACTGACACTTAATATTGTACTATTCATGAAAAATGTTAAAATTTTATATCAGTAAAATTTTATCCATCTTCCCTTATCCTTTGTACAACTCTTGCTATATATTCTACATTTTCATGTATTAAATCTCATGATACAATGTTATAATGTTTGCAGAAAACGTTCATTTTTAAAAAACCAAGAGAAGAAAGAATCTTTAGTACTTACCCACATATGTAATATTTCCTATGTGATTTTTCCTCCTTATGTCTGAAATTCATCTGATATTATTTCCCTTTGGCCAAAATAACTTCTTCTATCATTTCTTTTAATATAGTTCTGCTGGGACAAATTCCCTCATCTTTCACTTATCTGAAAATGCTATCACTTCACCCTCATTTTTAAAGGGTATTTCTTTTCTTTTCTTTTTTTTTTTTTTTTTGAGTCAGAGTCTCACTCTGTTGCCCGGACTAGAGTGCCTGGGCGTCAGCCTAGCTCACAGCAGCCTCAAACTCCTGGGCTCAGGCGAGCCTTCTGCCTCAGCCTCCAGAGTAGCTGGGACTACAGGCATGTACCACCATGCCCGGCTAATTTTTTGTATATATATTTTAGTTGATCAATTAATTTCTTGCTATTTTTAGTATAGATAGAGTCTCACTCTTGCTCAGGTTGGTTTCAAACTCCTGACCTTGAGTGATCCGCCCGCCTTGGCCTCCCAGAGTGCTAGGATTACAGGCGTGAGCCACCGGTATTTCCATTGATATAAAATCAATGTATAAAATAAATATAAAATATAAAATCAGGGTATTTCCATTGATATAAAATTTAGAGTTTACATTGTTTTTCTTTCTTCCTCAATCTTACACCTTAAGGATATTGCTTTCCATTGCTTTCTAGCCTCTTTTTTTTATTATTGTTTTATGAGAATCCATCATCAAACATCAAAACATCATTGTTCAATATGTTTTTTCCTGTATGGCTAGTTTTAAGATGTTCTTTGAATCTTTGGTTTTTAGAAGTTTTACTATGATGTACTTTGATTTTTTTACAATCCTACTGGGAGTTTGATGATCTTCTTGGATATGTAAGTTGATTCTTTTTCTTAACCAAATTTGGGAGTTTTTCAACCATTATAAATTCAAATATTTTTTTTTCCCCATTCCCTCTTGTCTCCTTCTGGGACTCTAATCACACACATGTGTTGGGCTGTTTTGATATTGTTCAAAGGTAACTGAAACTCTTCAATTTTTTTAAAAATCTGTTTTTCTCCATTATTCAGACTGGATATTTCTATTAACTCATGCTTACGTTTCATTGCTTATGAAACTTACCTTTTCACTTACCTTTTCTTCTCTTATCATATCTGCAGTTAAGTTCAACCAACTAGTGAATTTTTATTATTTCAGATGTTATAATTTTTCAGTTCTAGAATAATCACTTGGTTCTGATTTTTAATTTCCATTTCTTCTCTGAGCTTGTTTTTCTATTTAGTCATCATGATCATTTTTTTCCTTAAGTATTTGAACATATTTTAAAATATCTTCTTTAAAATCCTTGTTGTCAGGCCGAGGCTGGCGGATTGCTCAAGGTCAGGAGTTCGAAACCAGCCTGAGCGAGACCCCGTCTCTACCAAAAATAGAAAGAAATTAGTTGACCAACTAAAAATATATATACAAAAAATCTGCCGGGCATGGTGGCGCATGCCTGTAGTCCCAGCTACTCAGGAGGCTGAGGCAGGAGGATCGCTTGAGCCCAGGAGATTGAGGTTGCTGTGAGCGAGGCTGACGCCATGGCACTCATTCTAGCCTGGGCAACAAAGTGAGACTCTGTCTCAAAAGAAAAAAAAAAAAATCCATGTTGTCTCAGAGTCTGTTTCTATTGCCTGTTTTCTTTTTTAAACTATGTGTTATACATTTCCATTTCTTCAAATGTCTAGTAGGTGTTTTATTACATACTGGACATTGTGGATGAGATATTGTAGAGATTCTGTATTCTGCTATCTTCCTCTGAAGTATGCTGATATTTGTTCTAGCAGGCAGTTTAGTTACTAGATAATCAACTTGAATTTGGGGGGCTTGGTTTTATACTTTTTTAGTTCTGTGGAAAACAAAGTTGTTTACCAAACTTCTCTAATTTGATAGATTCAAATTATAAACTCTTTATCCTCTATGGTGAGAAGTTGAAATCTCTTCTTAGTTTTTCCAGATTTTCAGTTTTTGCTTTCTACTAGGTTCCTTGTAGTCTCTCCAACACATGTGCAGTTCAAGGGTCAATCAAGGACTTCAAGGGACTTATATGTAGATTTGGGGTTCCCCTCTGCTGTGGCTTGTTTCTTCATGGAGATGATTTATTCCCTCAGTTGCCAGACATTTTGGTAGCTCTAAACTCTACCCTCTGATACCCCAAGCTAATAATATAAAAGATTTCTCCTTGAATTCTCCTTAGCCTGAACCACACAAATTTGGGATATTATCAAGGAAAAATCATATAATGTGAATCTCATACAATGTGTTCTCCTTTTTTCCATTAGCCACATTCCTTCCAATTTTTGCTTGCTTTTTGGCCATTTTCTAATGTCTTCAAATTACATGTGTCATTTGTCCAGAGTTTATCATTGTACTCTCTGGGAGGGTTAGGCTGATATAGGCTACCCCAACATGATGGAAACTGGAGCCACTTTTTCTCTTCCTCTTATAAAAGTAAATCTAATTATAAAATTAATGCTTTATCATTGAGGAAAACCTGTAGGATACAGAAAAGCAAAAAGAACAAAACAAAGTAATCCTAACTATTTGGAGCTACCCACTGCCACATATTGGTGAACATTCTTCCAATATTTTTGCTATTTATCTATCACCTATCTCTCTATCTATCTATCATATATATCTCCTTCATCTTGTAGCACTACTATTTTTTAATTTTTTTTGCCTTTATCCATTTTCATGGGTTTCTTTTGGTCTATATACATTTTTACAACACTGATTGTACTTTATTGGCAAGAATGACCCATAAAATATCTCAGTATCTTCAGTCCTTGGCAAACTATAGGTACTCAATGAATGTGTACAGAATCACTGAACTTTTCCAGGCAAGACAGGGATTTTCTTTAACCTACAACTATGTGTTCTGTGGTAACTACCACAGCTGTTCACAAATGTTTGGTTCTCTCTTAACACATGGTAGACTGTATTTCCTTGCCCTGTTGAACTTGGCTGGGGCCACATGACTTGCTTTGGGCAATAAAATGTGAGCAGAATAGGTGTGTGTCACATCTGGCCACACTGGGTACTTTCAGGACCAACGCATACTTTCCCAGTTTCTTTCCCTCTGCTGAGGTGATTAATAATGTTCCAGTTCGAGGCTCCTCCATCAAGCCGGGTCCTGGTTTAGGGATGACAGCACGATGGAGCAGAGCCATCACCTAATCCGTGATGGACATGGAACACAAACATGAACTAAACCTTCACTATTTTGAGCCAGGGGTTGGTAAACTGTACCTGAGGGCTGGCTGTGCTCATAAATAAAGTTTTATTGGAACACAGCCACGACTATTCATTTACATAATGTCTGTTTTTATACTACAAAGGTAGAGTTGAGTAGTTGCTGCTGAAACTGTATGGCCTGCAAAGCTTAAAATATTTAGTATATGACCCTTTAAGAAAAGTTTTCTGACTCCTCTCTTAAATAGCTGAAACTAGGGACTTATTATGGCAGCATAATCTAAGCAATCCTAACTAATACACAATTCTTTGTTTTTAATTTTTAATTGACACACAATAATTACACATATTTATGGGTACATAGTGATGTTGTGACACATATTTAGATTAGGGTAATTATCATATCAAACATTTATCATTTCTTTGCTGATACATAATTCTAAGTTTCCAAATAAGTATCAGGAACAGGCTGGAGGAAGGGGATGCAATGACCCTAACGGACTTGAATATCTATATATGTGTTTCTAAATCTTTTAAAACTAACCATGTCCCTTGTGTGTGTGTGTTTTTTTTAAAAAAACATGATTCTTGATGTTAAAAATATAAATCATTCGTTCTTTACCAAGAACATCAAAAGTCTGGTAATTTCTGAAGAAAGTTTCATTTTGATATTGAAAGAGCCACTTTTTTTGGTTTTATTTTGTTTTTTTGTAGTATATGAAGATGAGCACTAACTCTCCTTGTAAGTGGAGAATAGCACACAACAGGTTACTTTCAACGTCAGGTTACTCTCTGCTTTGTCATCAAAGACATCCTTCCTCCTAGATTCTGCTAAACACCCCTCAGCCCCCAGGAAGGATTGTGGCACTATGGGAGAAACTTGAGAGTAGAAACCAGAGGCTTGTGTCCAGGTCTCCAACAGAAATGTATTTCTTTAAGTTAAGCACAGAAAGATAAGCACTGCATGTTCTCACTCATATGTGGGAGCTCAAAAAATTTGAGCTCATAGAAGTGAAGGGCAGATTTGTGGTTGTCAGAAGCTGAGGAGGGGAGGAGGAGGGGAGGATGGGGAGAGGCTGGTTAATGGATACAAAACTATAGCTAGACAGGAGGAATAAGTTCTAGTATTCTATACCACTGTATGATGGCTGTATAGTTAACAATAATATATTGTAGAGCTAGAAGAAAGAATTTGTTCCCAACACAAAGTAATCATAAATATTTGAGATGATGGATATGTTAATTACTCTAATTTGATCATTGCACATTGCATCAAAATAGCAGTACTCTGTATCTCATAAATATGTTCAATTATTGCGTGTCAACTAAAAGTAAAAGGAAAAAAAAAAGAAATATATTTCTCTTACTCAGTGTCCGAAAGGGAGGTTGCAGGCAGCCCCATCACTGAAACAGGAGGACGAGAGGAGGACTGGGGAGTCAGAAGGACATGACCTGGGGGTGAGGGTTTTCAGAAGGGGGAATCTTCAGACTAAAAGGGATGGGTGACGGGGAGCACCTGGAAGGGCTTGCTCCGAGCTTTACACCTGAGCCACGCACCCTGAACAAGGAGAGAGTGTTCTTGTGAAAATCCACAGTGGTTGCCCTGCATACCTGCTGGGACACACTGGCTTCCCGTGTCCTCTGGGGCCCAGCGCAGTTCCTTTGCTCCCCTTCCTTCTCCCAGGACTCCTTTCTTTTCTCCAGCTGCCACAGCCGACCCTACTCGGACTGACTCGCCCACCCCCTCACACTCTCAATCCCACTTTTTCCCATGAAAAAATAACACAGGCCTTTTGCACTTCACCCGGTGTGGAGACCCCAGGACTGAGGTGTCCCACTCCCTCCTGGGGTTCTAGTTCCACCATGACCACTCAACTGTGCAACCTTGGGTCAGTCACTCATTCTGTTGGCCTCATGTCTTTACCTGTAAAATTAGGAATTGGATGATGTAATCCGTAAGGTCCCTTTTAATTCTAAGGATGTTTTTGCAAATTACTAGGGAAATTAGAGGGACCAAAAATAAACAAAGGAAAAGTTATCGGCTCTTAGGAAATCTCCATATATCCTCATAAAAATTTCCTCCGAGGTATGGTGAAATGAAAATGGGACCAGCTCTTTCTCCAACGCCTTGTTTTGACAGAGGGAGAGCTTCTGTGATATAGGAAACCGTCATTTGTATGTCAAAGGTGAGACTCACAGACTGACAGGTAAGTTTCATGTTGCTTGCTGATCTGAAGAGTCTGAGTGGCAATTTGGGTCCTGATATCAATTTGCCCACAGTATTTTCATGATTAATGAGCACACTAAGGACAAGCTTTTAGAAATCAGGATGGCCCTGGAAATTTTGGAACATTTTACATTGCACGCTATTATTCTTTTCCTTAAAAAGAAAACAGAATGGCCAAGTGTGGTGGCTCACGCCTGTAATCTTAGCACTCTGGGAGGCCCAGGTGGGCGGATTGCTCAAGGTCAGGAGTTCAAAACCAGCCTGAGCAAGAGCGAGACCTTGTCTCTACTAAAAATAGAAAGAAATTAACTGGCCAACTAAAAATATATAGAAAAAATTAGCCAGGCATGGTGGCACGTGCTACCAGCTACTCGGGTGGCTGAGGCAGGAGGATCACTTGAGCCCAAGAGTTTGAGGTTGCTGTGAGCTAGGCTGACACCATGGCACTCTAGCCCGGGCAACAGAGTGAGACTCTGTCTCATGAAAAGAAAACAGAAATAAATAAAAAAAAAAACCTTATTATTTTATTCAGAGCCAATGAAGCTCATCCAGCTTCCCCTCCCTGGGAACTCAGGATTTCTCTTGATCCCACCTGTCCATGAGGGCAGGCCACTCTTTGAAGCATAGACAATAAGGTTTCCAGTGCAGACTCCAGAGTCAGTCAGATTGAGTTTGAATCCCCTCCCAGCACTTACTTGCATGGCTATGGAAAAATACTTAACCCTTTCTGAGCCTTAGTTTCCCCATCTGTACAATGGGTACCTAGTTTATAGGGTGGTTAGGATGAAATGAGGGAAAGCAAGTCCATGCCTTTAGCACAGTGTCTGGGAAATAGTGAGTGCTTAAACACCAGCAACTGTTACTACAGGAGATCTAAGTGGATTAGGTACATGCTATAGCAGGGGGTCCACCCTGCTCTTTTCCTCATGCTCACGCAGTTCTACTGTGGGTAAAATGCTCTCAAACAGCATTGCATGCTACAGAGAAAACTTCTGTGAAAGGAAGAGTCAGTCAATGCAGCAGACTTCATTGCTGCCTTATTTTAAGAAATTGCCACAGTCACCCGCCCTTCGGCGACCACCAAGTTGGTCCCGTCAGCAGATCTCAACATGGAGGCAAGACCCCGCACCAGCGGAAAGGTTAGCGCCTGCTGTAGGATTCACCCTTCCTTGCTGCCCTACAGGTAAGTGTGCCTCTGCACTTGTGTGCCGAGCAGGGAGCAGAGTCGGAGAGTTCTTAGGGAACCTGGAGAAACCAGTGGCAACCATCCTCCCTTTCACCTTTGTTTGGAGAAGTGAAAACACCAGATGCGAGGGGAGCCTTCCTTCTGGCGCAGGGGGAGGACGGAGAGCACACAAGCCCAGCTCTGCCAGCGGCCTGGGCAGGCTCGGCACATGCGGCCTTGAGATGTTTGGCCTTCCCCCTTCCATTGGTGAAGCCGTGTGAGAAGGTGCCAAGGCCTCAGTGACAGCACCCATCTGCCCCATCCCACCTCTGCCTCCTCTTCTTCCTGCCCTGAAGAAAGTTCTCGCCTCCCTGCTGCCTCTTGTTCTCCGTTGTTAGAGCTCACCTGCAGCTTCCCCCTGGCCCAGACACCCCAGCCTCTCCTGCACCACCTGGGGGAGAAAGTCTCTCCAAAGCGGGCTTGGGGCCCCTTCCAGGTGCAAAGCCAGTAATCAGGTGGCCTGGAGGCAGGCGGCAGCTGCGGATTGGCAGGCGGGCAGCCCGCCTGGCAGCCTGATCCTGCCCAAAGTTTACTGGCGCGGGCCATGGGGGCACACATCAAAGGCCAGGAGCCCCCAAGTGCGGGGCTGCCCCGGACGCAGGGGCTCGGGGACCAACCAGTTTTTGGTTATCTCCTGGATAAAAGAAAATTTCTCTATTCAGGACAGCAACCGCCCTCCCCTTCCCAGGAGACGCTGTCCTTACATACTCCCCGGCTCCAGGAGGCTGCCGGGCATCAGGGCTGCAGGCGCCACTTGGCATCTGACAACAGAATGGGTTTAATGACCATGACGTGACCACTGCACGCGGAATGCAAATATCCGCGAAGATGCTGGACGCAGAGGCTTCCTGGGAGGAGAGTTGAGGTTCTCAGTCCCAACCCCAAAGTTCTGGGGCTGGACAGTGTGATGGACATTTGCCCTCGGGACTGTCCCAGGCTGCAGGACTGGCAGGAGCAGGCGGCAGCTGGACCCCCAGGGCAAGGCTGTGCACTTCTGCGGGGGTGTGCTGAGGGGCTGGGTTCGGAAAGCTGGGACTGAGGGGGTCCTCAGGCAGATTATGGGGAAAGGGGTCAAGATGTTCCCGCAGCCGACCTCCAGAAAATAGGTAGCTGAGAAAAGTGAGGGTGAGGGTGAAAGAATGGCCAAGAAAAAAAAAAAAGATGAGAACAAGGCAAATAAAAGACAATGGGAAAAGAGGGGCAGAACCAAGGAGAACAAAGCCAATTGCTAGATCAGCACCAGGACTGCAGGTTCTCAAATAGAAGGTGGTCTCATGCAAAACAGTTCTGAAAGTGAGTCCCTGGACCACAGCATTAGCTTCACCTGGGAACTTGCTGGGAATGCAAACCTACTGAATCAGAAACTCTGGGAGTGGGGCCCAGTGTGTTTCAACAAGTCCTCCAGGCGATTCTGACAGGGCTCAAGTTTGAGAACCACTGGTGTAAAAGGAAGTGGCATCAGCCTAGGGGCTGGGAAGCAGGGTCCCTCCGTTTTCCCATCCCATGAGAGGAAGGGTGGGACTCGATCTGGGGACACACAGGCAGAATAATGCAGAATGAGGTGGGCCGGGTAAGCACCTTGTGCCAGCCAGTTGTCGCCTGGCCTGAATTTGGGCCAATGTTGCCATATTCCCTGATTTTGCAAGAGAAGCTGGAAACTGGGATTTTTAAAACGTGAAATCTCCTGTTTTTCAAATGTTGGCAACTAATTAAACATTTAAAAAAATATTGTTTGGATCCTCACTGCAGGCCAAGAAAAACACACCTGCAGCCTGGATCTGCCCTGTGGGTCCCAGTTCGTGTTCTCTAGACTCTGAGATCTCATCTGACTCTGAAATAGTCTGTGATCCTGACATACAGTGTAGCTGCTACCCTAACATGAAAGATTAGCGCTTCCCAGAAAATATTGTTAGGAGAGAAAGTTTTTAGGACAGTCATAGTCACACAGAAAATATCATTGTGTTTTTAATTCCCTCTTTGCTGTTCTCTATTATCCTTTTAATACAAGAGCCCAATTGTTCTCATTATAATTCAGATCTAAAAAGTGCTGACCCACAGAAACATTAAGCAACTTGCTCAAAGTCATCTGTGTACTGCCATCTCTCCAACCACAACTTCCTTGTCAAGGCCCACTCTAAAAAACAGCTTGTGTTTAGCAAATGTTTTTCCCATGTACCAGACACTGTTCTATGTGCTTTACATGTATTAACTCTTTTAATTCTACAACAACCCTATGAAATGGGTACAGTTATTGTCTCCCATTTTACAGATGGTGAGACAGAGGCCCAGACAGGATAAGTAATTTTCCCAAGGTCACCTGGCTTGCAGGCAGTTAAGTGGCAGAGCTGGGGTTTGAACCCAGGCAGCCTTGCTTACCTCCAGAGTGCATCACACTTTACCACCTCCCCTGCCCTCAGGGATAAGCCTCATCCTATCCCACCCAGTTGGGGTCCCCAGGAACGAGGCAGCTTGGAAGGGCACGAAGGGCCTGCGCCGATGGACCTGAGCAGGCGCAGCGCATATGGAGCTGTGACCCAACCGGGTCGGCCCCTCTGCAACACGCCCGCTAATGTAGCCAGTCGGGCTTAAGGTGTCACGGAGTTTGACAGCTTTAACAAAGGAGGTGTCACCCAGAGAAGATGAAAGAGCAGAGCTGTTTATTTGAGGATTAGAGCCTTAAGAAATGTCTGTAACTCTGCAGGCTGCATTTCTGCATCTTATCCTCCTTGTTCCTGACAGCATTTTCAGGGCTTTGGAGGTAAGATTGTCCCATAATCTAGTTTAATGTTACAAGGCTTTCTAGGTAGAGGAGCTGTCTCTCTACCACACAGCACTTGTTCTTAAGCGCTCCAGATGGAAAGAACACCAAAAAAGGACATGGGTCCTAGGCCTGCCTTATAAACAATTGACTTTGAAAAACGTATTTCACCTTTCTGGCTTCCAGATGCTTCCTCTCCCATGTTGTCCAATATGGCAGCCACTTGGCCACATGTAGCTAAATTAAAAATTCAGTGTCTCAAGTCGTTTTAGCTACATTTCCTGTGCTCAATAACCACACGTGGCAAGTGGCTGTTATATTGGATGATGCAGAAGTACAACATCTCTATTATTGTAAAATTTTACGCTCATGATTGAATTAGATCATCCTAAAGCCTTTGAACACTCAAATTCTATTTTTTGTTTGTTTCTGATGCACGAGCAGTCGCTGCTCACTATCTGAGAGACCGTCCATGGGGCTGGCTGATCTCTACCAGGGAGGTGGGGTGCAGTGAGCTAGTCACAGTCTAGGCTAGTCACTTCACCTTGTGGCCAAGAGGGGAAACTGGAGAGACCTCCAGTCAGAATTAATGATACAGCTTTTGACCATGAACATTCCTACTCTAGAAATCCCACTGGCTCACAGAGGAAGTAAGCACTGCATCAGATTATTTGGAGTAAAGCTAATAATATTGTTGCACTTCCAAGAACTGCAACAGTCTGCCCCTAGGCTGGTGTTGTGATGAAAACATCGGAGGGACACCGTCAAATAACAGTAAAACCTAACATTTATCCAGCATTTAGCATATGCCAGGCATTGTCCAATGCACTAAACGTGTTTTAACTCATTTAACCCTCATTGCAATGTTATGTGGCAGGCACTATTACTATCCCCATTTTACAGAGGGGGAAACTGAAATACATAGAGGTTCAGCAGGCCCTGTGTTACATGGCTAGTACGTGCTAGAGCTGGGATTAGGGTCACTAGATAAAACACAGCACTGAAATCTTACTGGGCATCCTGTACTTTTATTTGCTAAATTTGCAACCCTAGCTGAGATTCAAGTCCAGGCATTCTGGCTCCAGCGCCTGGACTCTCAATGCCTCTGTTTTGCTGCCTCTTAAGAAGCCTCCCTCTCAATGCCACCTCCAAGTCCCCATACTTAGAGGCATGACCGTCAATCAGAGGACAAAGCATTTGAACGTACACGGTTTAGGCCGGGCACAGTGGCTCACCCCTGTAATCCTAGCACTCTGGGAGGCTGAGGTGGGAGGATTGCTCAAGGTCAAGAGTTCGAAACCAGCCTGAATAAGAGCGAAACCCTCATCTCTACTAAAAATAGAAAGAAATTAATTGGCCAACTAAAAATATGTAGAAAAAATTAGCCAGGCATGGTGGGGCATGCCTGTAGTCCCAGCTACTCAGGAGGCTGAGGCAGGAGGATCGCTTGAGCCCAGCAGTTTGAGGTTGCTGTGAGCTAGGCTGACGCCACGGCACTCTAGCCTGGGCAACAGAGTGAGACTCTGTCTTAAAAAAAAAGAAAGTACACAGTTTATACAAATCAGCAAATTGCAGATGCACAGTAGCAGGATCCAGTGTTCCTCTCCTAAAGCATAAGCCCTTAGACAAGTAGGCTTCATTGTTCCCACAATTCTACCCTCCCTCCCAATGGAAGCCCCGTCAACACTGGCTTTAACAGGGGACTCAAAAGTCAGGCTGGTGCATGAGAATACCTGAGGCTTGTATTTTAAAACAGTTTCATGAGCCAACTCCAGATCTGCTAGATTTGAATCCCCAGGGGTGGGGCTAAGAGCATCTATATTTTTAATAAGCTTTCCTGGTAGTTCTGTTGGGTCCCCAGGTTCATCAAACCATAGTTCAAAGGTGATGCTTGGTGCCGCTGCCCCATCTCAGGAACTTTTCTGCCCTGGTAAAGGCCCACGTCACATTCCACACACCTCCACCCCACCCCGTGCTCACTGCTTACCTTGTCACCCTGAATCCCTTCTAGTTTCTTCCACGCTTGACTATTTCCTCCACTCATCTCTTGTTTATTCTTCCTATCCTATAGCTGGATCCTCCCCAGACGTCATTTCCTATCATTGTTGTGGCTCTTAGGTAGTCTGATTTCCAGCCTATCACTCTACAAGGCATACCTCGGAGATGTTGTGAGTTTGGTCTAGACCTCTGCAATAAAGTGAACATCAAAATAAAGTGAGTCAGTCAAACCATTCGGTTTCCCGGTGCATATAAAAGTTATGTTTACACCATACTGTACTCTATTGTCTAGTAAGTGTGCAACAGCATTATGTCTAAAAGAACAATGTACATACCTTAATTTAAAAATATTTTATTGCTAAAAATGCAAATGATCATCTGAGACTTTAGCAAGTCATAGTCTTTTTGCTGGTGGAGGGTCTTGTGTCCGTCCATGTTGATGGCTGCTGACTGATCAGGGTGGTGATTGCTGAAGGTGGTGGTGGCTGTGGTAATATCTTTTTTTTTTTTTTTGAGACAGAGTCTTGCTCTGTTGTGCTATGGTGTCAGCCTAGTTCACAGCAACCTCAAACTGCTGGGCTCAAGTGATCCTCCTGCCTCAGCCTCCCAGGGAGCTGGGACTACAGACATGCACCACCATGCCTGGCTAATTTTTTCTATTTATAGTAGAGACAGGGTCTCGCTCTTGCTGCGGCTGGTCTCGAACTCCTGAGCTCAAGCAATCCTCCCGCCTCAGCCTCCCAGAGTGCTAGGGTTACGGTCGTGAGCCACCGTGCCCAGCCAATTTCTTAAATAAGACAATGAAGTTTGCTTGCTGCATTGATTGACTCTTTCTTTCACAAAAGGAAGAGTAGACAAGTAGGCTTCATTATTCCCAGAATTCCACCCTGCCCCCAATGGAAGCCCCTTCAACACTGGCTTCAATACGGGACTCAAAATTCAGGCTGGTGCATGAGAATACGTGAGGCTTGTATTTTAAAACAGTTTCATGAGCCAACTCCAGATCTGCTGGATTTGAATTCCCAGGGGTGGGGCTAAGGGCTCTTTGATAGCATTTTACCTAATGGTGGAGGTAGGACAAGAGTCCTGAGAATATTAATACAAGAATATCTAGTTTTATTGTGCTTCACTTTAATGTACATCGCAGATATGCATTTTTTACCAACTGAAGGTTTGTGCCAACCTTGCATCTAGCCAGTCTAGCAGTACCATTTTTCCAACAGCACATGCTCACGTTGTGTCTCTGTGTCACATTTTAGTAGTTGAGTAGTTCTCGAAATATTTCAAACTCCACAATTATAGAATCTTAGCAGGTTAGGTTTGTGAATGGGACCTGGGGAAAAAAACCTTCATTTTACTGATGGGGGGAAAAATCCTTCAAGACATGACTGAAGTGAGCCTCCCAAATTGCTGGAAGAGTCTCTAAGGGTATTTTATCTGCAGAGCCTTCTAAAGCCCAGTTACATACACATAAGGTATTTTATATTACATGGACAAAGGCTACAGTTTCCAGCTAGGTTCGATCTAAAGTTAGGTTTTATTTAAAACAAGAGCTATTTGCTGAATTTCCACTCCTGGACCTGGGCTGGTTTTAACAATTAGCAATTGACTGATGAGTGTGGCCAGCTCAAATCAACTGGCCACAGCCTAGGAATTCTTGGAGTCTCTAAAATGTGAGACAAATAAGTCTGTCAGTCATTTAATTGACTGTGTGTGCCCTGCAGAAACTATGAAACTAGTGAAACTATGATTCTACCCTCAACCGTCTGCACTGACAGCTGAGGCTGACAGAGGGGCCATGGGGTGGGGAGCGGGTGTCCTCAATAGCCTTCAGCTGAGCCTACACAAGGACCCTTATTTTTCTTTAAAAACAAGCCCTAGAGCTGCCATCTATTAGTAATTCAGTAAAACCAGGAAAGAACTTTTTGCACCATCTACTGTGTCCCCAGTACTTTTAGGCACCTAGAATATGAAAGAAGGAATGTGTACAATCCTGCGAGAGACCAGACAGATGAAACCACTAAGGTGCGAATGCTCCCCACTGGTGTCCAAATCAGTGAAGCCCAGCCTGCTTTCGGAGGGCCCTAGGAACCCTTCGATGCATTCACAAAACTCTTTCATTTGTTTTGAACACAGGACTGAACATTGAAGAAGTAAGTGGATGAAGGCCAGCAGGGCACGGTCCCTGTCTGCAATCTGGAGGCTGTTACTGGAAATGAAAGCTACCAGGGAACCCCAGCCTTTGGCCTTACGATGCAGAGGGAACTTCTGCTGCAACTGACAGAGTGTTAAGTGAGACGGCCTTTGGGTGGGGAGGGGTCTCTGTGGCCCGCATCACTCCAGGATTGACTTTGAATGAAAAGGGGGTTTATTTTTGATACACATTCTCCTATATATTACACATGTTCTATCATTGACTACATGTTCTATCATTTAGTAGTTGTGTGATGTTGGGAAATTTACTTAAATTTTCTCTGCTTCCATTTCTTAATTGGTGAAATATAGATGGTTAGATCTATTTTGCTGGATTGTTAGGATTGTTTAATTAAATCAGATATAACAAATTAAATTGCCTTATGAAAGTGCCTGACACCTGGACACAATAAAAAGAGGGTCACCTAACCACCCAGTCAACTCCACCACTGAGTTAAAAAAAAAAAAAAAAAAAACTCAGAAAATTAGTCCTACTACTTACTTGGTTTGGAATTTTATAGAGCAAACAGTGGAGGTTGACTTTATCCCAGTGTGGCACTATGGCAAATCCCGGCAAAAGAAAGAGGGAGGAAAGAAACAGGAGCAAAGAAAGGGTAGAAAGAGAGAGAAGCAGGAAAGGGAGGAAGAGAAAGAAAATAACAGACACAGTTAAGAGCCAGGTGGGAGAAATATTTTATGTTCACTTTTGACAAGCCATTCATAGCCTACACAAAGGCAAGCAATGATGTAATAGATAATTATTTAGATAGTATCTGCTTAATCAGTCCCAAATGGTACTCAATTACTAGAGAATTAGAAATCCTTAATTACTGGTGTGGAATTTCAAAAGAAGGGCCTAGGAAATATGCAAATGCTCCCGCTGGGCACCCAGGTGGGACCCCGGCGTGCCAGGCTGCTGCCATCCCTTCACCTGGGGGTGGCCCTGTGCCCATGTCTTCAGAAAGCAGCCGGGACAATTACCGGTGTGTGGAGAACAGCTGGAGATCCAGGGGAAACAAGTGAAAGCTAAGCTGTGCCCGAAGCTATATTTGAGTCGTTCTGTCTTATCTGTGGCTTTTTGACTTATAAAAAAATAAGAAAAGCGAAAGCACAACCATGGCACATACTGAATCAATGAATGAGATGGGGAGGCTTTGATTAATTTACCTAGTATTCTCTCTCTCATGTTGGCCCCATTTCACAAAACAGAGAAAATATTTATGTCTAGAAGAAGGAATATCAGTTATAATAAGGTAACACTTTGTCATGGGCATTATATTAAGTACTTGACATAATTAATGTAATCCTCCATAACCACCCTATGATGTAGGTACAGTGTCCCCCCCTCATCTGTGGTTTGGCTTTGCAAGGTGTCAGTTACCCACAGTTTGAAAATATTAAATGGAAAATTCCAGAAGTAAACAATTCACACATTTTAAATTGCACACCCACCATCGTGAGTGGCACGATGAAATCTCACGTTGTCTCTTTTTTGCGCTGCCTGCCTGGATCATCCTTTTGTCTGGCGTATATGCTACCTGCCTGTTAGTCACTTAGTGGGCCTTTTGGTTAACAGATTGAGAAAAAACAGTATATACAGGGTTCCGTACTATCCAGGGCTGGAGGCATCCTCTGCTGTTCTTGGAACGTATCCCCCTGCAGGTAAGGGGCACTACTGTACTGTTATTCCCATTTTACAGATGAGGAGACAGAGGCATGAAGGTCAGGTAACTTGCTCAGGATCACACAGATGAATGAGTCGAGAACTACCCCTAGCCGTCCGGTTCCAGAGTTTGTGTTTCTGACCACGAGGCAACATTCATCCTGATTCAGCATCTGCAGGGCTTCCTCTGACACGGTGCAGTGAGGCACATGAGGGATGTGGCATTTTCCTGGGGCAGCCCGGACATGGACAAGGCAGCTGCTGAGGCCACCTTTGGTGTCTGTGTCTGGCAGTTGACCGTGGTGTGGGCTTTGGGCCTCTCTTCCCTGTCCCAGTTTGCCCTCGGGCTTCTCCCTTGGGGTGTACTCCTCACCGACCTCTCAACTTTTTCAAGCGAGTGATACTCCACATATAACTTCTTTAGAGATCCATAAAATGACGATGTGTTTCCATTTGGGCTGGTGTCTACCCAGTGAGCAGAGATCCCTTCCCTGCTACATGCCCTCCCCCACCCCCACCAAGAAAACAATGCCAGGAAAACTCCACTCCAGGGTCAAGGAATCCTGTAGGCAGTTCCACGGCACCAGATGCTAGTGAGCTACCTCTTGAATGACCAAATGGAACCTTAACTCTTAATAAAAACTAGAAGTTCTTCTGTGATATAAGATTAAGGATCTATTGCTAGAAAAAGGCACTTTTCCGTTGGTTGGCTGTGCAACTTGGTGGGGTGAGGAAACAATAGAAGCTGAGGGAGTGACGCAGGGCATTCCTTGGGGCCCTCTTGCCATCTTACAGAAGCGTGCCCACCACATGCTCTGCTGTCTAATTTTCCATATGTGTGTATGTATAGAAGGGTGTGCATATGTATGTATGCATTTTGCCCTGACTGGCAGCATGAGGGAAAGTGGCTTGAATTATCAGAACTAAGCAGTTCTGACTCTGTCCCATGAGCTGTGCAACTTTGGGTCTGTCAATTTCCATCTCTGGGCCTCACTACACTAATTTGCAAGGCATAGGAGTTGGAAGAGATGTTTTCACCTGGGAAATAATTTAGCATCTCCTGGAGGTGATACAGAGACCACCCCCTTAGTAGCTCCTGGTAAGCAGCTCCTCCCAGACCCCAAGTCCAAGTGCTCCTTTCCTAGCCCAGTTGCCACCCTGACGCAGCCACCCATGAGAACTACCTCTGCCTCCCTGTTGATATTTCAACACTTTTTCTCCCCCCTCACTCCCCGCCTTGCTGTGGGGGCCAAAGCCACAAGCAAGTAGGCATGTCCAAACCTTGGTTCTCACAGCTCCGCCAAGCAGACTGTTCTCAGAGGTGAGCCCCGTCTTGACCCAGACTCCCAGCCCAGCTCGCTTATCTGCAGACGGCTTTGTGCCTCCAGGCCCTGCACGAGACTCAGTTTCAACACAGCAGAGCAGATCTCAATCTTTGAGGCCCGCCCGGTGCCGCCTCCAGCACCTTGCTCACCCCTCTCAGAGACTTGGCTCATTGTCTCAAGGGACGGAGGTGCCCTTCACTCTGCTGGGTTTCTCTGGTCCCAGATAGGAGTGACACAGCGGCATGGGTGGGGGGATTGCACAAGCCTCCTCTGGACGGGCATGGAGAGCATCTATTTATTATTTTCCTGCTGATTTATTGGGCTGGCAGAGCCCTGCCCTCGGTGAGAAAGCTTGGGAGCTCCAGAAAGCTGGAAGATGGTGGCAGTGGCAGCAGCATGGCAGGGCATGCGGGTTTTGAGTCCCGAGGTGTTTCCACATCCACGAGACGCTGCAAACCCCAAGCACACTTCAGTCCCCCGTGAGGGAAACTTTACTTGTGGTCCTCCAAGAGGGAGCCTACTCTTTGAGGGACATTAAAGAGGCAGCCCCGAGCAAACTCTACCAATTCTCATAGTTTGAAGAATTGTGTCCAGGAATTTCCCCTCCTTAACAGGGAAAAACTATTAAGTTAGTTAGGCACTGCTTAGAGTTTCCATTTTGCCAACAATTGACCTGCACTGACAGTCTGAATTCATTAATTATGAGCATTAACAGAAACCAAAATGATCTCAGGACTAGCAAATACACCACTTGGACTCCCCAGGCATCAAACACCTTGATCCTCTCTGGGAATTTACATTTCATTTTCCCTATGCCTTCTTTCTAGCTGTTACTTGGACCTGCTTCAAGTTCTAGTTCAGCTTCCACGTCTCTGATCAGTCCTTCCTGGCCATCCCAGTCCTCTTGGTGACACGTTTTCTGAGCATCTACTGCATGCAGAGCCGCCCACATGATTTGGCCCTCCATCGCGCCACATTGTCTATTGTTCCCCAACTCCTTCTTATCTGTAAGCGTTATCTCCCTGAGGAATCTCCACCACTAGGAAGCCTATCTTTTATGTCTTTGGGAGCCTGCCTTCTATTCATTCTTGGCACAGTGCTGATCACGAAGTTGGGCTTAATAAATACTTGCTTGATTGAGGAAGATAACACATTATCAACAGATAAAAAGAAGCCAGAGATAAGGCACCACTGTTCCAATCCCATGGAAGAGCCAGTCCTGCTTACATTTGTCACCCAAGCTCCCTTCATTCCCTGGCCTCCCTCTTGGGGCTCAGGCAATTAGTCCTGGCCAGTAGACTGTGAGTGGCAGGGCCAGTATCACTTCCTGTCCAGGGGACTTCAGGCCACTGTGAGTTTCTCACCCCCTTCTCTCTCCTCAGCCACATAACAAGATGGTGGTGTCTCCATCAGCCTGGGTCTCCGTCTGACCATATGGAGCAGAGCCCCCAATGTGAAAGTCCTGTGTTGTCACCAGAAGTAAACTTTTGGTGTGTCTATTACTTTGCTAGGGCTGCCGTAACAAAATACCACAGACTGGGTGGCTTCAACGATGGAAATTTATTTCTCACAGCTCTGTCTGCTGAAAATCCCAGATCAAGCTGCCAGCAGGTTTGATATTTTCTGAGGTCTTTCTCCTTGGTTTGCCACCTACTTGCTGTGCCCCCACATGGTCTTTTCTCTGTGTGTGCATGTCCCTGCTGGTTTTTCTCTGTCCTAATATTCTCTTCTTATAACGAAACCATTTAGATTACATTGGAGCCCACCCCAATGCCTCATTTTATCTTAAGTATCTCTCTGAAGGACCTGTCTCCAGATATTGTCACATTCTGAGGTACTGGGGGTTAGGGCTTCAACACATGAATTTGAGGAAAGGCAATTCAATTTATAACAATGTGTAAAGCCCCTGAGATGTACGGGGTTGTTTGTTATATCAGTAGAGTCTAACCTGACTGACATGACTCCTATTCTTATTTTTCAGAAATAAGGATGATCTCCAAATTGGAAAGGGAAACACAGAAGAAGAAGAGAAATCATTTTAGCCTAGTTTAGGCCCCAAAAGAACATCTCACTGGGTGTTTCTCAATGTGTGGTCCAGGGAACACATGCATTAGAATCACCTGAGATGCTGGTTAAAAATGCGGATCTTGGACCCCACTCTAGACCTTTCTGAGCCAGACCCTCTAGGGGCAGCACGTGAGTCTCTTGCATCTTTAATGTGCTCCCAGACCAATTCTTTTTTTTTTTTTTTTTTTGAGATAGAGTCTCGCTTTGTTGCCCAGGCTAGAGTGAGTGCCATGGTGTCAGCCTAGCTCACAGCAACCTCAAACTCCTGGGCTCAAGCAATCCTCCTGCTCAGCCTCCTGAGTAGCTGGGACTACAGGCATGCGTCACCATACCCAGCTGGTATATTAGTTGGCCAATTGATTTCTTTCTATTTATAGTAGAGACGGGGTCTCGCTCTTGCTCAGGCTGGTTTCAAACTCCTGACCTCAAGCAATCCACCCGCCTCAGCCTCCCAGAGTGCTAAGATTACAGTAGTGAGCCACCGTGCCTGGCCTCCCAGGCAATTCTTATTCACAATTAAGTTTGAAAAGCTCTGACCCCACCACTTCAAATAAGATATTCTCAGCCCAGTGGCTGCGCGTTAGAATCATGTGGGAAGCTTTTTAAAAATGCTGATTTTCTGACTTATTCCTAGAGAACCACTTTTAATTGGTCTGGAAAGCAGCCCAGATAGCATTTTATTGTTGTTGTTGTTGTTTAAAGTTCACTCTGATATTGTTATTATTGTTATGGACAGTTCCCTTTGATGATTTAAAGTTTCCTCTGTGGACCTGGATCGATCATTTGAAAGCCTTGTCAGTTCTTATTTCGGAGGGTTAGATAAGAAGTAAGTGTTCCAAGATTGAGACATGAGCTGATATGAATGTAACTGACATCGTGTTCTGATTTAAACACGTGTGACCTTCAACAACCACAGACAGATGCTCAGTCACCTGTGGCTCAGCCCCATACAGAAGCCACCACAAACACACAGGGCAAAGGCAGCGCCATTGGAACCTGTGTGCGCAGGTCCATTCCTACCCGGATGAAGGGGCATTCTCTGGCACCAGCAACTTTATCTTCACAGAATACTTTCTTTAAAATGGCCAGCTTTCAGGAAAGAATGTTTCTTGTCACCCAGTTTTGTTTCGACCTCCTCATCTATATATAAAGGGGGCTTCTCATTGGGTCATTGTGAGGATTAATCAGGCAAAAGCAAGTTGTGTGGGTGCACACACACACACACACACACACACGAGGATTCATTGTACACAAAACTTTGGACTTTTTATTTCACACAAGTGAGTTGATTTCTTATAGAAAAAGTCACTGTCAGTGATCTCAGAATTTCTGGAGAGTTAAATAAGTCTTAGTTGACAGGATATAAACAAATGTCATTTTTCTTTTGCAGGTTTCATTCTAGTAACTACAGACTGGTAAGTTTGTTCTCTGTAAATGCTAACATTTTAGAATCGATCTTTCAACAGTGACCACAAGAAACGAATATAGGTTCACTGGGAATAAGGCTTGCCAAGTAAAGGCCTCTTCCTAACAGGATTGGTTATTGAACTGGCAAACTGGTAGATGTAATACATCTTGACAATTATTAATAACAAGGTATTTTTGTTTGTTTTACCTTATCCTAGAGTGCAAAGGCTGGCAAGTTGTTTTTTTTTAAATGAGACTGTTGTGAATACTGTAAAAGCACATGCTTTTAGTTGAATTCCTCAATTATATTTTTTTAAAAATGAATTGATGGCTCTTTGAGTTTTCTCTAATGTTAGGTACTCTCAACTGTGTCTTAACTTAGAGCTCTCAGATGTGCAGAACAGCACCTTAGTTAGTGTGAACACACCATAAATATTTACTAAATAAATGCTCCCTAAATGAATATTCACTGCATGAATGCTCCTGAGGGATAGAATTTTATTACAGTTAAGTCTCCCCCACGGCTCCCCTCTTGGCTCTGTGTGTTCAATATGCTGATAGCTTGGACAACAGTGACAAGGTTAAGGCTCCAAATATTCTCTATGTGAAATCAATGGGGAATAAGGCAAACTCTTTTTGCTTAATAAACAAAGACATAAACATAGTTGGGGAAACCCAGCTTGGCGGCATTCTTGTAAAATCAATGTTCACTTGACAACAAAGTTAATTTGAG
This sequence comes from Microcebus murinus, assembly GCF_040939455.1. Classification (NCBI taxonomy): domain Eukaryota; kingdom Metazoa; phylum Chordata; class Mammalia; order Primates; family Cheirogaleidae; genus Microcebus; species Microcebus murinus. The sequence goes on along the minus strand of NC_134106.1, from coordinate 72,471,408 downwards.
CAGGTAATGTTCTTGGCAACGGAAACACTTAAAAATTTTAGCATCCATTAAGTTATCAGATCATCATAAGAAACAATCTTATGGTATTTGGCACCAGTGAGACCTCATTGGAGGACTCTGCAATGAGATTCTCACCACAGTGGGTTGAATCGTGGTCTGGTCCTTCAAAGAACGTGTTCACCCAGAACCTGTGAATGTAACCCTATTTGGAAAAAGGGTTTTTGCAGATGTAATTAAGTTTTTTTTTTTTTTTTTTTTTTTTTTTGAGACAGAGTCTCGCTTTGTTGCCCAGGCTAGAGTGAGTGCCATGGCGTCAGCCTAGCTCACAGCAACCTCAAACTCCTGGGCTCCAGCCATCCTTCTGCCTCAGCCTCCCGGGTAGCTGGGACTACAGGCATGCGCCACCATGCCCAGCTAATTTTTTACATATACATATCAGTTGGCCAATTAATTTCTTTCTATTTATAGTAGAGACGGGGTCTCGCTCTTGCTCAGGCTGGTTTTGAACTCCTGACCTTGAGCAATCCGCCCGCCTCGGCCTCCCAAGAGCTAGGATTACAGGCGTGAGCCACCGCGCCCGGCCTGTAATTAAGTTAAGGTGAGTAAAGTTAAGGGAAACCATCCTGGATTTAGTGTGGGTCCTAAAGCCAATGGCAGGTGTCCCTATAAGAAGAAAGGATGGTGATGTGAAGACAGAGGGAGGTACTGGAGTGATGCAGCCACAAGCCAAGGAAACCAAGGATTGCTGGGAGTCCCCAGGGCCTGGGAGAGCTGACAGGTGATTTTCCCACAGAGCCTTTGCAGAGAGTGTGGCTCTGCCAACACCTTGATTTTGGACTGCTGGTCTCCAGGACTGTGAGAGAATGAATTTCTGTTGTAAGCCACCAAGTTTGGGGTAGTTTGCAGTGGCAGCCGCAGGACACTGAATCCATTTGCTATCATATTTAAGCAGAGGTACTGATAAATCAATGAGCACCACAAAGAAGATGACCCAATGAATGGTCTGAATAAAGAACATCAAATTTAGGTCTTTATATGTTTCAGAGGCTGTCAGAGAAGAGAGGGAAAGATGGTGACAGTGACTGAGGGCTCTTTGGAGTCAGGGACTAGCTGGTGCTTTCTGTCTCCTCATGCATCGACCTCACAACACTCTTCTCCGTGTGCTGCTTCCTTCCTCCCTTTCTTCAGAAATACTTCCTGAGCTCGGGCCCCTCCTAAGGCAGTGGAGATAAACCCGGCCTTCATAGAGCTCGTGTTCTAGTGGGAGGAGGTCATCAAAAGCAGGTAATTGAAGAACAGAACAGAAGCCAGAATTTTGTTTGTTTTTGTTCTTAATGCCCAGCCTAGAGGAAGATTTAGATCCCCCAGAGCAGCCCCAGGAAAGGCTTTTGACTTGAGGAAGTGTTAACATCAAGGGTGAGCTATTAATAAAAGGGACCCTTATGTCACCCTGCAGGAAAACAGAAGTCAGAATTGATGAATGATAAAAAGAATTTGGGGACAATTTCCAAATTTTTATCCGGATTTATTTTTCTTATTACGTTCTTCTCTGGAACTGTTGCTTAGTGGTCACGACCAATGTTACAGTTTTTACTTTTAAAGGTACATTTAAAGAAGTATGTTGATTTTTCTTTGGGGCAAGGACCCCATGAGAAGTTTGGGTGGTTGAATCACGAAGCATTAATATCCAACTCTGGTGGTAATTTACTCTAATTGAAGACAAAATATCTAGGAGGAATTGAAATGTCTCTTGATTGCTACTTTGTAAGCACAGACCTTTAAAAGACCGTGAGAAACAAAGACAGCATTTTCAATTTTATAAAAGGAATTAAGAGGAAAACAATAGGCTTCCCTTGTAAACAGAATCCATTATGAGTTAGCTTTGCTAGAATCTGGCTCTTCCGCAAAGTAAAAGATACCACCAATTATGAATGTACCTATATTTGTAATGAAGCCAGGAAATTCCAACACCACTTCTATTTATCAGAAACAGATTTTTTGGTTATTTAGCTGCAAATGCAGACTGCTCTACAGTCCCTGGTTATGAAAATTTCATTCGTTATTGATGACTTTGCTTTTAATCCAACGAATGTTGTTATAAAGCTAAATTCCCAAGAGAGTTGTTATTTAGAGTAGTGCCGTGTGTGAGAAGGAAGGGACAGCAGTACAGTAAAGCAAGCCTGTCTTTTCTCCTGGGACAGTATCTGTTTAGGAGTGATGTAAGTCAACAGAATAGATGCAAAGGCAACGAAGGCCAGAGGATTTCTTCTTCTTCCTGTAATGGCCAGAACAATCCAGAAGAGGAACAATCCAGAAGGCGCTGGCCTGAGATCTTGCACGGAAACCACATCCAGGGCTGTGGATTTACCCGAACAAATAGACGGAGGCCTTGCAAAGCTGCAGTCTAAATGCTGTTTACACTGTAAATAAGAAAGACACAAACAGCTCTCTGAGGAGCTACTGTCACATTCGGGCTGCCTCGTGGGAACAGAGGCGGGTTGGGGAGGCTGGGCTGGCTGGGAATGCTAAGATCTGCTCTCCTGGTAAAGCTGGGGAGATGCAACAGATAAGAGATCTGGAACCAGGCATTCTCTTTGCTCTCTGAAAACAACACCGGGGCTGAGTTCCCTCACCTGTTCTCTCTCCAAAGACGCCATAGGTGGGTGTGAAGCAGGAATCAGGGAGCTCATCCAGCAGCCCATGCTGGGGCTGAAGGCCCACACTTTCTCTCACCACTGTGGTCGTGCCATTGGTCTGCATTCAGCAAGGGTTAGTGTGTGGACGGGGCCAAGACTTATTAAATGTGCACCCTACCTGAAGCTCTGTGCTCCTGGGTGTGGAAGATACAAAGATATAGAGACTGTCCCTGACCTGAGAGCTTTCAGTCTGGTTGAGGAGATAAGCTGGTAGGAATTCAGAAAGTGGAAGGGGGCCAAAGATGCTCCCCAGGGAAGGTGAGCTAGATCCCAGCCACCTTCTACTCAGTGCTGCAGCCTGCTCTCTCTCAACGTCCTCCTGCAGCTGGACCAGTCTTCTGCCGGCTTCCACTGCACTTTGTTCATGTGCCTCTACCGACAGCTCCTTCCATCCTGGCATCTTCCCCTGCCATCCCTTCCTCTTCACTTGCCAAGCCAGCAAACCCAGCTCTGATTTCTCCTCCTTTATGAAGTCTTCTGTGAACCATCTTAGGGGGAAGTGTCTGAGTACTCATTGCATTTATTACATAGAACCGTGGCTCCCAAACTGTGTGCTCTGGTGCTTCATCAAGTTTCCAGGGTGCTACGGATTATTTTTGATATTCTCCAAGAAAATATCTGTCAGATATTTATACTATGCAAACTTCAAACTTGAGATAGTGCACAGTTTCAACATTAGATTGCACCACATTCCTTCTGATATATTTTTGCACTTGTTGTGATAAAATAAGTTCCATGTGCAAATCCATGTGGAACAGGCTGTGTCCCACCTGATTGCAAGGTCTGAGAAGTTGTGCAGTGCCCATAAAATCACTGTAATTATTTAATAATGAAATACAACTATTATTTTCTTTCAACCATTTGTTCATGAAGTTTTCAAATGGCTACTAAGTTTTTAAGCCATAAATAGTTATTAAGTCATTGGGATCTAATTACTTAATTACTTAATAAATGGAAGTGTTGGTATTTCTTTTGGCCTACGGGCACCACGAAAAAATTACTGAGATGCTAAGGGTTCCGTGAACAGAGAAAGTTGGGAACCTCTGGTCTAGAACATACATTTGACACATAGCAGTTGCCATGCAAATTTTTAGCTCCTCGTGTGTGCAGCCGCAAAGCAAGCTGGGGGGTTTTTGCTTGTTTATTTGGCTTCCCCTTGGGCTGGGCTTGAGAAGAATAAGAAAGTTCTCTCTGCAAGACCCAAAGGAGCTGCAAAAAAGGAGAAAAACTGACCAGCAGGTGGACTTGAGCGAACTGGAAGAGCTTAAATAAAAGAGAACCAAAGCAAGAGAAAGGCCAGGAGAAGTCCATACATAAAATTAAGTTTAATTAACTAAGTGGTTAGAAGATTGTAGCCCTTTCACTCAAAGGCACGTCACCACTCCTCCGCACAGAAGCTTTTGAACAGCATATGTTGTTTCTTCTTTCATAATGAGGGGTATATTTTAAGTAAACTTGTTTTATTACTATTAATAGATGTTTTAAAGTTAGTACTAATGAGAGAATGAAAAGTTATTTCCATTTGTTTGTTTGTTTGTTATGTTTTGTTTTGTTTTTGGTGCTTTATATCTAGAGTTTTCCATGCCTGAAACACTCTACTTTGCTATTCAAACAAAGCACCGGTTCATCCACTGTTGATAGCTAGATGTAAAGATGAACTTGGGAGGAAGCTTTCCCTCCTGGATCTGCCAGCTCCTCGTAGGCAAGGAAGGTGCCGTGTGCTATGTTTCTTTGACTCCCTGCAAAGGGTCTTGAATGCTAAATAGCTATGGGTTTTCGATTAATTGACTGATGGGGGTCATGAATGGAGGAAATCTTGGGAACATATAATGATGGTTTAGAATTTAGATCATCTTATGTCAACAGCTAAGTCTTGTCAACACTTTAGTAGGATTAGTGGGTGGTAACTCAGCCTCTCAGAACTCAGTTTCTTCATAGCATGGATATGAGGTTTAAATAAGGTTGTATGACAGGACAGTGCACCAAATTAACACTCAGTAAAGTCCACGTGAAATCAACCAGACAATCAAATATGTACTTTCCTTAGATTGTCCCTTTTTTTGGTCCCTTCCTCGTCCTCCTCCAGATATTCTGGTTGTTGAATGGCCACGTGGGCTTCAGATATTCTTCTTGTTTGCCTCCTGACACTGTATTCTTTTGACTTCTATTTGTCAACCAGGTTATTGGTGCACCAGCTTTTGCATGTGTGCTTGGTGCCTTTTGGTCTGGGCCCTTCCCCTGGCCCTCAGCCTGCCATGGCCAAGCGTGACAGCAGCCGTGGTGAAGATTCAGTGGGGATCGAGAAGGGTGTGGCTGTGACCACATCCTCAGACAAAGTTCAAACATGGGGACCCCTCCAAAAAAATAAAAAGAAAAGAAAAGAAAAGAAACTGTTGATGATATTTTTCTCTGAGCTTAGAAATTTAGAATCAAGTAGTCATTATATGGCTGACTCTGGTCTTAAATTCTGGCTCCACCATTAATAACTGTACAGTCGTAAGCAAGTTACTTAGTATATCTGAGCTTCAGTTTCCTCATCTATGAAGTGGGAATGAGAATAGCATCTTCTTCATAAGGTTGCTGTGAATATTAAATGCTAATACATGGAAGTGCTCAGAAGTGTGCCAGGTACAGGGGAGGCGATCAGTCACAGGTAGTTGTCATCTGTCAAGGGCCTAGTTTTAAGCCTGCACCACCACTATCCGCCAGTCGTGTGACCACAATCAAGTCCTTAAACCTCTCCTGGCTCCATATTTCTTACAGGCAAAGTGTTGACAGCACCTGCCTACCTCCTTCACCATGCATGGTGTTGTGATGAAAACTGCAAGAGGGCTTTGCAAACTGGAAAGTTCTGTACAAACATAAGACCTTAATTTGCTACAAGTGGCTTCGGCTTTTATTATGGTCAGTGGAGCCCGGGGTAAAGGCCTCTTTTCCCGAGGGAGGCTGCTGGGTGCCGGCTGTGGGTGCTCCTGCCTGCCCAGGCGTCCAGCAGCCCCTGTGTCCGGCTCATCCCAGCAGCCGTCTCAGTCTCACCGGGCACCTGGGCAGACGTGGTCCTTGGATCCTCCCTGCGCTTGTAGACAAGTCCAGAGCCTGGTTTTCTCTCTCTCCTTTCCTCAATTAGGGGAACAGTCAGGCACTGTCAGTTCTTTTTCAGGTCCCAACAAGCCCTGGGCTGCCCTGGAGGGAGAAGGAGGAGGAGGGGGGAGACAGAGGAAACTCTCCCTGTAAAACTTGGCTTTCACTGAATAGCTTCCAGTTGCCTTGAAATCTAATCTTCTTTTGAACTCGAATTTGCCAGTCAGTCATATTCTTGGAAGGTGATGAGCTCCAGCTCCCTCCTGATGGATGGGAGCGATAATACCTTTCCAAGAACCCCACTCCTGGGGTGGTAGGAGCCGTCTGCCTTCTGTTGCTTCCTTTCCCCTATTCAGGGAGACTGGAACGTCTGGGGGGGAGGGTTCGGCCCTGAGGGACCCCACAGATATCCTATTATCTGGGCTTAGGAGAGAAAGTGGCCCTCCTTCTACCTGCCGCCCCATGAATATTTTGGTATCCCTCGCACAGACCCTTATTGAATTCCCAAATGCCTGGCTTCTCCGCTCCAACCAAAAAAATTTGACATCATGCTGACACTCACTAATTCATGGATTAATTAAATATGTATTTACGACTCACCCTGGGGTCTAGGCACAGGGAAGCACAGTGGACAAAATGAGCATGAGGTACACCTGGCGCATCACTAACGGAGAGGGTCGGCTCTGGAACCAGCCGGAGAGATGGGAGGCATTTCCAGTCAACTAACTGGGACTTCCAGTTCGTTTCCATGAACCTCAGTTTTCTCATCTCACGTACGTTGTCTTAGTCAGCTCCAGATATTATAACTAATTACCATAGATTGGGTAGCCTGGACAACACACATTTATTTCTCATAGTCCAGAGCCTGGAAGTGTAGGATCATGGTGCTGGCATGGTCAGGTTCTGGGCTTTCTTTCGGGTTGCAGACTGCCAGCTTCTCCGCTGTGTTCACATGGAAGAAACAGGTGGGAGAGCTCTCTGGGGGGCTCTTTTATAAGGGCACTAAACCTGCAGGCTGCCGGTTAGCTCAGTTGGTTAGAGTGTGGTGCTAATAAGGGCACTAATCCCGTTCATGGAGGCTCCACCCTGATGACCTAATCACCCACCAAAGGCCTCACCTCCTAATACCGTCATAATGGGGGTTTGAACATATGAATCTGGGGAGGACACAGACATTCAGTCTATAGCCGACATGGTCTGGCATGCTCATCTGTTGCCATTGCAATAAAATGGACGGAAATACATCATTTTGTATGCTGCAGCATTCCATGCAAATTGACCCAGTGCAGATCAACTGTGCAACTCCAATGTTTTTATTCAGTTACATAAGGAGCATTTATTGAACACCTACAATATACTTTGTACTTGGAATACACAGATAAATAAAATACATCCCTGCCTCCTGATAGAGGAGATACACATAGAAGCAGCTGGTTATAAAGCCAGGTGGTAAGAGCAATGACAGAGGCAAGAGAACTACAGGATAATCGAGGAGGGAGCCGTTCCCAGTAAGAAGGGGCTGTGAACAAAAGAATGGGGGCCAACTACAGCACAGTTCTGAGGCTTCAAGGCATCAAATATTGATGAGCAGCAATAAAAGAACAGATGTTTGCAGGGATTAGCTTATGGAAAGCCTTGTCTGCCATGGTAATAGGGTTGGAGTTCATTCTCTAGGTGATGAGGTAACATTGAAAGGTTTTGAGGAAATCATAATAGCATCAGACCTGTGTTCTAGTTAATGGCAGTCGTGTGAAGGATTGATTGAATGGGCAACTGCAGAGGTTGTGAGACGATGTTACCATCTGCCACAGGCAAGTGTGGAGGAGAGGGCTTGGGAGGGCTTTGTGAAATATTTAGGATGTGGAATTACAGGGCTTGGGAACTGGATGTAGAGCAAGTGGGCTCAGGAGAGGAAGGGGTTTCCAGGTTTCTAGCCTGAGTTCCTAGGTAGAGAGTGACATGGAGAATTAGAAAGGGCAGAAGGATTAGAGGGAGAAAGTGCAAGTTTGAGGTGCTTGTTGGATTTCCAGGCAGCAATGTCCAGCAGCCAACTGAAAACAGGCAGTTCCTGCTTTGCACGGTTTTGATACACACGACTTTCAGTTACCAGGAATAATTATGAACACCAGTCCCCCAACAACATGGTTCAACTTTCAGTGACCACATATGTTAACTATGAGTAGCTGCTGCATCAAGCACCTACTTTATTGCTAGCCCTTCAATCCACAAATCCACCATATAAATAACATGTGCATCATGATCCATGACCAATCATGTCATAAAATGAAAAGTGCATCAAGATTCAGACAACAGTGGAAACAACCCAAGTGCCTGTCAATTCATGAGTGGATTATTAAAATTTGGTATATGTATACAATGGAATATTACTCAATAATAAGAAACGACAGTGATCTAGCACCTCTTACATTTTCCTGGATAGAGAGCTTGAGCCCATTATCTGAACTGAGGTGTCACAAGAACGGAAGAATAGGCTCCACATGTACTCGCCGTCAAATTGGCACTGATTGATCAACACTATGGTGCTCACACAGTAGTAAAATTCTCCAGGGATTAGGAGATTGGGGGAGAGGGATAAACTCACAACTAATGGATGCGGTGAGCATTGTAGAGGGGAAGGGCATGCCTCTAACTCTCGCTTGGGTGAGGCAAAGACATAAAATGTAACCAAAATGTTTGTACCTTCATAATATCCTGAAATTAAAAAAAAATCCAAACAACAGAAAAATCCAGAGTACAGCCCCAACACCTATCTCTGGTCCTCTGCTCAAATTCCTCACCTGGAAGGACTTCCTGGAAGAAATGAAACGTCAAGCCAAGCCCTCAAACACAGTGCTAGAGAACCTTCACATCTCCTGATGTTAAAAGTGAAAGCTAGAAATTTGCCAGGCTAGCTTGGCAGAGATTTTCCCATTTTGTGCAAACAATGTGATTCCTATCACACCAGACCTGGAAACCACACCCAACAGCCTGGAATCATAAGAAAACAGAAATGATAAAAGACAAATATCATTGTTCTTATTCTCTGCGCCCCAGTGAATGTCTGGCAGTTCCCTGTGGACTGAGGAAAGGGGAGAGGAGAGAGTGGGGTACAACAGCACTAGCCTTGGAGCCTCAGTTTCTTCATCTGAACAATGGGGCTGTCAAGCAACTGCATCAGCTTGTTGCAAAGCATGAAAGACAAAATGTGTGTGTGAGAACTTTTTCAACCGTGAAACACTGTTTAGTGTTAGATTGCAATGAAAATAGCTGAAAAAGGAGAAAAATGGTAAAAAAAAAATGTGGGATCCTGGTTTCCCATTCACCTTAGGAACAATAACAACAGCCATAAAATTTTTTGAGCCCCTACTACACTCTAGCGCTGTGCTGTAATTATTAGATCTGCTTTGTGCCCAGAGCAGGTTACTTGAGCTTTACAAGGGTTATCTCATTCAATTCTCTAAGGATTGACAACTCAGCCATTGTCAGCAACTAGCACCTTTCTGGGAATGAACTTATTAGCATCCAGAGGACAGGGCTCTTTAGCTTTGAAAGGGAAGAGAACAAGCTTCACAGGATGAGCTGCTCCTGGGGAGGCCAAGTTAGGGCACCTGCAGGGCCAAGAATGACAGGAATAAGGAAGCCTTGGGCTCCATCAAATCTGGGTCAAGGCTGAAAGTCCCCACCGATCATCTCTGTGACGCTGGGCAGGCAAGTAGCTTGACCTCTATTGACCTTAATTTTCAGGAACACCAGAATATTAATAGTACCCATCTTATAGGATGCTGTGGGGCTTAAATTCAATAATGCACATGCCACTCCTGCTGTAGGAAATGCTGCTAGCTGCCAACAGTCCACAGGGGCTGGTGAGCCTGTCCCCTCAGGCCACAGGAGGCCCCTTGTCAGCCCAAGCCAAGCCCCACGAGAGGTTCTTTTGGCCCCCAGAGTCCTTCATGCCTCTGTTGGAGGGATAACCCAAGCTGTTCTCCATGTAGAATTGTAGGCTGAGAATCACAAAAGACAGCCAGGAACTAGTCAGACAACTCTTAGGCTTGGTCCAGATTCTTTACTTCTTTTCCTCCCTCCCTCCCATCCTCCCTCCCTTGTTTCCTTCCTTCCTTCCTTCCTTCCTTCCTTCCTTCCTTCCTTCCTTCCTTCCTTCCTTCCTTCCTTCCTTCCTTCCTCCCTCTCCCTCTTCCTCTTTTTCACTTTCTCTCCTACCTCTCCTCCTCTCCATTTTTCTCTCCCTTTCTTCTTCTTTCTTTTACAAAGTACTTATTGAGTATCTACTATAAGCCAGACATCTTTCTAGGGCTGGGGATGTAGCAGTGAACAAAACAATGCCCCTGTCCTTGAAAGGCTTAAATTCTAGCTGGGGGGAGAGGGTCAAAGAGGCAAAATATGCACAGATAAGGACTAAAACAATTAAGGAGGGAAGGTGGACAGGACATCAGAAGGTGGGCGGGGGTGACATTTTAAGGAAGTTTGTGGGGGAAGAACTCATTGGTAAGGTGATATCTAAACAGAAGCTTTTTGTGTGATGGATTTTATTGGTGCCAACAGCAATCTGGCAGCTGCCAACATCTAAACACACCCACCCGTTCTGTGTCTAGATGCCACTTTGTGTGCAATGTGCACGTCTCCACATATGTAAATGCACGCACATGGGAGGGTGTCTTGGTAGGCTTGGTCCCGGACATCCTGATATGAAAACACCCTTGGTCCTGTGACTGTCCACCAGCTGGCTGGCCATACTAACCCCACCCTTCCCCCATCACAGCCTGGGCCTTTCCCTCCCTTCCTGCTCATGACCGCAGACCCACTGCGTGGGGACACCCTCCTGCCCCTTCTCCCAGGCTCTCTCTCACTGACCCTGTGCTGGCTGGGGGGCTGCAAAGATCTGTCAAGATGGCTGAGAGTGGGTGAGGTAACTTTCGGGGCCATTTCTCCTGCCTTCTGTACTGGCCACTTCATGCCAAGGGGCCCCATAGACACATTCACACCCACTGCTCATTTCTCGCCTTTGGGGAGACCCATCATCTTCTCACTCCCAAGTCTCCTTCTCAGCTCCTGGGCTAACAATCTTGCAAGATGCACTAACTATACCTGCTTTTTTCCCCCTCAAGAGATTCTCTCAGCCATAGCTCCATTATCACCACCATCTGCAGTCAGGTGAAAAGAAGTGGTGGGGAAGGGGGGAGAGTGAGACAGAGAAAAAGGAGGGTGGGAGAGAGAACAGAAGAGCTGGGGCTTTTCACCCACAGAAGTATTGTCTTTATAGCTGGCCACAACAAGCCTTGGAAACTCTCAAAGGACTAGAGTTTTGCTTCAGGGAAACTTGTGGACCATCTTTAAGGCCCCCTGCCATCTGCTGTGCAGCAAAGCAGGAGGAGAGAAAACCTGTGAGAAGCAACAGGTGGCAGAGGGGCAGGAAGGACAGAGGATGAGGCCGCAGCTGGCTGGGGTGGGGGTTGAAGGAGCAGGAGATGCCCAGGGCCGCGGAGAGGAGCTCCTGGGGCTCCACCCACAGAAGTCCCAAATCCCCAGCTCATTCCTGGCCCCTCTCTGGCTGCAGCCTGTGGAGGCCGGTCAGGGGCCATGGGTCCCCCAGCGGAGCCTGGTGGGGAAGCAGGCAGCACTGAAAAACCCCAGGCCTGCCCATGGTTTCCCACCTCAGCCCGGGCGAGCCCGGTGCCCCCAGACTTCCTCATGTTACCGGGGGTCGCTGTGTCTCCCACAAGCAGAGGAAGACCTGCCAAACTCATTTCTGCTCTGAAGTCAAGAAAACCTAGTATAAACACAGTGGGCTCTTTGAATTATCCACATGAAATGTTCAACATGTTTAGCCTGGAGCAGATGAGATTTAATAAGGGGATGTTCCCATGGTGATTTTATTAGGAACTGAAATAACCAGCTAGCGCCTGGTATTGTATCAGCCACCGGGCTCCAGGCACCTTGCCACACACTCCTCTCCCTGAAATCCCTGTGGGGACCCCCCACCCCGACATGCACACCCACCACCACCACCAATGCGAAGGGACACGTCTCTGAGGTCCAGCAGCACTAAAGTAACTGACTCCAAGTCACGCAACCAGTAAGTGTTCTTCAAAATGGAAAATAGAACTGACTGACTCCAAAACCTGAAACCCTTGTCACCGAGCCTCTACTTACACTTCGAGAAATAACCAGGCAAGCAAATTCAGATCTCTTAGTGCTGGATAATAGGAGGCAAATGCTTGAGTCCTCCAGGATTCAATTGGTTGCTCCTAAAAATCTAAGTAATTCTGCAAGACTTAGGAGCTTCTGGAGGTAATTCAGAGATATTTACAGTCCCGTTTAGGGGTAAGCACCTAATGCCATACAAGTACTTTTAAAATCAAAAGTATCATTTTGGATATTTTATGTGCTTTATTTTTAAATTATAATTTATTATATCAACATGACAACATTGGTACAGATCAAATGATAAGAAAGAATTTACCATCAATTTCACCTTTTAATTCATTCGCTCACACATTCATGGGGAAACCACTTAAAGACTCTTACATAGTTTGCCAGAAACAAAATAAGGCAACATTTTTGAAAGCTTCTAAACAGAACTTCTCAAAGGCAAAGGATTAGAGGACATATGTGTTTCCACCCAACTCAAAAATTTTCAGGAAAGAGGAACAGACACACTGAATCATTGTATTAATAACAAGGTTAGAAGTGTTTTCCTAAATACATAGTTCCTGCTTTGTTACTGCCACAATCACATTGCCCTTCACTGGAATGGTTCTCCTCCCTCCCTTTTCCAACTTCCATGTCAAGAGTTCTTGCCTTCCAATGCCACCAGCCCCAGACAAGCCAGCATCTCTCTTTCTTTCCTGGGTATTCCGATCACCTCCTTCCCTTCCCTACAATCTGTTCTCCATATGGTAGCTAGAGCAGTCTTTTAACACATTAACTGTCATATGAGTTGTATTTAACTCATACTAGTTTTGAGCCTGGGGCCTTGTGAATCATATGTAACTCACACATCTCTTTACCTTGGGAGCCTCATGGTGCAGAGGCAGCTCACACTGCCATGCTATAGTATACATGTTATGTGATTGGTGGCCCCCTGGGCAAAACCCTGCAGTTGGTTTGTGAAAATCTTCCATGATATTCTTATTGTTACAATTAATATTGACAATGTAATTGCATACAACTCATGCACAGAAAACAATACAAAATAATAAATTATTCGTTAAATTAGAAAGGATCATTTGTTTTAGAAATTTTTATTCTATGTTCATAATAAAACACTGTGGCCCCAAGGAACACTTTTTTTTTCTAGCGTGGCAGTCAATGTGTTAAAAACAGAAATCTGATTGTTCTTAGAACAAAGACCCAAATTCTTAACATGACTTCTAAAGGATATTCTTGGCTGCCTAGAAGCAGTCATTTCCCTCTTCCTCTCTCTGATGAGAAGTGTTATCAGTTAGATTATGTCCAGATGCAAGTAACAGAGTACCAGACTCACAGTGGCTTAAGCAATAAAGACCTTTAAGCATCTCATATGTGTTGCACATCCAGTGTAGCACAGTGTTGCCAAAGGCCCAGGCCCTTTCCTCTTCGTCATCTTCAGCGTGTTGGCTGTTGGGCCCCATGTCTGTCACCTCCTGGGTGCAGGATGGCTGCTGCAGCACAAAGTGGCACAGCTGAATTTAATGGCAGGAAGCCTGAGGAAGGCACCTCTTTTTATAAACAAATGAAATATTCCCTAGAATCCCCCCTGGCCAACTTCTTACATCTCATAGGTAGGACTGTGCCACATGGCGCCTTCTAATTACTGAATATCCTGGGAAAGTGAAAATACAGCAAAGGGAAAAGGTTCTACCATGATCATTTTAATCTAATCATGATTCATTCCCTAAGACAAAGGGATGGACCTATCTTTTCTGTCCTCCACCCTGGCAGAACTGGTGGGTCTGTTAGCAGGACAGAAGGTAAGGGGTATGGCAGGGTGGAATCAGCAATTGTGACAGTAGCAGAATTTGCCATAGGTCTCCCATGCTCCCTCCCTGCAGCCCATGTTTTCAGGGCGGCTCATCCCCTGCTCCCATGGTGGGCCCAAGTAGTCTGATGGCAGTTCCATGTCTCTACCAGTAATGATGCATGAGTGGGACCATGACACATGCAGGGAGGCTTGGGGAGGCTTTTGGGAAAGTTCTTCCTTTATTTTTCTGGGAGAGCTTTTGGAAATGATCTTGTTATCTCCCTCAGGATGTCTTTTATTAGTTCTTTTAGAGACAGAGTCTCACTCTGTTGCCCAGGTGAGTGCTGTGACATCAGCAATAGCTCATAGCAACCTCAAACTCCTGGGTCCAAGTGGTCCTCCTGCCTCAGCCTTCCTAGTAGCTGGTACTACAGGCATGCACCACCATGCCTGGATAACTTTTTCTATTGTTAGTAGAGATAGACTCTCACTCTTGCTCAAGCTGGTCTTGAACTCCTGAGCTCAAGCAATCCTCCCTCTTTGGCCTCCCAGAGTTCTAGGTTTACAGGCGTGAGCCACCATGCTCAGCCTCTTCCTCAGGGTGTAGTCTTGCATGGGGATAAAGTTCTTAAACCCTGTAGCCATCTTGTTTCTAGCCTGATACACAGGGGTGCCCAGAAGGGGGACTCAGCCAAGAGAAATCACAGAAGCTCAAATGGAGCCTGTGACTGGCAGCCTGAGGTGGTCCCATGGCCCTGCCTCCTGGTAGTCATGCCATTGTGTAATCTCCTTCCATTGAGTGTGGGCAGGACTTAAGGACTCTCAGGATAAGGCAGAAGTGATGGCATATTATTTCTGATATTAAGTTATGAAAAGACTGTAGCTTCTGCCTCGAGTTCTCTCTGTCCCCCACCTTCCCACCCCTTGTTCATGTTGCAAGCATCCTTAGGGAGAACCTCACATGGTGAAGGACTGAGCTTCTCAGCCTGATGGCCAGTGCCAACAATCATGTGCTGGATCTTAGAAGCAGATCCTTCAGCCCCAGTCTTGGGATGACCACACCCCTGTTTGATGGTTTGGCTGCAACCTCATGAGAGCTCTCAAGCCAGAGGCATCCAACTGAGTCATTCTCAGATTCTTGACCCAGAGAAACTGTGAGATGATAAACAGTTTTTAGTTCTCAGCTGCTAAGATTTGGGGAAATTTGTTATTCAGCAATGGATAACTAATACGTGGCCATTAGATTAAGTCAGTTCTCAAGACTGCTTGTGCTTAGGACTTCCAATCATATGAGAAAATTAATTTTCTTATTTCTTAAGGCAACTTAAGTTGGGTTTATGTTACTTGCATCCAAAAGCACACTAACTGATAAAAAGAAGGCTGCACAATATCTTAGCCTGCCTCTCCAGTGGTGTTTGAAAATACTTTCCTCCTTTCTTGGCAGAGTTCCCTAGCCCTCCTATGAATTATATCAAGTCCACTTGTTATGTACGATAGTACTATATACCTTTCTCTGGAATTTATCACGGTGGAGAATTAACTTTGTATAATCATTCAGTGATCTCTGTCTCTCCTTTTTGAGGACAGGGTTCACATCTTCTGGGCACCATTGTATCCACAGTGCTCCACACAGTGCTGGAACAGGGCAAGAGCTAGATGAATAATTAATGAGTGAATGCACAAATGCATTGGGAGTATACCTTGGTGGCTCTAAGAAGCCCCAAACTAAGTATATAGATTTTGGAGTCATCAGTATAGAAGGAATGTTTGACTTCCTGGGAGTAAGTGGTCTCCCAGGAAAAATATCTGGAAGTGAAGATGATAATTGAGGACGACCAACCTGTGGAGGTTGGAGAGAAAGAGAACCCAGCAGAGGGGGTCCACAGGTCATGGGTGAGAAAGCCAAGGTCATTTGGTCATCATTAGGAACTCCAAGTCCTTGAGAGGTGGCAGGAGGTGTGTGTGCAAAGATGGGACTCTTGGGGTATCAAGATGTACCAACCAAGCCAGGCTGCAGAACAGCAACTCAGAGTCTGGGGCCCTGATAAAGGAATGTGAGCTATTCTTCTTCCTGAAGAGAATGGATCAGGATGGGTCATCCTTCCCTCCTCACACCCATCTCCCCGAGCCCCTGCCCATTGCCATGGGGCTAGGACACTCAGTGGAGGTGCATCGCATTGAAAGCAGTGCCAATCACGGCACTTTGTAACATGAAAAGGGGTTGTCTCCCAATGGAGACCTAATCACAGCATCCATCACTGCCACCCAGAGAAGGCTATACCAACTCTAGAAGAGTCTTGAGATGATGGTGTAGCCACCCAGTGAATGCCATGTATGTGGAGGACACAGCCCCTACCTCCTCTTTTTGTTAAAGAGCTGAGGAAGGGGTTCAAATTATCCTGATAATTATTTTCCCTCTACTTTTTGTTCAGCCCCTAGCAGCCATGTCTAGCTGAACCTGAAACCCTACATGAAAAGTCTACCTGGCAACTCCAAATGAGGAATGAATGTGGGCCTGATTGACATGGTGTCAGATTAAGTAATCAGTCAGAAGGCGAAATTTCCAGATGGCTGAAATTTGCTCATTGAGCAACAAAAAGTAAAAAAGAAATTAAGCATTATCAAATTGAACACATACTCCTCACTCACTTTGCATGGGACCTGCAACTCCATACAACCAGCTTCCCTCTTTCTTTGCTTGATTGATAAAGGAGAGTGTAGGGAAGAGGAAAGAGTAGTTGGAAGGGGGAGTTATCTAAAGCTGACTTCAGGAAACTTTCTGTAAAGGGCCAGAAAGTAAATATTTTAGGCTTTATGGCCATACAGTCTCTGTCACAACTACTCAATTCTGTCATAGCATAAAAACAGCCATAGATATTATGTTAAAAAATAAGCATGGCTGTATGCCAATAAAACTTTATTTATAAACATTGAAATTTGAATTTTGTGTAATTTTCACATTTTGCAAAATATTCTTCTTTTTTTTCAACTATTAAAAAAATGCAAAACCATTTTTAGCTCACACACTGTACAAAAACAGGAGGCAGGTGGGATGTGGCCCATGGGCTGAAGTTTTCTGACTTTTGGTCTAAAGTGAGGAGAGGAGTTTAAACCAAATGAAGTCTCTGTCTTCCCTCCATCTAACTTTCTTCTTCTCTCCTTGCCCCTCCTTTCACCCCATGATGTTCAAAATTTATTCCTACTTTTCGTCTTAGCTCTTATCTTGCCTATCTTCTAACAACAGCATTCCAGAAATGGGTCTTTAACCACATACTCACATCCCTATAGCAGAAGAATTAAGAAAAAGCTAGAGCTTTCTATAGAGTAAGGTTCTTAGGTAGTGGTGGTAAGATCTGTGGGGTGAGATAGTAACTTAAAATTCAGCTCTAGAGTGTATTTTAACACAATTTTTAAGAAAGGAAAAACAAAAATCAGCTCTATAAATCTAGCCCCACCAAATTTTCTTTCTATTGCTATATCGTAGGGTAAAAATCATTTCTTGCAATTATAGTGCTTGGACTTTATTTTTGTTACCCAATTAAAATGTTAAGTAATTTTTCTCTAAGCTCTAAAAATTTTCAGTTGTTCCCGCTTTGAGATGAAACAAACGACCAGGCACTGTAACTTGCAATGAGGGGAAGGCCTTACTGCATGGACTTACTATGGGCTGATGCCCTTGAACTTACATTTGCAGAACCTTCAGCCTGAGTGAAAAAAGACAGTAGGCATCATGTTTGGGGTCAGGCAGGGCTGAGTCCAAACCCAGCTCTGCCACTAGCTATAGGACTTAACTTCTGGAAGCCTTGGTCCCTTCACCTGCAAAATGGAAATAACAATGTTTAATCGTTTTGATGTTTAGATAAGCTCACAAATATGAAGTGCCTGGTTAATGTTAGTGTTCCTCATCCTTCCATCTCCCCCAACCCCCTGTCAATCTACCGAAACCGACTTTGAGGGCTCTTGGCTTGAATAAGCAACAACTATCCCGCGATTTCTTTTCTTTCTTTCTTTTTTTTTTTTTTTTACCGTAGAGTAAAATCTTAAGGCAGAGCAAGTAATGAAAACCATTCAAAGTAAAACCTCCTGCAATGAAGGTAATTTTTTTGTTGTTTTATTGTAGTTGTTCCAGAGTGTTCAACTTATATTCAATTACTTGCAGCAATAATTAATAGCACATTAATAAATGAAACTGGCTTTCTAGAACTAATGAAGCCAGAGCAGAACATGAGCTCACGGCTGCTCTTGGCTCTTAAATCTCTGCTGAGGAGGAGAAGGGGGAACCTGCCAAGGAATGCCGGGGGAATTATGAGGCTTGTGGGTTTGCCAGAGCAGAATTAGCCGGGCTCTAAGGCATGCTAGGGTGGGATGGGGGTGCGGTGCAGATGGGGAGCGGGCTGGAGACAAGGCAGGGTGGGAGGGGTGGGGCTGCGGCACGGGGCTACAGGGCTGTAGGAAATACAGGCTGCAGCGTGCTGGGGATCGAGGAGTGGAGGGGCGCTGGGCTGGGTGGGGATTGGGCGCCAGGGTTAGGCAGATTCAGTGTCAGAGGTGAAAAAGGCCTCAAGGTCAGGTGGCTCTACCTTTTCATATAGATGACGAAACTGAAGCCCAGCATTGTTCTGACTTGCCTGAGGACACGCATGTTTTGTAAAGAAAGGGCTTCATTTTATATGGCTGGCTTTCTAGGGGTTATCTTCAGAGAGGGGACATCCAGTGTCCTGTTTGGGCCAAATAGATGTCCAGAAAATGCTGAGCTCATCTTGCAAAAGTCCCAAAGCAGCCGCCACCTACTTGTTCACGAGCGAGTAGCAAAGAGAGTCCTACAGACACACAGACATGTGCTGCTGCAGTTTGTCTTCTGCAATTTAGAGATTGTGGGAATTGAAGGCCACTGTTATAACTTTTAAAAAAAAATGCTGCTACTGCAACAAATAACTATTTATAATATTTATCATAATAAAATATTAATACTAATATGAACCAGACACCAGTTTATGAAAATGACTCAGCGTCCCTGGTCCTCTGTCCTGAGAAAGGGGCATGTAATTGATTGAATGCCTGTGACCAGCCTGGGGTGTCTTGGAAAACACACCTTCTGATCACCCTCGTGGATGGTCTCCCAGGAAGAACGGCCCACTCCCTGCTGACCTTGCGTTTCGGGGCCACTGGCCGTGCGGATGCAGCCTCTGGCCTTGGCCTCCAGCTGAAGCCTCCGCTGCCCACGCCTGGGCTCCTCCCCTGGGCTGAGCTTCCCCGTTAACAGCCCTCCCCACAGGGACAGGGCCTGGCAATGGGGAGAAGGTGGCTGGTCGGTTTGCTGGAAAAGAGGTGCCAATTATAGCCTTTATTAGGCTCACACCCGCCGTCTCGCTGCCTTTCGGCTGCTCCAGACCACACACACACTCGGTTTTCCTGCACTGGGACGGGAGTCCTGTGTGGTCCTGCCGGCTCACTTATAATAAATCTGTGAGCTTAATAAAAGGCATCACTTCTATCTTTTGATCTCTCTTGAGTTACTCATTAGCTCTGGGTAACACACTTCTTGATTGACAGGCCCTTCCCAGGGAAAACCCAGGTTTGGTGATTCTTCAAACAAAAGTGGTGTGTGTGCGCATGCACGTGTGTGCGCATGTGTGTGCGTGTGTGTGCGTGTGTGTGCGTGTGTGTGTGTGTGTGTGTGTGTGTGTGTGTTGGGGGGCACGGTGTGATTTGTGGGGAAGGAATAGAGGAAGGAGGAGCTTGGCCACCTCAGGAGATGTCTGGGACAAGGTCCCAGAGGGGAATGGGCTCACCCGGGGCCTGCTGCTGCTGCTGGTGGTGCTGGAAGGCTCCAGAGCCCTTGGGGTGTTGGGCTCTAAGGGCCTCCCCTATTGCAGTTGCCTTCCTGCCCTCCTTCAAAGTCCTTGCCAGAACTCCATTTCTCCATGGAACCTCTCTGGTCACTCCCTGCCGGTTCCAAGTCCTAGCCTTAACTGAATCCACGTTTTCTTTACACGCAGTAAGGCCACTTTCTTGCGTGACCTCTTGCCTATACGTTCCATGAAGGGATCAATATTTCATTTTCTTTCCTACTTGCTGGCACATGCCAGATCAGCCATACCAGCACGATCGGTGGGCATTTGCTGCACTTCCTCCGGGCTAGGCATTGGGCTAAGCACTGGACGTTTATTGTCCTGTGTCTTCACCACAGCCTTATGAAGTAGGGGCAGCTGAGGAAACACAGGCTCAGAGAATTTAGGCAATGTTCC
Organism: Microcebus murinus; assembly: GCF_040939455.1. NCBI lineage: Eukaryota > Metazoa > Chordata > Mammalia > Primates > Cheirogaleidae > Microcebus > Microcebus murinus. The sequence goes on along the minus strand of NC_134106.1, from coordinate 72,451,426 downwards.
CAAGGTCGCACAGCTGATAGGCAACAGGCCTATTAGGGACCTCATCTAGCGCTGTCAGAACCCACAGGCCCGGTTTATTCCCACGCTGCCCCCTCGCAGGCTCTGGGCTGTGCAAGGAGAGCTGGTTCCTGCACCCAGCGCTCTTCCCAGGACCCAAGCTGGCTGTCAAGGTGAGGTTCCCAGTGTCCCTGCCTCACTGGGACTCAGATCGTGCCCACTGTCTCCCGATGACTTCACCCTGGGCCGCGGGCTGCTGTGGGAAACCACAGCCACTCAGAGAGTCCCGAGGAGGACGCCAGACTCAATATCGACTCACCGTGCGTTGGCGTCTCAGCTGACAAAACAAAGGTACGAGGCCAGCCGTGTTTGGTCCTCCTCCCCACACAGACGCAGCCTTCTTCACAGCCGCCCCCGCGGGAAACCGCAGGCTGGGGGCCACAGGCCGCACGCAGCAGAGGCGGCTCGCCTGGTGGCTGAGGTGCAGACTCAGCAGTCAGCCGAAGGCAGGTCGGTCCCGGCTCAGTGTCTGTTTGACCTTGAACAAGTCACTCAGCTTCTCTGTTCTGTCTCGTCCCGTATAGAAGGGAGCTAATCACCATGCTCCTTTCATGGGCGGGTTAAATGAGATAATCCATGTAAAAGAGCCTGGCATTCAGGAAAGTCTTTTTTTAAAGGTTAGGTGTTTATTAGTGTTAGAGATCGAATTGTGTCCCCCAGAAAGATATGTTGGCGTCCTAACTGGCGGTACCTATGTATGTGACCTTATTTGGAAGCAGGGTCTTTGCAGATGTACTCAAGTTAAGCTGAGGTCATTAGAGTGGGCCCTAATCCTATATGACTGGTGTCCCTAATGGAAGAGAGAAAGCTGGACACAGCTGCACACAGAGAAGAGAACACCATATGGAGACGCAGACGCAGAGGGAAGATGGAGACCGAGACCGGAGTTATGCTGCCAGAAGTCAAGGGACTTTTGGAGCCACCAGAAGCTGGAAGAGGCAAGGAAGATCCTCCTCTAGAGGTTTTGAGGGGAGTGTGGCCCTGCCGACATCTTGATTTCAGAAGTCTAGGCTCCAGCACTATGAGAGAATACATTTCTCTTATTCTAAGTCACCAAGTTTATGTTACTTTGTTACGGCAGTCCTAGGAAACCAATACACTTAGTATTAAAACGATCATTGGTATAGGAGCCCAAGACTTCTGTACTAGTTTTGATTTTGTTCCTAACTAGGTGTGTGACCTTGGACAAATGATGAAAGCATAGACTATGCAAATTGGAAAAGACCTTATTGCTCAGGTGAAGAACCTGAGGCCCACACAGGGTGGTGCTGGCCCATAACCCCAGTCAACCTCCGTCTCCACACCTGTAAACATGAGATCATCACCCCTGCCCCACCTGCTTCTCGGTGCTGTGCTTGAGGTGTCAATAAAATGACTTAGGTAGACCAGTTGCCGTCATGGTCGTGGCAGTACACACACTGCCATCTGCCTTCACAGGAGCACCATGATAAGTTTCCCAGGATACTGCTTGATTTTGAAGACAGAGCCAGGCCAGGGAATGAGCTGTTAGAAGCAGATGAAATCAATAACAGCTCACCAGCTGGGCACATGTGGAGGGGCCTTGCCACCTGATAGGCAGGGAGGACAGCATGTATTGGCATCCACAAACAAGGGCTTGGTCTCCTAGGGAAGAATAGGACAAATCAGGACACGCGGGTGCTGCAGCTGGTGTTGCTGCCAACTTGCTGTGCATTCTTGGGCAAGTCCCTTAGCCTCTCTGGGACTTCCCTTGCCTATCTATAAAATGTAGAGCTGGGACCTGCCCCCAGGCCGGTGTGACTCCAGTCTCTAATCTTAATCACAATTAATTTTATACTGCCAAAAGAGATGAAAAGATCTGGCATGCTGGGGGGCCAGGATATAAATAAGGCACACATGTATGCCCTGAATCATAGAGCAGACAGGGTCAGGAGGTCACTGGGGTCCATTTGCCAGGAGGTCATTCTCCTAAGCAGATGTTAATATAGCTTCTGGTCATTCCAGTGATGTGTGCCTCACTCCTTCTGAAGGAGATTGTACTGTTGGCATGGAAACAGTCTTCCTTATATGGGAAAGCAATGCATATAAAGATTAAGAATTTTGGCTAGGCGCAGTTCCTCATGTCTGTAATCTTAGCACTCTGAGAGGCCAAGGCAGGAGGATTGCTTGAACTCAGGAAGTCAAGACCAGCCTTAGCAAGAGTGAGACTCCATCTCTACTATAAATAGAAAGAAATTAGCCAAACAACTAAAAAAAAAAATAGAAAAAATTAGCCAGGCACAGTGGTACGTGCCTATAGTCTCAGCTACTTGGGAGGCTGAGGCAGGAGGATTGCTTGAGCCCAGAAGTTTGAGGTTGCTGTGAGCTAGGCTGACACCATGGCACTCTAGCCCAGGCAACAGAGTGACACTTTGTCTCAAAATAATAATAATAATAATTTATAGAATTCTTGTTTTATAAAATGCCTCACTTCTGGTTCTAAAATTTTTTTAAGCCCAGGTGGCTTTGGGGAAATCACTTTGCCTTGCTTAAACTAACGTGGACATCCTGTAGAGTCACTGAGAGGGGACACGAGATAAGGCTGTGAAAACCCTTGGCATCCCTGGATCATGGGAGGTGCTCACAAAATATAGGCTCTCCCTCCCTTATGCCTCCCTCATCTTCATCATCACCATCATCATCACCAACGTGCTCAGCAGCAGCACCACATCCCCTCCTCGGCGTCTTTATCAACATCATCATCATCATCGCACCACACGTTTGGATTTATACTAGAATTTTCCATGCGTTCTCATAAGTGTGCCAGTCGATCCTTCAACAACTCAATGAACTAAATATCATTTTTATTTTATAGATGATGAAGCGCACTTTCAGAGAACCAGAGTGACTTTTTCAGGCTCACACGCCTATAAGCATCAGAGGCAGAAGCCTAACCTAGGTCTTACGATGCTAAATCTTAGGAATGTCTCCGTCAGTGGCATTAGCTGTTTTTAGCAGGCATACCACCCAGCTAGCTCAGGTTACACAGGGTGAGGCCAGAACCTCTCAGTGTTCTTCAGTGAGGTTTGATATACTCTATCATGTCTTTGTGCAACTGACTTTTCAAAGCTAAAGGGAAGATTTCGTGTGTGTATGTGTGTGTGTGTGTGTGTGTGTGTGTGTGTGTGTGTGTGTGTAAGAAAGAGACAGAAAGAGAGAGAGAATGAATGAATGTGCATATCCCTGGAAACCTCTGGAGCTCTTCTCCTGCCAAGCAGACTTGGGATTCAGCCCACACCTGCAAGATTTGGATGTCTTTTGTCCCCTGAGAGTCTCACTCTGCCTGGCTAATCCAGGCAGAGCTTCCTGCTGCCTCCTTACAGGACGCAGTTCAGACCAGAATATTAATGGAGATTACAGCAAGGAGAAGAATAGATTTAGGTGAGGGAGGGAGCTTCATGGCAGGGAAGCTAGGCACCCGGGGGGAGGCCTTCCATGAACAATCTTGGAGCACCCGCTGGAAGCAGGATGGGATGCAGTGGGCCCTTCCCAGAGGTGCCTAGAGCCAGTCTATAGCCTAACTCTGTCCCTAGGAAAAATCTGCCCACACTCTTGTGTTTCTAGATAAATGGTATGCATGCATCCTTTCCCCCCTGCATGTCAAACTCTGCCCACTATAAATAGGTGACTGTACAGCCCAGTTTGACTGGGACAGTCAGGTTTGCATCTAGTTTATTACCTCATCTAGTTTATTTGTCACCATCAAAAGTGTCTCTATTTGGACATCAACTATAGAACATTCTTCTAAGGATAAGCATAAAAAAATGGGTGACAAGGGCCATCAATGAGGGGTGTGACATGTGGCTCAGTGGAAGAACACTAGACTTACAAGGGGAGGACTTAAGTTTAAGTCTCAACTGTACCACTGTCTGCCTAGGTAGGAATCAGTTATCTCATCTGTAAAATGGGCATCATTATACCCACTTCACAGAGTTGTCAAAAGTAAATGGCGTTAGTAACCTCTGTTCCCTGCAGCCATCACCTTTAATAATTTATCTTCATTTTTCAGTTTCAACTGAGCCAGTTTTTCTCCAAGGTTATTGAACCTTGGTCGCATGGAATCGATGGGATGTCGGGCCAGGGTCAGGGGCTGGCCACCGGCGGGGACCTCTCAGAGCTGCGGGAACCTGGTCATCCAGCCCACGCCTCAGAGCTGCGACAGCTGGGGCAGCCATGCTCTAGGAACTGCTAACTGGGACGATGGACTTGGAAGATCTGGAAGATTATAAAGAGCATTTATTTGTTGGAGGTTTATGAAATTAGAGCCAAAAAAGCAGAAAGTGGTATTGGAAGGTGGAGTAACTACAATGAAGGGCCGAATCTGTGTGGGGGAGGAAGGGATTGGCGTCCGCCCTGCAACATGGTATCGTGGGGAAGCTGGCCGGGAGCCGTCTCTCCAGCCTGGTTGCTGAGCACAGCCCTGCTCACCAAATCCTACGTTGGGGAGTTCTGAGGGGCTTCTGGGTGCCACTCTACTGCTCTCCCACTGCTGGTGGCCAGCAGGGACACCCGTCAGTCATAGCCTGGCTCTGCTGATCACACGGGTTCCTTTTCCAGCCACGCACCAACTGCGCGCCTCAACCACCCCCAGGCACATGGTATGTGCAAACACAGAAGGCACGGCCAGCATTGCTCAGGCTGTTTCCTCTTCTTGACAAGCTGCAGTTCTCCCCACCACGTGAACGTGAACGTAGCCACCTTTCAACACCCAACTGAAGACTGTTGACTTTTCAAGCCTTTGCTAGACTCCACCTATTCTAAGCAGTGTGAATTGCTCCATTCCCCTGCTTTGCTGTAAGCTTAACCCTCCCTGCAAATGTGGCCCTGCTTAATGAGTCTCCCTCTGTATCTGCCTCCCTCCTACTTCTACTGTGAGCTCTGAGAGGACAGGCAGTGTCTCCACCCATCTCTGTACCTCCAATGCCGCCAGCAGTGACCTTGCTCAGGTTAACCTCTCTAAGACTCTTCATCTGGACACGAGATGATTTGCTCCCCCTGTGCTGGACATAGTTGAAAGGTTACCAGTGTTGATCCCCACCCCTTCTATGCTTTCCAGTGTATTGCAGAGGCTAGAAACCTGAGAGCTACATTGCTCACACTCCCCTCCCAGCAAGGTTTTGCCAATGGATGGATTTGCAAGAGATCTGGAAGCTTCTGCAGATGGGAGTTTTATGGTAGCCAGCTAGATTTCTCCCCCTCTGCCTGTCATCTGTGCAGCAGCCACAGGCTCCTGAAGCTGTCTGACCTCTGGATTGCAACTTGCAATCCTGACCAAAAATCTAGTGGCAGCTCCTGACTTCACTCCTTCACTCTAAGCATTTCATTCTTTGCAATACACCCTGTTCTTCTTGAAATACCTAAAGCATTTTTTCTTTTTCTGCATCAAACTTCAGATAAAGTGTCATTATATTGACCTGAGGTATTTGGACTCTGGGTTTGTAAATAGAAAATTTTAAAAATAGAATTATACCATTATGAATACATTTTCACCAAGAGAACATTTTTGAGAGTGAACTCTGTTAAGCTAATATAATTTCTAGATCAATTTTCTATACAACACAGCTATACAGTCCCCCCTTTCCATAAAAATGGAAATGTTTCCATTTTTATCTAATGGAAAAATTTTCATCAGAATTATGCTTTTCTATTTTTTTTCTGTAAAATTTAACAAGGAAAGATTCACTTATCAAACAAGGCTTTATTTATTTTTGTCAAATTTAATAATATTGATCATATCTTACTACATTGTGATTTTTATTTTGTGGTTTTATTTCTGCCAAATCTAATTTTCCTAGTGAAATTCTATAATTTTCAATTTTGCCAAGCAAATGTAATTATTCTGTCAATTTTTAATCTATAACAAATTTTACTATACAGAGCTTTAGTTGTTGAGAGTTTAATTATATGTTGAATATTTTTACACAGCCCACTTTTTGGTGGATCAAGTTTTTGCAGTGTTATTGTTCCCCTTAAGATGTGACTCTTCAGTTTTTCTCTCTGCCAGATTTCATGTGCACCATTTTAGCTGATAGTGTATTTCTTTCTTGGTTATTATTGCTACAGGCCAACTCTACCGGTAAATGTCACTGTAAATTAATTGTACAAAGTTTGATTCTTTGCATTGCCTTTTAATTGAAGCAAAGCGCATCGGAAAGGACAAAGGCAGAGGATGTATATGTATAGGAAACTCGTAAAATTCTTTTCTTCACTATGAAAAGATAACAAAAATTCCTATTTCTCTGGTTCTTTACTATGAATCCTACTTGTTCTAAGGATTAAAAGAAACAACACATAAAATGTTTACCGTGATATCTGAGCATAAACTCCAAAACCATTAGTCATTATTATATTAATCCTAAAGGGTTGGGAGTTAAATGGAACTGTGAACCCTGTGAGATGGGTATTATTATTATTATTATTATTATCCCATTTTACACCTGCAGAAGCAGAGTGGCTTGGTGGCTGGCCCATGGCAATCCAAGCTGTGAGCCCAGGCCTTCTGACACTGGGTGCTAGAACCTTTCCCCCACCCAGTGCAGCTCTACAGGGAAGAGAATGGTTCTTCTCCAGAAGGAGACAGTCAGCTCAGCTCTGGGACATGTCAAGAGGACATTGGTGTGATATACATGGCAGATCATTATAGGAGTTCTGCCAAGAGAAGGCCAGGATGGGATCCACCCACAAGGAAACGCAGAATAAATGGGAACACAACATCAGGCCAACCCCAGCAAGTTGGGCACCAGGCAGGACTCACCATTACCAGGACCATGAACGGGACCAATGACACCTCAGAATCCCCAGGAGCTTTGGGCAGGAGGGACCAGAAAGGAGCCCAGTACCAGAGATACCAAGACCCCCACAGCCCTGACCCAGTGCCCTATATCCAAAACAATTAATACCAAAATTACTAATGAGATATTTTGCATTTTTGTATACTAAGTCTTTGCAATTGCAAAGGTATTTTACATTTAAAAGAGATCTCTATTTGGACTAGTCATATACCTACTTCACAGAGTTTTCACATGTGAATGGCCTAGGTAAGCTCTGTTCCCTGCAATCAACATTTTTAATGCTTGGGGTTGTTTTTTTCGTTTTTCAGTTTCAAGTGAGCCTGTCATGGTTCAAGAGAGCAGCAGGGCCACAGAGGGAGACAGTAGCTCACTCTGAATATTGAGGTGGAGCTAGGGCCGGGCAAGGGCTATGCATTCGTTGCCTACCACTGTTATAACAAATTGCCAGAAACTTTGCAGTTCTGAGGGTCTGAAGTCTGAATGAGTCTCACTGGGCTAAAGTCAAGGTGCGTCATGGTTGTTCCTTCTGGAGGCTCTGGGGGGAGTCCACTTCCCTGCCTTTTCCTGTTATAGAGGTTGCCACCTTCCTTGGCTTCCTTTAGCAACTTGAGGCTGAGTCCTCACACTGCCATCTCTTGGGTTCTCTCTTCCCATTCCCTCTCCACTTTAAGGACTCCTGTGATTAGACTGGGCCCATTTGGATAATCCAGGATAATCTCCCTATGTTAAGGTCAGCTAATTAGTAAACTTCATTCCATTTTGCCATCTAGCTTAACATATCCACAGGTTTCAGGGATTAGCACAGAGACATCTTTGGGACCCATTAATCTGTTATTCCAGGCTGATAGATGCCAACCTGGGCAAGAGTGAGGGCATGAGAGACTGGATCATTGTAGAAAACTGGTCAGAGCCTGCATTGCATTCTAGCTGTTAGGAAAACTCTTAGGAAATGGTGTGATGTAGCTCTGGTGTCAGGCAGACTGAAAAGTCTGGCTTTCACACTAATGATTGCTAATAGCCACTCTGAGCTACTTCATCATCTGTAGAAGGATGATGATAAAAAGGATGATGATAAAACTTAAACCACATATTTTTAGCAAGGATCCACTAAGACATCATGTGTGAAATGCCTAACACATTGCAAATGCTCAAATAATTTCCTTCTGCTATTACTCACTTTACAATATGCAACTCTTGTTTCCTTCCTAAGATTCATTCATGTAGCAAATATATATGGAACATGAACCATGTGCCGAGCACTGTATTAGATGTGCAGGAGAGACAGTAGCTCTACTCGATTCAACTCCAAAAATATAGCAGAGAGTAGAGCAGGATGACAAGGTTTATACTTCTCCCAAAATCCTTATATGTCACACTTTACTGGGCAATGTCTCAGAGAGTCCCAAATCACAGAACAAGGCCACAGGAGTGAGAGAGGCTAGGTGTTAAGAGCATGAGATTTGAATTCAGACCTGGATTAAAAACCTAAAATTTTTATTAACAACAAATAGAATATTTATTATTTTATTAGCAAAAAGAAGAAATTATAAAACTGTGTTTTCTAATTTAGTAACCACTAGTCACATGTGGCTATTGAGCATTTAAAATAGGACTAGTTGCAATTGAGATATACTGTAGGTGTAAAATATCTGCCAATTTCAATGACTTCATATAAAAAATGTAAAATATCTCATAGTAATTTTGGCATTAATTATTTTGGATATGTTGTGTTAAGTAAAATATATTACTATAATTACACCTTTTATGCCTTTTTGAACGTGGATACTAGAAAGTTTAAAAATTACACATGTGGCTCATATGTTTCTATTGAATTAAGCTGGTGTAGAATAATGAATCTCTATTTTGAAATAGAGATTCTATTTCAAATCACTTGGCTTCCACAATTATCAACTTCTGAACACTCTTATGTCATCTATATCTACACCAGCCTCTGCCCCCCTCGAATTACTCTGAAATAGATCCTAGACATCATATTTTTTCATATGTAAATATTTCAGTATTTATCTCTAAAAGGACTATTTTTAAAAAACATAATCTCCTTATAATAATCTCCTTATCACCTAAGAAAGAACTAACAATAATTCTTTAATATTATCAAATAGAGATGTCTGGTTCCTGACAAGGTGGAATAGATACATTTTTTCCTATGCCCTTCTCTAAGTACAACTAAAAAGCCTGGGCATAATCTATAAGACAAACATAAGGAGACTCTGAAAAGCAGAGAAAAGGAGAACAGCCTGGGAATCTCAGGATTTGAGGAATGACATGGTGACAAGTTCCTGGATTTTCTTATTGCCTCATGTTACATATATTGTGGCTTTTCACAAGATGTACATAAAAGAATCTCTAATAAAATCCTATTTTGTATAGCTAAAGGATCAGAAAAGAGCCTAGTAGATCAAAAAAACTTTTCTGAAAATACTCACTTTAGTCAAACATCATGGGAAAATACTACTGCCAATAGCAGTAGTCCGGTGGGGAGCCTCGGTTTTTATCCTTGCCCAGTGGTAACAAGGCTCCTATCCTACCTGCAGTGTTAACATAGGCTGAGTGAGAAACCTGTATTTCCACATGATTTGGTGGTAAAGAGATGGCATCCTACATTTCCCTGCTGGTGTGGTGTCACTAGAGGCCTGCTACAATAGAATATTTAAATAATATCCAGAGTTTCCTAATACCAAATGTATCTAGGATACAATAGAAAAACACCCTTATACCAAGAACCACGAATATCTCAATTTAAATGAGAAAAAGACAATCAAAAACACCAATGTGGAGATTACACAGGTAAACAAAATCATAAAAACTTCCAACAATCTAAGCACACTTGAAACAAATGAAAAACTAGAAAACTCCTACAAAGAAATAGAAGATATGAAGAGGAACCAAATGGAAATTTTAGAACTGAAAAACATAATAACCAAAAGAAAAAACTCACTAGATGGGCTCTATAGCAGATCAGCAACAACAGAGGAAAGAATAGGTAAACTTGAAGATAAATCAAAATAAATTACTGAATCTAAAAAACAGTGAGAAAATAGACTGAAAAAGAACATAACCCCCCAACCCCCAGTGGAGGGACCAGCCTTTAGGTGATCTAAAGTATCTGTTTGAGAAAAATGAAAATGTTAATGTATTTGCTAACCTTTATTTAATTCTTTGTTCTGTCTATAAGATGGAGAGACAACTCCTTTGTGAGAATCTTCCTGGACTATCTATCACCTCTTCTGTTGATCTGTCTTGTTGCTGGGTTTGTTATCCTAAAACTTGTCCAGTATAAGCATTTCTGTACATGATTTCTAAATTTGCAGAAGCTAGTCTCTCAGATCGCCAACAGGGTACAACTAATAGCTCTGCACTAAGAGGTACCATGTTTCTTCCTAGCCCAGCCCTGTATCAGACGTGGTACACAAGGTGACAGCCCATTTCGCCTTGTCAATTGTCTCTGCTGTAGTTGTTGCTTATGACTCTTTTTGCATCTGGTAATCTGTTGTTGTAAATATACTGCCAAAGCTTTGCAATGGCATACATAAGTATAAACCTTCCATCTAAAGCATCACCTCGATTCGTCAAGAAGTAGCTTGATGACTACATCACCCCTCCTCCCATAGATGTGGAGGGGTAAAATTGACAGGGGGAATATGTAACAGAGAGAATAGCCTGAGAAAAAATGGCAAAAATGTTTTCTGTCTCTTTAAAACCACACTCCCTCTTTTTGGGAACTGAAACCTGCATCCCTGACTCAGGCCGGTGGTTGGGAGAGGCAGGCAAATGTCCTCTGTTCTTTGTGCTACAAGAGATGGTTCAATGGAACTGTCCTGGGTGGAGGTCCTGGGTGGAAGTCACAGGATTGTCTTGGGGGGGTGGGAAGATGAAACAGAGATGGGACTATCAGAATCATCAACTGTAGTTGAATAGCAATTGCCTGAAGCTGAATGTCCTCCCTTTAAACGCTCTGTATTTCTGCTCATTAGGAGGACAATGGCATTTTAGACAGAAGTCTCCATCTCCTTATTTGCCAGCAAATTAATAAACTCCTCTTTGCTTCTCCTCAAACCACTTGCTCTTGTTCTTCTGATGTGACCTTGAAGACACTTGCTGAGCTTTTGGTAACATTATTACTTCTAGTTACTTGGAAACGTGAGGCAAATCACGCCACAGAGGGCTAAGGTGGGAGGCATTGACTTTTCCTGGCCTCTCCCATCCCTCAAGGCAGTGCCAGACACAGAACTTGTGGGGCTCAGTGCAAAGTGAAAATGTGGGCTTCTTTGATCAAAAAGCAGGGAAAAAGTGCCATTAAAAGTACTAAAGTCTTTTTTTATTTTATTTTTTTTTAAAGAACATAATCTTAGAGACCTATGGGACAATAAAAAAAAAAAAATCTAACATTTTGTCATTGGAGTCTCAGAAGAAGAGAAAGAGTATAGTGCTGAAATAATGGCTGAAATGGTCCTAAATTTGGCAAATTCAAAATACTGAGTGAACCCAAAATAGGAAAACCCAAAGAAATACATGCCAAAGCACATCATAGTCTTAAAACTAAAGACAAAACAACAAAAAGCCCACACACACAAACACACACCCTGCAGGGTGCCAGCTCAGAGACAATGACATTTGTCAAAATCTAGAACAACAGATTTCATCTTGCTGAAGTGTTCTGTAAACGTCAATTAGATCTTTTGGGTTGTTGGTAATGTTGAGATCCCTAAATAAAGAATATACAAAAAGAAAATAAAAACAGATTTTGGTAACTGCTGGGGTTTTGTAATGATTATTTTACTTGTCCTCTATAAGTCTAAGAAAACTGAAGAAGACCGTGCCCCAACCATTGTGCTGAGGACCTTGGTACTGAACAGCGGCATCTTGGGTGGGATAGACAAGCTATTTAAGAAAGAAGAGAGCTCAGAAGTCACTCTGGCCACCCACAACCCAGGGCCAAGTGTGCTGAAGGGGATCCAAAGGAGGCCTGAAGCCAACCTGGTGGAGCAACCTGCCAAGTTTACATGGCCACATCAGAAACGTAAGGGACCAGAGGGTGAATCTGACAGCATGAGTAGCAGCACCAAGCGATCTAGAGTAGCAGTGCCTCATACTGCAAAGCACTTTCACTCACATGTTATTCTTAGCGTCACTGAATCTTCACAACAGCACAAAGAGGAAGTCATACCCATTTTAAGGATGAGGACATCCAGTGCCTAGAACAGTGCCTGGAACATACATAACAATGGTTGGTTATGATTTGTCCTTCTCAAAAATCCTAACAATGTGGCAGAGAAGACATTGTTACTATTAATACTATTTTCCCAGATATGGAAAATTGGAGTAGTGAGATTTTCTTCGCCATTTACCTGAACATCCATCCTTTTGCAAATCGACATGTTTTCACAGGCCTCTCATTGTAAATTTTGGAGTGGCCCATAAAATGACCAAGGTGCTAACTGTCCATTCTTTCCTACAGTGAGTGAATTAACTGCAGGTTCAAGTCTGTCTTCCAACCCCCTTCATTGTTGCCATCTCACAAGGACATTGTTTCCAGCTTGGCGATCTCTTTTTTATCTAAAATAGTTACCAAATCAGTAAACTACACTTAGTAAATCAGAAACCCAAAGCATTACCCAAACTAAAGCATAAAAGGAGAAAAACAATGCACGACAAAGAAAATACTGAAAGTTATGCCCCAAATCTTTTACTAAATTGAATGTTCCATATTTATTTTTGCACCTTCATATAACCCCTCGTTAATGGCTGCAATAGCTCATGCTTCCCATCTGAGAAGCATGCCCTGAGTTATTATTCTCATCCTTTCCAATACTGAGGTTTCACCATCAGGCTCTGGGATCATCTGGCCTGGGAGATATATTTTTCAGTCTAGTGCTCATGTTGACAGAAGTGTGTATGAGTAGGGGTCTCCTTGGGCCTGGGTAGTTTCAGTTCTCTTGCTCTTGTTTTTCACTTGGGATAGAGGAGGGGTAGAGAGGAAAGAGCTCAGACAGGGAGAGCTCAGTTCACTTCTCATCTACGATCATGTAAGATTCTAACTGAGATCACCCAGGTCTGGAGTTCCCCAAGGCTGGCCTGTGACAAAATGTGCAGCCCAGCCGTCTCCAGGCATCTTCCTCGTGGCTCCTGTTTCCTCTTGGTTCTTGCATTTTCCATTTTGTCTCTTGCCTGGAGACCAAGTTGGGGGAGAGGGGCCCCTTTGTCAGGATTGCAGGCTAATACCTCGACTGACCCCCTGAGGAGGGGTGAGCCACCTCTCCCCAAGAGGCAAAGCAAGAGGCTTCTGATCCTGTCACCCGTGACTGAGGCCAGTGTGCACATTCCTGCTCCCAGAGCCGGCAGCCCAGCCACGTGTCCTTATCAAAACTGACAGAGAAGTGGAGGAAGAAAATGAAGAGAAAAAGCATTCACTAGGGAGGCAGCTGAGGGTGGAGAGGAGGGGCTGCCTGAGCACACCCTAGGCCATACCCTAAGTGTGTTTCACCCATTTCTCATTTAACACCACAACAATCCTACAAGTAGCACTGTTATCCATATTTTACAGTGAGCACTAACACTCTAGCAGGGATTGCATGCCTACTGAGTGCCAGGCACTATGCTAAGTACTTCATGTGCATTCTCTCTCTTAACTTCAAAATATCCTGTGAGGTAGATGCCATGATTATCCCCACTTAACAGATGGGAAAAACAAGGCACAGAAAATCTATGGAACTTTCCCAGTCACAGAGCTAGCCAGAAAAGGACCTAGGATCTGAATCCAGGCTTTCTGGCTTTAGATATTTCATTTTTAACCACCTTTCTACAACTGCTTCCCGAGGAAACTTTATGAGAAAACTAAGGCTCACAGAGCAAAGTCATTTGTCCATAGTCACACCAAGCTCAGCTGCACACAGAGTTCAAATTGAAACACAAGCCTGGTGTGGAAGCACAGGCCTGAGTGCTTCTACGGGGTGTAGGGGGAGGGGCCGGCATTTATGAAGTTTCTACTTGATGGTCAGTCACCAGGCCTAGAATTGTTGCAGAACTGTTTCACTTAATCCCCTACCATAGGAAGGAGGCAATAGGACCCACATTTTTCTGGATAAAGATACTGTGGTTCTGAAAAGCCCAGGAAAGCTCAGGGCCCACAGCACACTCGAGTGTTGGGTCTTCTGTCCTCCAAGCTGCACTGTGTCCCACTACTTCTCAGTTGCATCCTCAGGCATGGGTGAGCCACAAAGTAGGCCGCTGCTGTGGTGAGAACGAGCCCCCTGCTTTCCAGACGGTCAGGATTTGGAGGCTTTCTGCCCACCTGTGTTGGCTCTTATAGTGAGCACCATGGGCGGCCACAAACAGAGGGCTTTGGAGGCAGCGAGGCAGGTCACATCCCTTGGCTGGGCTCTAGAAAATGTAATCCAAGGGCATAGGGCTGGCCCAAGTAAGGTTAAAGCAAAGGATCCCTGCCTTTGGACAAAGATAGGACTTGCCAGCAACTAAGCCATGTTGGACGCGGAGGCAGAAGACCAGCACTTTCAGCTCTGCCTCCACCTCTGCCTCCAGTCACCTGGTCATTTAACGATCTCCAAGAACAGGGTTACTCGGCCCAACTTTGGAGTGGTGACCACGTAATACAGGCAAGAAGAGAATCACAAATCTTGGCTCACACCTGTGCTTGTTGGACCTCAGATTAAGTAACATAACTGCACCATGACTCAGTTTCCTCACCTGTGAATCAATATAAACACACCCACTTTGTTTCTTACCTGTGTTTCTGCAATATCTTCCTACAGGTCTCCGGTCTTCAGCTGGCCTGGACTGCTGCTCTTCTGCAGCCTCTTGTAGCCATGCTTACCTCCTGTTACAGGTTGAATTGTATGCCCCCAAAAGATACACTGAAGTCCTAATGCCTAGTACCTACAAATGTGACCTTATTTGGACATAGGGTCTTTGCAGAGGTAATCATGTTAAGATGAGTCATTAGGGTGGGCCCTAATCCAATATAACTGTGTCGTTACAAGAAGAGGAAAACGCCAAGTGCAGACAGAGATGCATAGGAATAATGCTATAGGACAAGAGAAGCAGAGATCGGAGCAACGCAACTGCAAACCAAGGGACATCAGGGGTTGGCAGTCACTATCAGAAGCGGGGAAGAGACAAGGAAGGGTTCTACCCAGAGTCTCAGGGGGAGCATGGCCCTGCCAACATCTTGATTTCAGACTTCTGGCCTCCAGAACTGTAAGAGAATAAATTTCTCTTGTTTTAAGCCACCCAGTGTGTGGTACTTGCTTACAGCACCCTAGGAAACGAATACATCTCCTTTACACACAGATCTCCTGCTCTAGGAAGCTTCCCCTGCACCACCCTGCCCAGCACTCACGGTGTCACCATCACACCAAGTCTGTGCTCCCACATCACCTGTGCATGTCACTGCCCAGCACTCACCCCAAAGTCCTGGCATGGAAGATTCACCTGTCTGTCTTCTCCACTGCTGGGGGGTGGACACAGCAGAGGTTCTCTGCAGGCAGGGAGCATGACTTCCCTTCTTCTTCCATGCATTCATTTAAAAATTAGTTTTTGAGGACCCATTACCCACCAAGCATTGTTCTAGGCTCAAAGGACATGTCATTGAACTGGGCAAACAATATCTCTACCTTCAAGGAGCTCGTTCCAATGGGTTGGGGGAGACAAAAGTCTCTAAACACATTAAACAAATAAACAATTTCTGGTAGTTACAAGTGCTATGGAGGATTGTAATGGGCAAGAGAAGGGACGAGGAGAAGGAGGTGCCCTTATAAAGGGTGGCCGTCCATGGCCTCTGTAGGTCAGCGAGGGAAGCGAGACCAGAATGAAAGACGTTTAGCCACACTCGGGTGTGGGTCTGTCTTTCCCATTATGTGTACACTACATGGATTTGGGTTGGTGTCTATGCTAGCTGTCAATTTCTTACCAGTTTCTGTGATGTATTTGCACTGGCACTGACCCACTCCTGGAGCAGGTGCCCAACTTAACGATGTTTGCTGAGGGAAGGGCTGATGGGGGATGTTATGAGAAGAGATAGAAATTGCAGCAAGGGCCTGGTACACCATAGGTGTTCCATAAATGCTCCCCTGCCCCTTTCCCCACATTGTTGGCAGCACAGGTGAACCCAAGCCCATTTGCCCCACACAATTTGTCCTTCGCCTCACCAAGGAGGCCCTTCTAGGAGGCTGCCAAGCAACTCGACTCCCTTCTGTGACCCCCACACACAGCGCCAGGCAGAGGTTTCAGCCCCTGCAATGCAAGCGTGTAATGATGATGGCAGATGGTCGTATTGACAATAAAAGGGTTAAAATTCTACAAAACCTTTTCACACACCATGTTCCTTAATCTCTCCAACAATACTTTAACACAGAGAGCACTCTCTCTGCTACTTTTATAGAAGAAAATCCAATCTCAGAAAGGCAAAGGATTTCCCCAGAGTCTTCCATCGTAAGCGGTGGGGCCTTGGCTCCAAATTCCATGCTCCCTCCACCACACGGCAGCCGGGCCGGGAAGAAAATCCAGTGTCTAGATTCCCCAGGCTGAGGGAGGCTTGAGGAAGAGACATGTTAGCGCAAAGCCATGCGACCAGAGGCTGCGGGGTCTGATGTTTATGGTCCTCAGTGAATATTGTTGGCGTTGTTGCTGGGGAAAGTTCCGGAAGCTGTGAAATTCGTTCCTGCAGGACATCCTCATGGTGGCCGTGGGAGGCAGGGAGAGCCTGTTGTGGACCAAACTGTGTCCCTGAAAAATTTTTATGCTGAGACCCTAACTCCCAAGGTGACTGTGTTTGGGTGTAGGGCCTTCAACAGGCAATGTTAAATGAGGCTACCCGGCTGAGCCCTAGTCCACTGGGGCTGCTGTCCTTATAAGAAGAGAAACAGACAGAGGGAGGTGCACATGCACGGAGAAAAGGCCATGTGAGGAAACAGCAAGAAGCCACCACCCACAAACCAAGGAGAGAGGCCTCAGGAAAAACCTGCCGACCACTTTACCTTGGATTTCCAGCCTCCAGAACTGTGAGAAAATCCATTTCTGTTGCTTAAGCCCACCAGCCTGTGGTGTTTTTTATGGCAGCCCAAGCAAACGAATACAGGGCCTGACAGGTTCCAATTCATGCCTGTGGAATCCAGGCCTCACTTGACATTTCCTACCTCACGTCCATTCTCCATTTCCAGCTGCCTGCCCTGCAGACTTCAAGTTCCAGCAACGGACAAGACAAGCCTTCCAGAGACTGCTAAACCAGCTCCCACATAGCATAAGGTCAATCCTGTGACAGATCCCAGGGTCTGGCTTCTCTGACCAAAGCCTGGCTGGTGCAGGAGGGCTGCACGGTGGCCCCTGTAGGATTGAAACTCTGGGCTGTGTTGAAGGGCATGCACTGGCCAAGGATGTGGGCATGTGGGCACCACGCCCTGTGGGTCTCTCTCCCAATCTGTGCAGAAGGGGGCCAGTGTGTCTCTGGGGACCCTCCCAGCCTCCTCCAGGAGAGAGGAAACAGAGGCAGGAGTGAGGTGAGCAGATGGAGGCAGGCACGCTCCCCATCCACTAAGAAGGTGCTGGTGGCCCCACCTGTGAGCCGCCAGGCCCTGTGCAACATCAAAACCCTGCAGCCCCCAGCACCTGTACACCAAGCAGCCCAGCCCTGCTGAGGCAGGTACAGACCCAGGAGCCAGCTGCTTCCGCCCATGTGACAAAGCCGGGAGCCTACAGCTGTCAGGGATTAGGGGCGCTGGCCTGGGTCACTAAGGTGTTGAACTACAGGTGTTTTCCCTCCTCCTTCACCTGAGCCGTTTGCTCTGGCTTTCTCAGCCACCTCCCCCTGCTCTCCCTGGCTATGCCGTGGGGCCGACTTTGGGATGCAGGCCTCTTACTCAGATCCGATGCTGCTTTGGGGATCTATTGTTAAAGAACATAGAATTTGAGCACCCTGGTCCAGGAGTCCAGAAGCTATTGGAAAAACAGAAATCAAAGAGCTCTACTATGTCCTAGTCACAGGGTAACTGCCATGAATTGAGCTCATTCTATGTACCAGCTGCATTTATATTTATCATCTCAGCAACTCTAGGAAGTAGATTATAGCATCTACACTCTCTAGAGAATTCTCTGAGGCTTAGAGAGGTTAGGTGACTAAAAGCCAACAAGAAAATCAAAACCCAGTTTGCCTGATTTGCAAGTTCTTTCTCCTCTTTGCTCTCTGAGGCAGGAGCTTGTTAAGATCCCCTTGTCTTAGCCCAGATTAGGGCTGGGTGTGAGTGGTGGGGAGAGGAATGGCATAGTGCAGTGGTTCTCAAAGTGTGGTCCGATCGGTAGCATCTACAGCACCCAGGGCCTTGTTAGAAATGCAGACCCTCAGGCCCACCCCAGACCTCCTGAGTCAGAAACTCTAGGGGTGGGACCCAGGAATTCCTCTGGAATTCAAGTTCTCCAGATTATTCTGATATATGCTCAAGTTTGAGAACCACTGGCCTAAAAAGCTATGGCTCTCTAGGCCCGGCCTGGGGGTCCCCTTGCTCCAGGGTTGCAAGGGCTCAGCATGGGTTCATATCCTAATGCCAGAGTGGTACGGCCCCTTTCAGTCACCAAGCACCTTTCTAGACCCCACCACCAAACCCTCAGGCCAACCACCGGGTGATGCATGTCATTGCCTTCTTTTTCTGATGACATTTTCTGAAAACGCTGGGTTCAAATCCTGACTTTACCACCTCCTAGTTGTGTGACCTTGGCCAAGCCACATACCTTCTGAGCCTTCTGCTCCTTTCCTGTAAAAGGAGGTGGGCCCATGGCCCTGCCTCTGAGGGCTGAGTGCCAGGTTAGAGCAGCAGATGCTAGACCAGGAGCCCAGCACCGTTCCGGGCTCACAGCAAGCGCCCACGACAGGTGGGGGTTGTGACCGCCGTGGTTGCAGGGCTTCGATACCCCAGAACCTCGGAAAGGGAAGTGGCCCCCAGCCCTTACTCTGCTCACCATGAGTAAGTCACCCTCAGGAATTCTAGACAGGGCACCGGGTTGCAAGGCTCCTGCTCATGCCTACTTTGTCTCCTCGACTCTGGACTCATCATTCACCTTCTCTGGGCTTCAGTTTCCTATAAAGAGAAAGGGCTAGATGTGCTCAGAGTTTATCCACTTGATTGTCAGAGGCTCCCTGGGCTCTGTGTGGAGGAGGCTGTGATCACTGTCTGGACTCTGATGGAAATAAATTTATGCCAGGGACGTAAGAGAATGACCACACCAAATGCGCTCCTCCGTTGTAACATTTCAAGGACATTAACGTGTGAGTTTCCAAATTGAGGAAACACAGCGTCCTTGGACCTGGATCACCTGGCTCTCCCCCTACCGCCAGTTTTGCTCCTGCGGCTCCTCTAAGAGGCAGCAGGAAGTATCAAGTCCCTAATCACTTCCTCGGGGACAGATGCAGCTCCAGGGTGGAACCTGATCTGCGCAGAGGCCGCCCCTCCTGTGCAGCAGTTCCCGGGCTCCAGGAAGAGGCAGTCGAGCTAATGCTCCGTGTGCGCTGCTTTCTACCCCCGCACGTGCTATTTCCTTTCATATTCAATCACAGAATGAAACCTTGCCTTTAAGTCATAACAGAATGTGTCCGGTTACCAATGTCTGCACATCTGTGGTCTCATTTGCTCCTCAGAGCTGCTCTGAGAGCACAGTGTCATTTTTCTCATTTTCCGGAAGCTTGCAAAACTAGAAGGTGGTGGAGTTGGGATTCAAACCCCCGTCTTCTAACTATTAATTCAGTGAGCTTCACTTGGAGTTTCCGCGGGGGTCCTGTGAAGCTAGAGTTGCTGCAGGAAGGCCACCGGGACAGCCCTCGGAAGGGGTCTCTGCTTCAGGAGGGAGGGTGCAGGTTCAGATGGCCTGGGGTCTAGTCCTACTTCAACAACGGCCCAGCTACGTGTCCTTGACAAGTCAATTTACCTCTCTGAATTAAGTGTCACTGTTGGAGACTGTGTCATCGTTTGAGGCTGTAACCATGTAAGTTGAGGTGGCAACCTTGGTCATTTTATGGGGAGAAAGCTCCAATTGGTTCTGATTTGATATTAATAACTACAATGAATGGAGCTGCATTGTTACATAATAAATACAGCTTATTTGGAAGGCAAAATCTTTGAGGAATAGATTCCACAGAGTGGGAGATAAATAACAAAGGGACTCCAAGGGATGAAAAAACTGGGGACTGTGCCACAGGTGCCAGCCAGAGCCCTTAGCTGCCTTTGCACTGAGACTGATTGTCTCTCAGAGGAGAGAAGGGTTGATCCAAGTACTCCCACCCTCCATGTGTTATTCCCACAGGGGCTCACCTGCCTCCCCTTGAATACTTCCAGCAATGGGAGACCCTTTCTTAGGTCAAATTCTTGCAGGTTGCATGGTGCTGATTGTTAGAAAACTCTTCTGTAGAGCAAGTCAGGACCAGCCTCCCTGGGACCTGGTGCCTTTGGTCTCACTCTGGCCTCGGAGGCCACGTAGTAAGTGCAGGGCAATAGCCCTCTGGGCATTTGCCCACAAGCATTGGAGTCTCCGCCAGCAGAGTCTCATGTTTATTTTGAGTCCATGGCTCTGGCACCCTTAACTACACCCCACCTTACCCCCAGAATGTTCTGGCATAGTTTAAAAATGAAAGTTAATTAAATTCATATAGAGAATTTCACAACCCTTCCCATGTTTGAATACCTAAGGGATAATAATACCACCACCACTCTTTGTAGCGCTTCATTCTCTTCAAAGCACTCTGGCATTCTTTTTTTTATTTGATCTCTGAAGCTCTCCCTGAAAGCTAGGCCAAAATGATTCTTATCCTCATTTTGCAGATGAGGAAACTGAGGCTCAGAGAGGTAGAACGTCATTGAAGGTCACCTGCAAGTGAGTGGTGGGACTTAAGTTAGAGACTCTGATCCCATGTTTACTGCTCTATTATAGCTCATTATCAGAACTAATGCTAGTTTTAAAAAAATTCACTTCTAAGACTTAATCTTACAGGAATATTTATGAGAGAATGCACATATTTGTGTACAAGGACGATCACCACAACTTTGCTGGTACATGAATGCTTGCAAATGACTGCAATCTGTCTATCAATGGAGAATTTGTGAAACATTGTGGAACAGCCATTATTGGAATTCTGCACATCTTCCAAAACAGACTGGGTGGCTCCAGGTGTGCTCCAGGAGGACTGCGTGTGCGGTTCGGCTGAGCCATGTAGAGCGGAGGAAGGATCTACTTCCGAGCTGACATAGCGGTTGGCAGGATTAAGTTCCTTGTAGGTTGGGGCTTCAATTTCTTGCTGGTTGTTGTCTCAAGTCACCTTCAGGTTCTTGCCACGTGGGCCTCTCCATAGGGCAGGTCACAACACCGCAGCTGGCTTTGCCAAAGGTGCCAAAAGAGAGTCTACTAGCAAGATGGAAGTTCCAATCCTGTGTAATCACAGGAGTGACACCCTTTGCTGCACTCTGTGGATTAGAAACACGTCACAGCTTCTGCCTTCACTCAAGGGGAGGGATGCCACAAAGACATGAATAACAGAAAGCAGGGATCATGGGAGCCTTTTAGAGTCTGTCCCAGGGGCAGCCATCTTCTTCTGCAGAAGACTAAAGAGTACATATTTTAGCTTACAAGTCAGTTGGTTCCTTCCTTCCTTCCTTCCTTCCTTCCTTCCTTCCTTCCTTCCTTCCTTCCTTCCTTCCTTCCTTCCTTCCTTCCTTTCTTCCTTCCTTCCTCTTTCTCTTTCTCTTTTGTTGTTGTTGTTGTTTGTTTGTTGTTAAAAACAGAGTCTTGCTATGTGGCCCAGGCTGGAGTATAGTGGCTATTCACAGGCTCAATCACAGCCTCCAACTTCTGGCCTCAAGTGACCCTGGGCAGGATCAGATGGTTTCTGTCACGACTCAGCCCTGCCTTTGTATCAATAAAGCAGCTCTAGACAGTATGTAAACAAAAGAGTATGTAAACAAAAGAGTCTCAATAAAACTTTATTTATGGACACTGCATTTTGAATTTCATAAAATTTTCATATCACAAAATATTATTCTTTTAATTTTTTCCCAATAATTTAAAAAAGTAAAAACCGTTTTTAGCTTGCAGGCCATACAATAACAGGCTGGTGGCCAGATTTAGCCCATGGGCCATCATTTGCCACCTTCTATCTAATGTATCAGTTAGAAAAATTAAGCTTTTGCCTATCAAGTTTTCTTAATGTGAGTTAAGAAAAGAAGCAGAGCAGAGGCCTTGAGGCAGTATCTCTGCTGATTGGGATTGTGTAGCTTAAAGACACTGTGACTCTGTTTAGAGGGAGGAAGATATTCCTTGCATTTGCTGAGCCTCAAATTTCCTTCTCATTTTCACTACGGCAGATCAGAGAAAGGCATCTTTGTCCTGAACTGATTTGTCCTGAGAGTGCCCTCTGACCAGAATCCACAAGCCACAGACCCACGGATGAGACACTCATGTCCAGAGGGGAGAGGCCACTGTCCCTCACTACCAAGAAAGGGATTAGACACCCAGCTACCGCCTCCCAGTCCACCGTCTTCCTGTCTGCTGTGTAGCCCACACTGGGCTTTTCTTGTTCTCACTCTCACTCTCTCCGTGTGTGCGCGCGTGTGTGTGCGCGCGCGCGCTTGTGTGTGTGTGTGTGTGTGTGTGTGTGTGTGTGTGTGTGTTTATCCTAACCCCACTTCCAATCCCTCCAGCAGACCTGGAGCTCACTGAGGGCAAGTAGAGTGTGTCCCCTCACTTCTGTCTGCTCATCTTCACCTCTCACCTGGGGATGGAGGCTCCCTGCGCTGTGAGAGGAAGGAGAGGGCTAGCAGGATCTCGTGGAGTCCAGGTGAAATCCAATGAGAGTATCTATAAAGAAAGCAAATTCTTTTGCAAATTCTTCTTCTGTATGAATCAATGCTTAATGAGCTCCCTGCTTCGGAACTGCAGAAAATGAGTTTGACCTGGGGGAAGCTAGGTGAAGGGTGCATGGTACCACCCTATACATTTTTTTTTTTTGCAATTTCCTGTTGCAAAATATAATAAAAAGTTTAAAAAATGTTCTGCACAATCAAAAAAAATTTAAATATTTTTAATATTAAATCAATAGGCAATATTATTATTGTGATATAAAGTATATCTGATTCAATTTAAAGCCTTTTGCAAAAAGAATTAAACAATATTACAGTTTTGACTGTAATATCAGTGGATAATTTTTGGGCTTATTTTTGGATTGGCATTTCTCCCGGATTAATGCCGAACATGGACAGTGCTTTACGGATCATATAGGGGCTGCCCCGGGCATCATTTCACTGGAGACTCTTAGTACTGAGGCAGTAAGTACCCTGACCAACACCCCCATTTTGTGGGTCAGAAAACTGTGGCTTAAATATAAAAATTCATACAACTTGATGAAGAAGTAGAGCACAAATGATTCAGGACCGATGTCTCCCGATTCCAAATTCTCCATCTTCCCCTTATCCACCAATGACATGTGTTTAGGTAACTGTGTAGAAATTAATCTAAAGGCATTAATCTAAACTGTGTCCTAAATTAATCTAAATGCATTCAGATGTTCAGGCTCTGAAGCCTGTACCGGTTCTCTCCTCTAGAGGAGCTGTGGCCTCCCAGCCGCAGCCAACTCCAAGAGGCTAATTAGCACTGCTTTTGAAAACTCAAGGTGGACTAAGAGAGAAAAGCGACTTTGTTGGTTGTTGCTCGTTTGCGGATGTTTTCCCTGTAAAACCACATCAAAGCAGGGAAGCCCACCGTGGACTTGGCAGAGACCAAAGCTCGCTGGCCAATCTGGGAATCGGCAAGTTCCATCAGGCAGAGAAACATTTTATCTTCTGGACCCAGATTCCTCACTGGGAGTTGATGGAGGCGGGGCGTCCCCCAAGCAGCACAGCTCTTCCTAAGCCCCCAGCTGGCTCCCCACTTGGGGAGCCCTGTCCCGTGCAGGCCTGACTGGGACAGGCAGTGAGCCTACGGACACCCCTACTGATGGTCACTGAGTGCCTACCAGGAGCAAGGTGGGGTAATTGTGACTTTGGGGGCCAATCCCATCACATCCAGGTGCTGAAAAAATGAAAATGTTTCTTAATCTTCCTGAACGTCATCCCCAAACATGTGCTGATTTTTTAAAAGAGAAATCAGGGGGGTCATCCTATTAGAGCTGAAGAGTGTGCCCTGCAGGACATTGCAGGAGACAAACAGGAAAAATGCCACGGTCAGTCCCTGCCTACCCCCAACCTCACACAGCTCTCCAGGGGATTCCAGCATTTGAAACACACAAAGAAACATCTGAGGTCTCCCAGGAAGGAATCTAGATTAGATCTGAAGGAAGCTCAGGATTTAGCAGGATATAGGTATGGGAGTGGGGGCCAGAGAGTGCTGTGAAGAGGGGGGCATTTCAGCAAGAGGAACTGTATACACCCTGATGTGTGTGCTCCCATCTCGACAGATGCCATTGGGTTCACAGCCATCTCTCTGACTAGGCCCCGAGCTCCCCACAGGGGTGGGGGGTCCCTGACTTTCATCTTTAGATCCCAGTGTCTGGCACTGTACCTGGCACAAAATAGGCACCAATGAACTTTGAGTCAATGACTGCAGGAATAATGAATAGCTTATTCTCCTGGTCATGGAGACTGATCCATGATTTCTGAACTATGGAGAAGACACAATTTTATATGTTTTAGAAATACCACCTTGACAGCCCTGTGTAAGTCTTTGCAAGTGTATGAAGTGCGGAGATTTTAGCTGGGCATTGTAAATCTGAGAGCAGAAGACAAGTCACTTTAATCCTTCTCCACCCCCCAGTTTTACCCTATAAATAAAGCACCCCATGGAGGCTTGGCGCATATAGAAACTGAAAACCCTTGAGCTCTTTGGAGATCTGAGGTTTGGACTAAATGTGACAGTCACTTTGCCATTCACTGCACCTTGGAATCCATAAATATTTGTTGATTTATTAAATGAAGAGGGCTGGGGAATGGCATGACTTTGGAGGTGTGGACACATGTCAGTCTGTGGCTTTAATCTTTCTTCCTATGTTGGAGGAATTCCCCACCTTATGAGCCTTGGCGAGAAGAAGAGCCCACCCCACACTAAGGAGGCAGAAACCCATGAAGTGGCTTTCCCACCTTGCTTACAGCCAGACCACTGGCAGGGACTAAAGCTAGCCAGCCAGGTGGCCCCACCCCTCTGGACTTTAACGAGGTGCCAATGACACCCGTCCCATACCTCAGCTATGAACTTCCAACAGAATATTCATTGGAAGGAGGTTTCATCATTTAAACTTTGAATCAAATCTGAGGACTAATCCTCTTTCCAATAGCTCATGAAGCATTTCTCCAGCCTTAGCTTAAACAGCTCCCACAGGGGCAAACACCACCCATGTGTGTGTGTTGGGGAGGGGGTGTCACTGCAGACACCGGGGGCATTCAGCAGATCCCAGGGCTCCTCCCTCCCTGCTGTCACAGATCACAGTGGCCGCAACTCTGCCCTGTACCTAAGAGAAGCCTCCTGAAAGGAGAGGAAGAGCACAGCCGCCACACGCACTCCCTGCAGGGGCAGGGCCTTTGGCTGACAAGTGAAGACTTCTTGACTCAGTATTTCAGGTTCTAGATGATGCTCCGTTGGTACTTAAAAATTTTTCCTTATTCCAGTTTTTTTCTGAATGTCCTAAGAAAATAGTACTTTGAGGCTATCTCACACTGGCTGTGAGGTTTAAACCATAATGTACAGGCTAATAACATAGACCGCAGAGTCAGGCAAACTAGTATATGGCTCTAAAATCCACCCGCTGTGTGCTTTGGCACTGCGCATGTGCTGAGTTCTGTTACTGTGGCTTCTACACTGTTACTAACCGGGGGTACTGCTCGAGGAGTTGGGGTAGGAGAGAAAGAGAGGAGACAGGCTGACTCCGAGAACTCCGCCCTAGCGCCTGGCTGAGCCAGGCAGACCGTGGAAGAGGCATTAAACCTATTCCGTGTAACCTGACAGCAGAGGAAGAACCGATGGTGGAAGCTGGAAGGTGACATGTTTGGCCTCAATATAAGACTTTCTAATAAACGTGGGGAGATGTGCCAGGGTCCCTCAGTGGGAAGTAAAACCCCGGTATGGAAGGTTTAAGCTAAGGCTGGAGAAATGCTTGGTGAGCTATTGGAAAGAGGATAACTAGTCATTAGATTTGATCCAAAGTTTAAACAATGAAACCTCCTTTTCAAATGAAATATTCTGTGAAGCTCCAGTCAATGCCGTCATTACCCAAAAGGCATACTAAGCACATGCTCAGAGCGAAGTAGGGAAAGGGACAGAGAAAAGTTCCACTTGAACAGATGCAGCCAGAAGTTTGCAATCTATATCCCTAGAATCAACGTGGTTTCATATCACCAATTAAAATCAAGTTGTGCATAGGAATGGGGCACCACACCCTGGGTAGTGGTACTCAGCATTCATGGCTTTTAGAGTCTTAATGTGGTCCTGAGCCTACTATAACAAACAGGCCAAAGCAGAGCTGTTTAGGAGACAGTAGGAGCAAGACCCAGGAGCCTCTTCCCATGACCCCCCCACTGAGGTCTCTGCAGGACTCTGAGGACCGCTGGGGAGTCACAGGGCCCAGGCTGAGGAGTCCCAGAAATGCTTTCTAGTCTGGGGCTGAGGGGAAGTTCCAGATGGCATCTTTCTCTACCACTGATGCATCTGTTACCATGTGATCTTCCAGGCCGTATGAGCCAAGAAGGGCTACTTACACTACAGTCTGAACCCACTGTGCATCCTGTTTTCACTCTATAACCCACTCAAAGCTAGCAGCCTTCTCTACCACCTGATAAATGGGTCCGAGTGGTATTCCTAAGTAGATATGTACCAAGTGCTATGTTTCTTTATTAGTGGTAGGAGTTTTAAGGTACAATAAGTTGTCCTTTACTTTGGAATATCCTGACCATACCCCAGACCATTATACCCTTAAAACCTTTATCAATATAGCAGGTCCCTGAATCTTTTATGGTTTTTCTACTATGGTCTAGAGTGCATGTCTTTTACCAAGGCACCCAGAGTATTTGCTACTTTTTTGCACTCTAGGTCAAAGTAGTATGATTTTGCCAATTTATCGTGGGGACTAAGGCACAGCCTATGTCCCATGAAATGTTAGTAGGTGTTTCACAAAAAAAAAAAAAAAAAAAAAAAGCTCAAAGCTGTATTAGCCACACTTTTGCTCTAAAAAATATTTGAAATATCTGCTTAAGAAAAATAATGCACATTTATCTATATAAATTGATATTTGTTTGCCATTGATATTCTTACATGATAATATGATTTCTTAAAATGGAGCACCTTATTGAAGAATGCCAGGTAGCATTTCCTGATTATAGACATGTGACATCCAATGCAGCCTTCATCTATATGTAGTATTTAATAATCGACCTTTGTGTTGTGTGATTCTTTAATGATCATCACCAGTCTACACTGTATTCTCAGACTCATAAGATCCAAATACATTTGGGATGCAATTCAATATTTCTTGTATCCTAAACATTTCAACTATTCCATATCAATCTATATGGATCCAGAAGAAGGAATTTTTCTTACATTTGATTTTTAATTGATAGGTAATAATTCTCTATATTTATGCATATGATGTGACATTTTGATATGTGTTCACAGTAGGGAATGATTAAATTAAGCTAAGTAATATATTCATCATCTCATATATTTATCATTTTTTGTGGTGAGGACATATAAAATCTACTCTTTCAGCAATTTTGAAATGTACACTACGTTATTACTAACTATTGCCACCATGCTGCACAAGAGATCTCTACAACTTACTGAAACTTTGTACACTTTGAACAACATCCCCCCACCCCCCGGCCCCACCCCTGGTAACTACCATTCTACCTTCCACTTTTATGAGTTTGACTTTTTTAGATTCCACATATAAGTGAGGTCATGAGGTATTCATCTCTCTGTGTCTGGCTTATTTCACTTAGCATAGTGTCCTCCAGGTTCATCCACGTTGTTGCCAACGACAGAATTTCTATCTTTTTTAAGGCTGAACAGTACGTCATTGCATATATACACCACATTTTCTTTATCTGTTCATCTGTTGATGGACATGTAGGTTGATTCCATAACTTGCCTGTTGTGAATAGTGCTGCAATAAAAACAGGAGTGCAGATATGTCTCCGACATACTGATTTTAATTCCTTTGGACATATCTCCAGAAGTGGGATTGCTAAGTCATATGGTAATTCTACAGGAAGTTTTAAATAAAAAAACAGAACTGTATGCTCCCAAGCTGGATCTGCCTCATACGACCACAAGGTCAGGCACCTTCCAAATGAAGAAAGACCCTTTTGTTTCTATAAAGCTAGAAGAGCTTGTTAAAAGAAAATATTTCATCACTAATAATAATAACAACAATAAAACACTATACAAATATTGGAAAATAGGCATTTGATCTTTTTTTCTTTTGCTACATTGTACTAGAGACAGAAATAAAATACGAAAATAGACTTGATACTGAACCTGATAACAAAGATCCAAACTAGCCACCTTGCTCCTAGTATTAAGTGGAAAAATTGCTTTTAAATAATGCAAAGAGAGTTACTTCAATTAAAAAAATGTCTAGGGATCATACTTTATACTAAAAGATATAAAATATATATTTTAAAAGTCCTGATGTATTTATTAACAAAATAAGATAGTTCACTTTCTAGAATTTCACAAATCTATTCAAAAGTAAAAATATAAATCTCCCTTTGATCATTTCTTGCTGCAATTGGTAAATCTATGAGACCATGTTCTGCTGTCTAATGTGATCCAAGAACATTATTGCCTTTTAATCATCTTGGTGTCCCTTCAATATATTAAACTTTTAAAGAAGTATTTCACGATGAGGTAAGTTGGAGCAGCACCGCCACAGACACCAGTGGAGGGGAAATGTGCTGGCCGTGGACTCAGAGATGCTGGGCTTGAGCCTTTCTGCTGTTTCCCAACCGTGAGCCCTGGGCCAGCTCCTCAGCTTCTCTAAGTCTCCATTTTCTGGCTTTAGTCCAAGGGCAGCTTCCCCACTGTCTGGGGGTGGGGTGGGGTGGGGACAGCCGTGCTAAAGTGATGGTGGCCACTGCTATTTGCCAGTGTCTGTGTGTCTGTGAGGACATTCCATCCAGCAGCTTCAGCTTCCTCAGGAAAGTCTTGCTTTGTTACCACCTTCAGGTCTCGTGAAGGTACCTGTCCTGTTCCTCCAAACTACCAGATAGATTGTCACATGGCTTTGGGGAGCTGCAGTACAGCCCAGCTCTGGTCTCCTACCCACGTTTGTCTTCAAAGATGCATCTCGAGAATTTTCTTCAGGATCCTCTGATGCTGGCACCTCTCTCTCTCTCTCTCCCCACCCCCTCACCTCCCGCCCCCCCCCCCCAGCCAGTACTGCTCTGCTCTGAGCCCCTTCCATGATGTGAGGCTGCTTTTCCCACCCCATTTCTGGAAAGCTCTTGGGCTAAAATCTCCTTTCCCAATCTTCATTTGTCAAAGCTCCTGTTTTGTTCCGGGTTTTTTTCCTTGAGAAAGGAAAGAGAGGGAGACTCCGGGAAGAGAAGAGGGAATGAAAGTAGAGAGGGATACAAATAATAAAACTGTGCATTTGTAAAGCCCATATCAGTTGGCAAAGGGATTTTAACCACATTGTTTTAGGAGAGAGGAAAACTCCTAACTCCAGGCAGGGAAACCACAAGTGATCTTTGTTTTCTTTGTTTATTTGTTAGTTTTTGGTTTCCTGTATTTTCAAGATTTTTTTTTTGTAATGAGCAAATAATCAGAAAAAAGCAAACAATAAAGTTATATTTAAGAAGGAGGAGGCAGTGAGCCCACAAGTGCAGGAGGGCTAGACTCCTCCCCTTCTCCATCCCTGAACCCCCCCCACCTCAACCAACCGCTCCCCCCACCCCCACCCCAGCAGCCCAGTCCGAGGGTGGCTGCAGGCAGAGGAAGTAGGGCTGTGGCGCTCAGAGGCAGCTCAAAGCCAGGATTTCTGGCCGAGCAGATCTCCCATTCTTTGCTTCCAGCCTCAAATCCCACGCTTACTCACTTCACAGCACCTACTTTTAACCTGCCAAATGCCACTAAATCTGCAAATTAAACCTCTGATTACAGAATTCCTTTTGATGTAAAAAAAATGTGGGGATTTTTAAAATGTAATTATTCATACACTAAGATTTTAATTGTGCTGCTTTTCTCCCTCTCTCGCCTTTTTTTTCCAGGGCAGGGTGATTCCCCCGTGCGGGCCTGCCCGGGCAGCGCCAGGGGCCGGCGCAGGAAGCAGCCTGCAGGAGTTTTCTGCTGCGGATCAGGATGCTCCATTCCAGGGAGGCAGGAAGGGGTCTGGACAGCAGCTGGTGGTCCCAGGACTCCACCCACAACCTCCTCACCTTAGCAATGAATGACGACCAAACACAGGGCCACAGAGTAACTTCCCACATGGGGAGCTTTAGGCTGAGGGTCCAAGGTCCTGGCCTCTGCTGCAGGTTCAACATCCAAAGTGCTGGGACTTAGGCAAGTGCTCTGCCCACCCGATAATGCAAGGAGCAGTGGGGAACATGGCCTGGGCTGCCCTCTTTTTTCCAATTTGCTCCTTCCTCCCCTCTCCAAGGTGTAACCAAACTGATCTTTTTGTTTTTAAAATTGTGGTAAAATACACATAATATAAAAGTTACCAGTTAACCATTTTTAAGTGTACAGCTCTGTGGCATTGATACATTCACTTTGCTGTGCAGCCATCACCACCATCCATGTCCAGAATGCTTTCATCATTCCACAGGGAAACTCCACACCCATGAAGCAGTAACTCCCCACCCGCTCTTTCCCCTGCCCTGGGACCACTATTCCCCTTTGCATCCCTGTGCATTTGACTACTCCAGGTACCTCACATGAGTAGAGTCACACAGTATTTTCCCTTTGGTGTCTGGCTTATTTCACTCCGTACAATGTCTTCAGGTTTCATCCATGTTGTAGCATGTTAGAATTTCATTCCTTCTTAAGGCTGAATTCTATTCCATTGTATGTATATGCCACATTGTGTCCGTTAACCCACTGATGGACGCTTAGGTTGCTTCCATCTTTTGGCCATTGTGAGCAATTATGCTATGAACACGGGTGTACAAACATCTCTTCAAGTTCCTTTCACTTCTTTGGGTATATACCCGGGAGTGGAATTGGTGGATCATGTGGTACAGACTGATCTTTTAAACATGCTAATTAAACCATTTTGTTCCACTGTTCAGAATAAAATCCAATGCCCTCTTGGAACCTTGGAGAGTCTGCCCGATGGGGTCCCTGCAAGCTCAGGGAGCTCATCCCATCCCACTGTCCTTGGGGTGATGGCCACAACCACACTTAGCCCCTTTGGGATTCGCAAACACCCCAAGCCCATCCCATCCCTATGCCCCTGCTCTGGCTCATGACTTCTTCCCAGAATGCTCTCCGGCATGGCATGGCTATTTAATCCTTATCCTTAGGAGGCAGCTCCTCAGGGACCCTCCCTGACCACCTCTCCACAGCCAGCCCTGCCCCTCCCGTCTCCATTGCATCTTCTCCCTTCCGTTTATTTCCCTCCACAGCCTCTCATGATCTGGAATGACTTCCGTATTTATTTACTTCTCTATTCCCTGCGCCCTGTCTTCCCATGAGGAAAGCTCCAAAAGAGGGAGAAGAGGGGGGACTTTATCTTTTATATCTGTGTGCCTAAAACCAAGCCCGGCTTGTAGCTGGTGCTCCTTCCAATTTGCTCCTTCCTCCCCTCTCCAAGGTGTAACCAAACTGATCTTTTTGTTTTTAAAATTGTAGTAAAATACACATAATATAAAAGTTACCAGTTAACCAAAGGTTTGTTGAACAAATTGAAGCTCCCACCTTTCCAAGTGGGTGGAGTGGGGCCACCGGGACCACTTTAGGCCATAGACTAAGCTTGGGTATCTTCTAGGAACATAAATTTTATTTGAAGGGTTGAGGGGAAAAAAAAATATATATATATATATAGATAGATATATCTATATATCTATATATATATATATAGAGAGAGAGAGAGAGACAGTCTTGCTTTGTTGCCCAGGCTAGAGTGAGTGCCGTGGCATCAGCCTAGCTCACAGCAACCTCAAACTCCTGGGCTCAAGCGATCCTCTTGCCTCAGCCTCCCGAGTAGCTGGGACTACAGGCACGCGCCACCATGCTCGGCTAATTTTTTCTCTATATATATTAGTTTGCCAATTAATTTCTTTCTATTTATGGTAGAGACGGGGTCTTGCTCTTGCTCAGGCTGGTTTTGAACTCGTGACCTCAAAGCAATCCACCCGCCTCGGCCTCCCAGAGTGCTAGGATTACAGGCGTGAGCCACCGTGCCTGGCCAAGGGGAAAATATTTTTATATTTATATTTACTAAGACAAAAAAAGATGCTTTAAGGAGTTCATTAGTTTCCTGGGGCTGCCATAACTAAGTATTAGAAACTGAGCGGCTTAAACAACAATTCTTTGCCTTGTAGTTCTGGAGGCCAGAAGTCTGAAGTCAAGGTGTCGGCAGAGTTGGTTCCTTCTGAGAGCTCTGAGGGAGAAATCTGTCTGTGCCTCTGTCACAGCTTCTGTAGCTGCAGGTGTTCCTTGGCTTGCGGACAGCATTCTCCATGTCTTCACATCATCTTCCTTCGATGCTTGTCTTTGTGCCCAGGGGTCCCCTCTTTATAGGGACAATGGCAATATTGGATTAGGGCCCACCCTAATGACCTCATCTTAACTTGATCCTCTGCAAAGACCCTATTTCCAAATAAAGTCACATTCACAACTCCTGGGTGTAAGGACTCCATCATCTTTTGTGGAGTCACAGCAAGGAATGACATGTCAATGTGCATGGATGGCTTAGGTAAATAAACATTTATTTGTTTAGCGCCTATAAGCAGCTGCACCATCATGGCAGGCAGATTGTGTTGTCATGTTTCTCTTCTCTTCTGAACTTTGGAGGAAAAGATTTAAAAAGCCTTGAATCTTTTACAAATCAGGCAATGGAGCCCAGGGAGGGGATGCCTTGTTTCTGGTCACATGGCCATCTAAGCAGAGCGAGTGCCAGAACCCAGAGTGCCAACTTCCCACCAAGGGTGCTTTCCGGATCAGGCCTTCTCAGATGGAAGGGAGGATCCCCCAGACCTAGAGATGGAGAATTGTGTGCAAAGACTGTTTTGGGGTGTGCCCACAGTAGGCACACCTGCCAGGAAGTGAGGGAGGCAGGACGGGTATGGAGAAGGTGACCCACAAAAAGCAGCTGCAATGGAGGCCTCAGGCAATCCCACAGGGAGCCAGGAGCTGGGGTGGCCCTTTAGAGTTGCCCTTTGTACCCCAGTCTGGACCTCTGGGAGGGGGTGTGACCTCAGGTGAGGCAATTCCTTGCCTCGAGGACGATGCCCAGCAAGGGAGGCAGCTGTGAGCAGCTGGTACTGCCAGCAGCAGGAGGACAGGTAGGTGGGTAGACCTGAAAAGATCTGGGCAGAACGTCACAGCCTCTGTGACACAGCTGAGTAAATGTGTGTGAGACAGTGAGCACTCCTGGACATGGGCCAAAGGGGACAGCACCAGTCCATCCAGCCCACATGGCGAGGGTGACAATAATGACAGCCAGGAAGGGAGGTGAACAGCAGGCAAAGGGAAGCCACGATCTAGCTGTGTGATCTTGGCCATGTCATATGCTTTTCAGAGCCTCTGGTCTCTCATGTGAAAGTGGTGTCTGGGGAACCTCACAGGGGATTGTGCGCCCTGTGCCCCACAACATACACCCCCTCCCCCTGCACCTCAAGGCGGGCTGATCTCTCAACTACGTTCTGGCCTCTCTAAGTTAGGCTGTGCGTGTCTTGCCGCTTGGCTGGTGTATTACTTTGTATTACTTTGCTAATACTTTGTATTACTTTGCTAAGGCCTCCATTACAAAGTACAACAGACCACATGGCTTAAACAAAAGAAATTTATTGTCTCACAGTTCTGGGGGCTGGAAGTTCAAGATCAAGGTGTTGGTGTCGGCAGGGTTGGTTCCTTCTGAGGGTGTGAGGGAAGCATCTGGTCCAGACCTCTCTTCTTGGCTTGTACGTGGCCATGTTCTCCCTATGTCTTCATGTGGTCTTTCCTTTGTACATGGCTGTGTCCAAATTTCCTCTTCTTAAAAGAACCCAAGTCATATTGGATCAGAGTGCACCCTAAATGACCTTATTTTACTATCATCACCTCTTTAAAGACCCTGTCTCCATATATAGCCACATTCTGAAGTACTGGGGTTAGGACGTCAATATGTGAATTTGGGGAATTTCCCTACTAGAGATGGGGGTCTACCATCTTCTTCAGGGGGAAGACACATTTCAGCCTGTAACAGCTGGTAAAACCACCATTAGCCGAAACCTGCCACCCTTTAGTGATGTATTTGACTCACTCCCTCTAGAAGTTTCCACTAAGTCGCCCAGCACTGCACCAGTGAGTGCTCAGAACCATCACAGGAAGTGCCCAGTGCTCCCACCCCTTCACGTGTGTGTGCACCGCTCTCCTAGCCACTGCTAGAGGGCAGGGGCCACCTTCTTCTTTAGGACACCTCCTTGTGCCTGGCATGGTGCCAAACACGAAGCAGGGGCTTTATAAATACAGGCTGTTCCACTGGCTGTGGAGCCAAACCGGAGGCAGGGGACGCTTCTTGTTCTGAGGAATGCCATCCTCTCCCTCAGGAGGACCAGCACAAGCAGATACGCAGCCCAACGGAGGGCAGGGCTGTCAGAGTCCGAGTGTGGGGGCTAGGGAGGATCGGAGAGGCCGTGGGCTGTGACAGCCCAGCCCCACTCTTTCTTTTTTTTTTTTTTTTTTTTCTTTCTACCTGAAGCTGAACCAGCCCCACTCTTTCACAGACAGGGCACCGCAGCGCTGAGAGGGGAAGAGGAGTTGCCAGATAGCGGCAGACACAGGAGCGGGAATGGGGCCTCCAGACTCCAGGCCACTCCTCCGCCAGCCACCAGCGTCACCTTTGGTGCTGAGGCCCCTGTGCTAGAACCATCTGCTCCAGCACCCCCCGAGCTGATTACGCAGACCCACAAGCCAAAGCAAAACAAGATCTCTTTAATCTAGAAAAAAAATGAGGCTCTAGTTAGAAAAGAGGAGTAAGTTCAAGAGGTCCGTTGTACATGTTGACTAGAGTTGATAACAATGTATTGTACACTGGAAAATTGCTGAGTACAGAATATGGGGGATTCTGGTTCATTGAGAGCAATCTCTTAAATCATGGACTGGAGGAGAAGATTCTGGTGCTAACTGGCGCTGAGGAGACTGCGGTACCTCCTGGAGGGCTCTGACTGTGCTGCTGGTGCTGGCGGGGCTCAGTGCCCCCCAACCTTCCCCCTGGCAGCCCGGCCTTTGGGGGGCCTGTGAGGTCAGGCCGACTCAAGGGTGTCCCCTGGACATTAAGTTTTACAATAAATCTCCAATGTTAACATGTTTACTTGTGCCATTCCTCCTTTTCACTAAGCTGAGAACAGAATAAGGCTCCATTCCAATTTGTTTATTTATGTACCATATTAGCACTATTTCATTAACCCTCTTTCTTTTCTTTTCTTTTTTTTTTTTTTTTTTTTTGAGACAGAGTCTCGCTCTCTTGCCCGGGCTAGAGTGCCGTGGCATCAGCCTAACTCACAGCAACCTCAAACTCCTGGGCTCAAGTGATCCTCCTGCTTCAGCCTCCCGAGTATTTGAGACTACAGGCATGCACCACCATGCCCAGCTATTTGTTTTATATATCTATTTTTAATTGTCCAGCTAGTTTCTTTCTAATTTTTTAGTAGAAACAAGGTCTTGCTCTTGCTCAGGCTGGTCTTGAACTCCTGAGCTCAAATGATCCTCCCGCCTCAGCCTCCCAGAGTGCTAGGATTACAGATGTGAGCCACTGCGGTGGCCTCATTAACCCTTTTTTCAAACTTGCCATTTTGCACTATTCCATCCTCCACACTGCCTCCAAAGTAATCTCTTTAGAGCATAAATCACATCATTTGGGTCCCTTCCTTCCATTCTCAACCCCCCAGCCCATCCACCCATGCCATCACCTGTAAGAATAAGCCACAAGTCCCCTCGAACGGCATCTGTGGCAGGACATGGAAGTCATCCTAAGGACGACCCTTGCCTCCCTCTTCACCCCCACTCTATTATTGAGGGTGTCTTTAGCTGCAAGGCACAGAAAACTCAAATAAAATGGGCTTAAATAGAACTAGCCTGCTATCGCCGTAACAAAAAGAGAGGTGGGAAGCTGCAGGGCTGCTCACCCAGAGCACCCTCTTTGTGCTCTGCCAGCCTTATGAGGACAAGGTGGCTGCAGTGGCTCCAAGTTGTGCTGGCTCCCACCCCAATGTTAAGCAGCAGAGCCAGGCCTGGGTGAGCTTTCCCTTGCATTTCATGGGCCAGAATCAGCTGACAGACCCTTTCTGAAGCAATCAGAGGGAGTGGAGTACCGTGTTGATTTAGACCAGCCTGGTACTCCCCAAGACCCAGGGTGCATCCCAACCCTCACCTTTCCTTTGAAGGATTTCCTGTCCCACTCCTAGCAGGGCTACTTGATATCTTTTCCATCCAGTCATTCAACAGACTCTACTGAGCATCTAGGAGGTGGCAGACACAGGGGATAGGGCCATGAACAAAAATAGACACTTGGTTCCCCTCATTCTGTCCCTATTTCCATGATAGGACTTGATGCGTTTACTATGTTCTCTGCAGTACATGGTATTAGGCTCCTCCCTGAGCCTCCGTTTCCTCGTGTATAAAACAATGTCCACCTCATCGTTGCAAGATTTAGAGATAATGTACGTAAAGAACCCAGATGTGTGCCCAGTTTACAGTTGATGTACAAGAAATAGTAACTCTTTACAGGTATGTTTCCCCCAGACAAAGTGTTTTTCTTGTGCCATGAACTCCTTTGACAGTCTGGAATGATATTTTCAAATGTATACAATAAAATACATGGGAGAAGAAAGGAAACCAATTATATTAAAGACAGTTATCAAAATATTTTAAAATGTTTGTAACATAGAAACATAGGCTCTTTATTGGTAATTATATAGTGTCAGGTCTAATAGTATTTCAAAGTAGTGATGATGAGTGTTAATGATGTTTCAAGGGACTTACAACTGTTGTAATGTCATGTGAAAGCTCTGTGATTTCTACTGCAGACACAGTCTCAGGTGCTGTAGGTTAACTAGTCTGTTACCAATGTACACATTTGAAGGAAGTGCTAACCTTCTGTTACAGACAAAGGAAAATAAAGATGCAGTTTTTTCCCCTTCAAGTTCTATCCATGGATTCCTTTGCAGTTAATAGACCTCAAGTTAAAAACTTGCCCCTGGAGTTGGGGCAAAGATGGATCTTTTCCCCCAAGCCCCTAATAACAGTGTCCAGTGTGGCCTCAATATCCAAAAGACCTACCAAGCTGAAAAAAATTCAGTGAGAACACACACACACATACAGAGATGCAGACTGGGCCTTCTTGTCAGGCCTGCAAGAAGAAGAGTTCTAGGCTTTCTGGGAGAACCTGGGACAAGGTCCTCCCATCCGTGGCAGTGGCTGTGTATATCTTTCATTTTCTGAGCTTTGGAAGATGGCTGCTTGAAACCTGCAGAACAGTGGGCCCCAAACTTGGGTAGCTGATCTCTAAGAAAATCCCCAGGGCTCCTTTCTCAGGGCCACACCTCTTGTGTTGGCAGGAGGCGCTGCTGTGCAAAGTGAGAGGCCCAGAGTTCTCTAGCTGCCCGGCCCTCATCAGCTGGGTGACCTTGGCTAAGGCCAATCTCCTCTCTGAGCCTCAGTTTACTCATATGTGAGAAACAAAGATTGGGGGAGACGATGTTTCTCAAATGGGGCTCCAGGATGCATGCTTGCTGTTTCAGAATTATCTATCGATGGTGGGGTGTGGGTGTTTGTGTTTGTGTGGGTGTGCATGTGTGTGTGTGAGATTTCATCATGATTTTTTTTCTTTTGAAAAAAGACATTTTTTGGATCATCAGTCTGGCCAACTTAAAAATACTATCTCGACCGTCACAAGCCAGTAAGGAGAAGCCGACTGATGGGACACATACAGGACAAGCTGACACCAAGTAAAAACCATGTGACATCACAACTCCTGGACTTGGGAGGTTTTCCTGTGGTTAGAATAGGAAAAGGACAGAAGAGAAAAGGTGCTCCCCCACAAACGGGAGATAAATATACTAAACAAATAAGAACAACAAAAATCAAGTCCTAGGAGTGAAGTGCCAGAGTCACACTGCATCCGGGATTTGAGGGCAGCACATGATGTATCACATATTAATGCCATGACTTTGAATTTTATTGATGTTGTTTGTAGATTTGTCCTCATTTAATTTGAATTTTTATTTCTGCTTATCCTTGCATAGGAGCTAACAGTATAAGGAGTTCATAGTAGTTACATGTTTGAACATGTTTAAGTAGCTTTATTATAAAAACAAAAACTGTTCAAGACAACATTGGAGGCACCTGTGATTTTTTTTTCCTTTTAAAGAGAGGAGGTCCCAATATTAAATTTGAAAAACAAACAATTAAAAAAAAAATGTGTCTTCAGGGCCCCATCCCCCCGCTGACCTCCAGGGCCTCTAATTCCCGGAGAACAAAGTCAGACTTGCATGCCTGTGGGCTGTTGGAGTGGAGGCGGATGAGGCCACTTTGGAAGACTTTGGGCGTGTTCTGCTGCCCTCTGCTGGCCATGCAAATCCTCGGCTGGGCGTGGAGAGGAACTTAGAGGGAATGTTTGCCCCCGCCACCCCACTGGGGGGGGGGGGTGTTGGTGGCA
Organism: Microcebus murinus; assembly: GCF_040939455.1. Lineage (NCBI taxonomy): Eukaryota > Metazoa > Chordata > Mammalia > Primates > Cheirogaleidae > Microcebus > Microcebus murinus. Next base: position 72,412,708 of record NC_134106.1, on the reverse strand, counting down.
GGTCACAGTGACCTTTAGTTGCAGGAACATTGCACAGAGCTGGGCTCTGACCCATGTAAACTCTCCTGACCTAAATCGAGCCAATTTTACAAGTAAGCATTGTCCCTCCTTGGGGTGAGCCTTGGATGAGGGATGGTGGGAGGAAGACAATGATACCTGAGATGAAGGGAAGGCAGGAGAGATGACCCTCTGTGGGCCTCCCAAGAGGAGGCTCCAGCACTTCCACCCTGGCCTGACGGCCCAAGCCCTTCCTCAGTTCTCACCTTTGTGCCTGTTACCTTGGCCTTAGCTACTTAGCTCCTGAACATCCATGCAGAGGAAAGGAGGCCCCTTGCCAGCTGCTAAGGCACCCCCACCCACCTCCACACTCACACCTTCCTCAGGGGGTTGTCACAGATCTTTGCAAAGAGGGGAAGAAACCAGCACTGACTGTCGAAGGCTCCCTGGGCACTCAGTAGCCCTTCGTGGCCCAGTTCATCCTTGGCACCCCAGCCGCTGCCCAGGCCTCTCTACGCCTGCAGCGCCTGCTACTGGTTCTGCTCCAATGAAACATCCACAGATAAGGCTAGGCTGGGGGAGGTCCTGCATGTACCACAGTGGCCTTTGAGGAACGTTCAGGTGGGGGTGGAGGGCGGGGACATACCCCAGGTTGGTGCAGGGGTGGGAGGTAAGAGGGGCTGCAGAAGGGTGGCCTGGGCACCTGCACTGAAGAACCCGTTGCTCACAGCCAAGGGGCAGCTCCTGGATGTTCTCACAAACCTTCATGCTTCTACATAATCAATCTCAGCCGCAGCTTTTCCTACCTTTTAGCTCCCCTTGGCACCCAACATTGCGCAGCACATGGTAGGAAGTCACCACTCTGGCCCTCAGCATCTGCCCAGTCCCTGGCACATGGAGGCCCCCAGGCTGTGGAATGGAGGATTGATGGGTGGGGCCCAAGAGCCTGGGTCTGGGCAGGAAGATGCTTTCTTGGGCAAAAGAAGCAAGCTCTAGATGTGGAGAAGCTGGCCCTGTCCTTTTTCCAGGAGGCTGATCGCCCAGCCTTCTCTGTGCTCACCCCATGTTTATTGGGGGACACAGTTGAGAAAACTCAACAAAGCCTCCCAGGCCTCACCCATCTCCCCTGCTCACACCACACTGAGTCTTTCCGGTGGGGCCACCAGGCTGGGCCTCCCTGGCAGCAGCTGGAAACCCCACCCAGCCACTCCCACTCTTCCCATCCCACCCTCCACTGAGCAAACGGCTCCCAGCCGTCCCACAGTGAGGAGCCCAGCTCCGCGTGGGACCCTGAGCCAGAGGGAAGTTCCCCACAAAGTTCTTGGCTCCGTGCCCCCTCCCAGAGCATCTGGCCCTTCTCCTAATCATGGGCTCTCTCCTCCACCCATAGACAGCACCATCTCCCCACCTAGCTTCAGACCACTGCACACTCTTATTTGAAGGGAACTTGGAGACCACAGGCCCAAAGAGCCCCTCCTGGCACAGCAGTCTAGCCAACACTCACAGACCCTACACCCAGTGCACTCACTGGCTGTGTGACTTTGGACAAGTTTCCTAACTTCTCTGAGCTTCATTTCCTCATCTTTGACATGGGGATTCTAACAGCATATTCTCATCCACTCCTCATGAGGATTAAGGGAATCAATGTCTGGACAGTGCTTTACAAAGGGCTCAGGTAAGGAATTGTTCTATCACAATTACCATTGCAGAATAACAAATGTGGTTAACTGGCTAGCAGACCTGCTGCTGACCAACCTGTGGTATTTGGCCCCAGGATCCTAGCGGATCCTGTTGCTGGGCACGTTGGCTGGGCCATGTCAACTTCCAACCCTGTGTCAGCCCTGCGGGGGCCACAAAAGAACTTTATCCCCAAGGAAAAGATAACATCACAGGCAAAATAAGACTAATTCGCAAAGCAACTGCTAAAAACTACAAGATATTAATAGCTTTAAAGTACTAAATTGTTCGGTGCAAGCTATAATTGTGTTAATAGTAAGAACCATTTGTAAGGCATTTGAGAGTTTACCTAGCACTTGGAAATATGTTATCTCATGTAATCCTCAAAGCAAACCAGCAAGGTGAGTACAGATGCTCCTCAACTTCTGATGGCTATGTCCCAATGAACGCTTTGTAAGCTGGAAATACCCTAAGTTGAAAATGCATTTAATACTCCTAACCCACCGAACACAATAGCCTAGCCTAGCCCACCTTAAACGTGCTCAGAACACTTGTATCAGCCTTCAGCTGGGCCACGTCATCTGTCAACACAGCCCACTGTCTAGTACCGGCTATTTACCTGGTGACCATGGGGCTGACTTCGCGGCCAGCATCACTGCATTATCACCAGCCTGGCAAAAGATCAAAACTCAACATTCAAAGCACTGTTTCCACTGAAAGCATATCACTGTCACACCAGCAGCAGCATAAAGTTGAAAAGTCCTAAGTGGAGGACCATCTGCATTGTTATTAGCAGATGAGGAAACCGAGGCTCAGAGAGATGAAATGGCTTGTTCGTGATCACAGCACCAGTAAGTGGATGACTCAGGAAAGACTCCAGCCTGATTCTAATTCCATCTGGTCCTAGGATCCTTGCTTTGTCCATTAAGTGGTGTGTGAGCGCTTATCAGTCAGCTAGGGCTGCCTTAACAGAGTGCTACAGACTGGATGGCTTAAACAACAGAAATTTATTTCCTCACAGCCCTGGAGGATGGAGGACCCAGATGGAGGGGCTGCCAGGGTTGGTTCCTTGGCCTGTAGACGCCTGCCTTCTCCCTCTGACTTCACACGGTCTTCCCTCAGCCCACATCCACGTGCATCCCAATTCCCTCTTCTTGTAAGAACCCCAGTCATACTGGATTAGGGCCTACCCTCAGACTTCATTTTAATTAAATTACCTTTTTAAAGTCCTTACCTCCAAAAATAGTTCTATTCAGACATACTGTCTGAATAGACAACTTAGGACTTAGGACTGCGAGAAGGTGGGGTGGAGAAGTTCTGCTTATTACACTACGTGTGCACTATAGGGCTGGGTGCTTCTCCAAGCTGCGCCTCACACCTGTCCTTCCTCCACGACTCCCTGTGGCCAGCGTGCCCTGCAGTTCGGGTTTCATGTCTGCCTGTGCTGTGCCCAGAGACTTTGTTCAGGGTCTCCCTCATGGGTGTGGCCTCTCAGAGCTTGGAAGGTCCCAGAACCATCCAGAGGGCAGGTGTTTCCCTGTACCTCGGCCCTGCCCTGAGCCCCTCAGAAATTTGGCAGCAAAGGACAAGGAGCCGCTGGCTTGGGCCTGCCCACCGCAGGCGGCAGTGACCTTTACCGACCTGGATAGTAGGGCTGCAGTAGCCCCAGGTGGGTACAGAGAAGCACAGCCACGCTCCCACACCCACCCAAGAAAGAGAAAGAGCAGGAGGACCCAGAGCAGGGCAGGGCCTGGGAAGGATGGAGAGAGGCAGGCAGCAGAGTGAGCCCATGAGCACGTGACTAGCATCCTATGACTGTGTGATGACAGCTATACCCCGAACTGGGGGCCACATGCCTGGGTTGAGGGCCCAGCCACTGTGCTCCCAGTGGTGCCCCCCTGGCGAGTCTCTGTACCACGCAGAGCCTCAGTTTCATCACCTGTAAAATGGGGAAAACAGTAGCACCTACTTCACAGGTTGTCAGGATTCAGTGAGCTAACTTTTGTACCATATCACATGGCACGCAGTAGGTGTTATCAGGGCTGCATTATGACTTTGGTAGGCCCTGGCCACTTTTGCTTTCCTGGGCCTCTTCCTCTATAAAAAATATTTAGGTGGCCGGGGGTCTCAGCAGCTGGGGGGGGGGGAGCGACGGCTGCAGCCCCCAGACACCCGCAGGCGCCCTCCCCGCTGCCAAGCCGCCTAAGAGGAAGGTCGGCTCTGCTGAAGGCACCCTGAAGGAAGAGACCAAGAGGAGATCCGCGCTGCTGTCAGCTAAACCTGCTCCTGCGAAAGTGGAAACGAAGCCCAAAAAGGCAGCAGCAAAGGATAAATCTTCAGCCAAAAAAGTGCAACCAAAAGAGAAAAGGGGAGCAAAGGGAAAACAGGCCGAAGTGGCTAACCAAGAAACTAAAACTGAGGAGAGTCCAGCCTCTGATGAAGCAGGAGAGAAAGAAGTCAAGTCTGATTAATATCATATACCATGTCTTACCAGTGGTCCCTGTCTCCCTTCTTGTACAATGCAGAGGAATATTTTTATCAACTAGTTTGTAAATGCAAGTTTGTTTTTTTTTGTTTTTTTTTTTGAGACAGAGTCTCGCTTTGTTGCCCAGGCTAGAGTGAGTGCCGTGGCGTCAGCCTCGCTCACAGCAACCTCAAACTCCTGGGCTCGAGTGATCCTTCTGCCTCAGCCTCCCGGGTAGCTGGGACTACAGGCATGCGCCACCATGCCCAGCTTTTTTTTATATATATATATATATCAGTTGACCAATTAATTTCTTTCTATTTATAGTAGAGACGGGGTCTCGCTCTTGCTCAGGCTGGTTTTGAACTCCTGACCTTGAGCAATCCGCCCGCCTCGGCCTCCCAAGAGCTAGGATTACAGGCGTGAGCCACAGCGCCCGGCCTGAATGCAAGTTTTTTAGTAGCTCTAGAAACATTTTTAAGACGAAGGGAATCCCACCTCATCCTATTTTTTAAGTGTAAATGCTTTTTTTTAAGAGGTGAAGAAATCATTCGCTGGTTGTTTATTTTTTGGTACAACCAGAAAATAGTGTGGGATATTGAATTATGGGAGGCTTTGACTGTCTTGGGAGTCAGCTTAACATTCCATAGATGGGGGTTAGTTTTTATATAATATAAAGCATACTAAATGGCAATATGGAGTCCCAGGCCTGCATTAATGTCTTGAACATTTTAAATTACTTCTATTCCCATGTTGTTTTTTAGTAGACTTGTTTCCTAAAGAAAACCACTCCTTGATCATGGCTGTCTCTGTCAGAATTGCGTATATTCTGTAACATCTTTGGTCATGGTAGTCCTGTTTCCCTAATAACTTTGTTAATGTGCTGTGAAAGATTGAAAATTTGAGTATGTAGTATATATGATAATAAATTGTGAATTGGTGGGACTTATGTAACAGCTTATCAACATTTGAAGATACTGGTACTTGATATCCTCCTAAGGAAAATTTGTCTCCAAATTTTAAGCTGGAAAATCACTGGAATAACTGTTTTAAAAAGAATGAAAATAAATGGCTTTTTAGATTTTCGGTATGTATGTTAAGAATTGTGTACAAATTGAAATGTCTGTACTGATCTTCAACACAACCAATAGAATCTCAATTACAAAAAAAATATTAAAAATTTTATTGTACAATTGTGTTGGTAGAGAGATGAATGTAATCCAAGCTGGATTATATTCATTGTTTTCTTTCAGTTTTAAAAGAAATTAAGACATTTCCATGGGCCTCTGACAATATGGTAACCCTAAGCACTGAGCCTCTCATACCTAACAGGTAAGTGGCCCCAGGGCCTCCATCAGTGTCTGCTACTGTGGATATTAAAGTGTCTCAGAAACTGTCAAGAGCCATGGCCTGTAAGGAGTCACAGTCATTCCTTCCATCTTGCTGCAGGTCCAGCATCTTCCCCTTCCCTCTTGGTACTGAATGTTATGCCTCAGTGGTGAGTTTTCAAGCAGAGGTGCCCTCAGACCTCTCCCTCCGGTCTCTGGGCACCACAAAGATGCAGGGCTGGCATGTTCTGATGGGGACAGCCAGGCAGAGATCAGCCCTGCGTGACCAGTGTCTTTAGACCTCAGGGCAGGGGAAGGGAGCTCTGGAAGTCAGGCCCACTGGGGCATTTCACAGCAGCCCTTAGGGTGGGCAACAGCACCTCCTCATGCCTGCCTCTCCGCCCCCGCCTTCTAGAGGGACCCCCAGGGTCCACAGCATGAGGTTTGTACTGACATTCATGTGTCTGGGTTTGCCTAAAACTCTCCTCACTCCACACAGGACTTGAACCCAGAAATATAAATAACCAGGTCTGCCAGTGTACTCGATATACGAGCAACAGGGCAACCCGGCTCAGTGTGCACATTGGTGCCCATGCTTTCCCACAGGGCCTCGAGCTGGTGATCCCACCCCTAGGGACACCACCACCACCAGGGCCACCTGCCCGTCTGCTCTGCCGGCCCCTCAAGGTTTGGCCCAGCTGGTGCAGCAGGTGGACACGGCACACACCACAGCATCACCACTCAGCAGCCACCAGGGCTGGGAAGAGATCTGCCCACAGGACGTGCAGTGTCTCCATCACACTGGACAAGCGCTTTATTCCAGGGGTTCGCAACACTTTAACAGGGTGCAAGCCTCTGATAAGGTGGACCGAGATCTCTGGATCTGGTCTGGGGGCCAGATCCACTAAGGCTCAGAGACTGTGAGCTGCAGGCTTACATTGAGGTGGTGAGCGGCCCCCGCCTTCACAGGGCTGGGGTCCTAAGCCCCTGGAGCTGCGGCTGATCCTGTGCCCAGGGCTCTTCATTTGCAGGCCCTGAAACTTCCACGTGCGGCATGGTTCAGCAGGGGGTGGGGGCACTTCCAGCAACCATCCGCAACCCCCCACCCAGCCTCCCTGGTGACCAGGCACAGCACCGCCAGGTCGGAGCCCAGAGCAGCCAAGGGACAGAGCAAAACCAGCTGGCTCCAGACCCACTGAGCCTCCCGAGAACCTTCTACTACAACTCTTAAGGGGAGTAGGTGCACAAGGCAGCTCAGAAGCTGCACCTCCCTGGGGCCTGAAGCCTAAGGGAAGCCAGACAGAGCCTGGCTATTCTGAGGAGTTCAGGCCATGGCCCCTCCACCGCCGGCTCAGGTCCTCAATCGTGTCCCGAAGCATCAGCGTCCAGTCGTCGCCTCTCCTCATAGGGGTGCAGCGGGTCTCCTTGTGCTCCAGGGCTAGGATGTCTGCAGGAGTCTCAGGGGACAGTCCGGCAGCCAGGACAGCTTCCGGGAACTTGGCCGCAGAGGCCGGGGCCAGGCAGCACCGGGGAGCACTGCTGGGGATGAGGGGCAGGTGGGAGCAGGAGGGCAGTGAGAGAATGGACAGAAGGATGGGGAAGGGGAGGGTGGGAGAGGAAGGGAAGGAACCGAGGAAGGTGAGGGGCAGGGTGGGGCACAGAGGAGAGACATGAACAGACAACTGGCACGTTGAACCTATCTCTACGATACCTCTGCCTGGCAAACTGCCCCTCCAGGTTGGAGGCCACCTCTGCCACTGGCTGTCCCTTGGGTATCTGTCACGCATCCTCCTCCGAGCCCACAGCCCACGGGCAGTTCCACACACCACCCATCACACCTCATTAAAGCCATTTGTTCACATTCCTGTCTCCCCCACTTGGAGAAGAGGAGGGCCCCAAAAGTCAAAGGGTCCCCCCAGTCTGTACCTGGGCTGCTGCCTGTCCACCTGCTGGTAATGGCAGCTCACGGCCACGGCTGAGTGGGGGCACAGCAGGTACCGGTTCTCGGCCCAGCAGCGGGCCATGGTCTGGGTGATGGCCTCGTCTGACACTGACTCAGATGTCACTGCCTCTGAAAGCTGAAGGGCCCCGAGGTCAGAACGGTGGGAATTGGGTTGGAGCGAGGCAGGGAAGACGACTAAAACCCCACATGGCCAGGCAGACACCAGGGACTCGAGTGCAATGCTCAGAACGGCTCAGATTCAGCTCACAGGTAAATCTGGTTTCCCAATTCCGACCTCATTCATTCAACTAGGAGGAAGGGTAAGTTTGAGTGTTAGGTCAATAAATTTAGTTGGGATTTGGCTCATGAATCAGCAACTCAGTATACAGTCTTATTCAGCAAGCTGATACGATCCAGAAGGCGAAGGACACTCACACATTTCCCGTGCTCTGTTGTTTCGTGCCCCTTCCTGTGGGCGTGAGAACTTCCCTCAGCCCCCATCCAGCTCATGCGGCTCCCCCTCCAGGAAGTCTCCCTACTTCCTTCAGACAGATGAGGACTCCCTTCCCTGTGCTCCCTCGGTGTAGTTGGTTTATCTGATCATTCTCTGAAAATGCGCTGCGTGCTTATAATACACCAAACACCCTTGTAGATACTCCACGGCAAGAGACCACACGGTGTTATAAACTGTTCATACAGCTACCTGCCCCAGTAGGGTTCACAGTTGACAATGAATGTATTTAGTTTGTCTCTGTACCCACAATGCCTAGCACAGTTCCTGGCTCATAGAAGATATATAATTTGAATGAACGAATGAATGAATGGCATTTGAGCAAGTAAAGTGTCTCCTATGTGTACAGCTAGGGAGAGAATGAAGGAAGGAGTAGGGGACTGCCTGTCTTCATGGAGTGTCTCATTTATATGAGGAGAAGGAATGTTAATGTCAAAACAAACCACTAACCAAATAAACTGATCTTTGGTTGAAAGCAGCATAGATTCCAGAAGACAGGAATTCCACTCCAGTCTGCATGGGTACAGCTCAGCCTAGAGAACTGTATACAGTTTTGAGAACAACCCTTTAAGGTGGACATTGACCATGCAAAACTATGTCATGGAATGGACAGCTAAAGGAACTGAAAAGACTAAGTCAGTCAATCCAGATTCTCTTCAAATGTAGGGAAAACTTGGAAGTGGAATCAGACTCTGCAAGCCAGAAGGAGCAGATTCTAGCTCAACATAAAGACCTTTGTAATGGTTAGGCTGGTGTGAGGTAGTGAGGGCTGGCCACCGGAGGTATGCACAGTCTGGATGGCTACTCAGCGGGAATGTGGTAGAAAAAATTAAAAACAGCTTCAAAAATCCTATTTTGTTTACATAAAATAAGTGACCATCACCAGGTTGCATTAAAAGAAAAGCAATCCTTCCAACTAGACTCCTACCAGTCCAAGGAAACAGAATTTCTCCAAAGGAAGGAAGGAAGGAAAGAAAGAAAGAAAGGAAGGAAGGGTAGAAAGAAGAAAAAGTTCAACAGGAACAATAGTCTCTGTCATACTGGATGAGCAAAATGTCACTTTTATTGGAAATAAACAATAATAAATAAAAATAATAATCGTTAATGTACTAAGCCCTATATTACCAGGTGGTATGCAAAGTGCCTTGCATATATTATTTGACTAAACTCCCTCAAGAATTCTATGAGGTAGGCATTCTTATTATCCCCATTTTACAGATGAGGAAATTGAGGCACAGAGTTTAAGAAACTGGCCCAATATCTCACAGCTGGCTTGAGATTGAGTCCATCTGACTCTAAACCATGCTCTCTACTGTCTCTCCTCATCCAATAAATTATTCCATGTAAAGTGACTGTGAAAATGCCCGGCTCACAGCAAGTGTTCAAGAAACAGGTGTCCCCTTCCCTTGGCCAGACTTCCAAACCCCGAGTCAGCTGTGTGGCTGCTCTCTTCCCTTTCTCTGTGGCGTATGGGTAGTAACTAACCTTGCTGTGCAGTTCCTGGGGCAGTTTCAGGCTTTGGGTCCTTTCAAACTGCTCCATGAGGACTCTCGTCACCTGGCTGTCAGAGCCGGAGAGCAGCCAGAAGATCCTTTCCATGTTGTATGGCACCTGGGCAGAAAGGCAGAATTTGGGGGCCCTCGCTGATCTCAGCCATTGTCCAGCTCCACCCAACAAACACCTAGGCCAGATCTGCACACCCCCCCACAGCCCCACCTGAATGTCCATAGCTGATGCCAAGGTTGGTTTGACAGCCTCGGACAGAGAAAAGTCTCCCTGCTGGACGGTCCTATGGATGATGTCATTGCGGTTCACTGCCACGACCAGGCGGATGGGCAGGCCCATCTTCTGAGCAATGCACCCAGCTTAAGACAAAAGGAAAACAATGTTTTTTTAGAAACAAAAACAAAAAGAAAAAAGTAAATTGGGCTTCATAAAATGAAGAAACTTTTGTGCTTTTGAAGCTTTTGTGCTTCAAAAAGGACACTATCAAGAAAGTAAAAAGGCAACTCACAGAATGAGAAAAATATTTGCAAATTATGTATCTGATAAGGGACTTGTACCCAGAATACATGAAGAACTCTTACAATTTAACACTAAAAATACAAATAAGCCAATTAAAAAATGGGCAAAGGATCGAAACAGACATTCCTTCAAAGAAGATATACAAACAGCCAATGAACACATGAAAAGACACTCAACATCATTAGTCGTGAGGGAAACACACCGAAACCACAATGAGATACCATTTCACACACACTGGGATGGCTAGATCACAAAGATAATAAAAAGTGTTGGTGAGGATGTAAAAAAATTGGAAAATTCTCACATTGCTGGTGGTGACATAAAATGGCACAGCCACTTTGAAAAATAGTCCAGTAGTTCCTCAAAAATGTTAAACACAGGGTTACTATATGACCCAGCAATTCCACTCCTGGTCATATACCAAAAGAAATCAAAACATACATATGTCTACACAAAAACATATACACAAATATTCATAGCAGCATTACCCATAATAGCCAAAACGTTGAAACAATCCAAATGTCCATCAGCTAATAAACTGATAAATAAAATGTGGCATATCCATACAATAAGTACTGATATAATCTACAACATGGATGAACCTTGAAAATCACTATGCAAAGTGAAAGAAGCCAGACCACATATTTTATGATTCTATTTATATAAAATGTCTAGAATAGGAAAACCTAGAGACAAAACAGATTGATGGTTGCCCATGGCTGGTGGGTAGAGTATTGTGAGGGGAAATGAGAAGTAACTCCTAAGGGGTACAGTCTCTTTTTAGGGTGATGCAAATGTTCTAAAATTGAGTGTGGCGATGGAAACACCATTGAATTTTACACTTTAAATGTGTGACTCTGCTTAGCATTGCAGAGTCAGTATTCAAAATACATCTAACTCCGGGGTGCATGCTCTTACCCCTGACCCAGGCCCCCAGAACCAGCGGCTTCAGATTGTTTCCTGCAGAGGCACCAAGGGAGGGCAGAATAGCACCCTCGATCCACCCTAACAGCAGTTCTTGTTTCCAAGGAACAAACAATGAATTCCTCCCCCCTGAGAGATGTAGAGCCCCAAAATGTCTTGTAGTTTTGGAAGGCTTTACATATGGTACTTTCATGAGCGATTTATCTCTGGTGAGTAGTCAACTGGACTTAGGGATAACCACACCACCCAGTATCGCTCTTAATTTTGAAAGCACTTTCTCATTCATATTACTCAATCCTCATGAAAATGATTGATATCCTTGTATAACAGAGACCAAATGGAGGCTCAGGAGGGTCCAGGGGCTTAAAGTCAAACAGGTGGCTCCTGACTGAGCAGGGATAGGCAGGAACACCCTTGGCAAATGCTGTGTGTTTATTTTGGGCCAGGCGCACAGACAGGCTCTGGGCCACAGAGGGCCACTGGCAGCATGACTCCAGACAGTGTCACTAAATGGCATACGGGAGCATGGTGGCCATGGGCAGTGAAGCAGCTGATCCATCCTTGCCTACAGCCAGACCACTGCTCCTTCCACACCCTGGCTGGTGGCAGAAGTCAGGAAGATCCCTAACCACAGAGATGCTTCCGTGGTCTCACCTAGACCGTCCTTGGTGCCCATCAGAACAATGCTGTTGGCAGACTGAGGAACAGTAATGCCCACTAGCCTAGCGTGTGGTGAGGAGCAGGCTCCCCAGCTAGACTGCCTGGTTGCAGTCCTGGCTCTGCCACTGGCCAGCCATGTAACCAGGCCGTGACGACGACCTCTCTGTGCCTCCGTTTCCTCATAATAAAATGGAAATGATACTTTTGTCCTCCTCACAGGTGCAAGTGAGGACTAAATGAGCTAATATAAAAAGCACTTAGAACAGTGTCAGCTGCATAGCTAAGTGCTTGATAAATGTTATTAGAGGAAATGATTTCAATGCCACACAGCTATGGAGCACTTCACCCTTCCAAAGTTCACATGCATATAAGAATCTTATTTGCTGCCCCCAGCAGTCCTGAGAGATATGATAAGTGATCCAGTCTCCTTTTTATAGCTGAGGAGTTGAGTCCAAAGGATGGTCCCACAGCCATTCCGCTAGTACAGCGCAGAAGTAGGGCCATAACCTGAAGTCCAGAACTCTTTCCACCTCACACGGTGTCTGGGAGGTGTGCCCAGGAGTGGGAACATGTGTGCCAGTCGAGCCACTTGCCCTCACTGCATAGCTGGCAGAGGCTGGGAGCAAAGTCCATATTTCTGATCCAGGGCACTGCCAGCTGGACACAGCGACTGCCCCCTGACCTTGCCCCTCCACACTCTGCTGAGCCAGCAAGCATATCGGTTCAGGATGCTAGAACACGTCAGGGTTAACCTATCACTCCCCTGAGTAGCAAGGGCCCCCCAAAAGGTCAGGAGGGAAGTCTGCAGGGAGCTTCCTCTGTGTGGTTTCCCATCACCTCCTGAACTATGGCTCAATCTTCTTTCTCCTCACAGTTGCAGCTAAAGGGCAGCTGGAAGGACTGGGGCCACTGGCATTTTTAAGGAAAGCCGATTTGTGCCCCAGGGTCTCCTTACCTGCAAGGTTACCGGCAGCCCCCGTTGGCACAACCACCTCCACAGGGGGCAGGGGGAGTGTGTCCAAGGAGGATGCACACCGGAAGTAAGCAAAGAAGTGATGGGCCATTTGCACGAGGACCCGGGACCAGTTGATTGAATTCAGGCTCATCAAATGGTGCTTCTTGACAAAAGCCACGTCAGCAAACACGGCCTTGATCGGCTCATCGAGCTCGTCGCTGTTTCCCTCCACTGCCAGAGGAGAGAGGAGAGGGCGGCTGTCAGGAGAACGTGGGCCCCAAGTGGTCAGCACTGCCTCCAACGAGGCCTTCCCAGGTGAGCCCATCCTGGGACCTTCACACAGCCTTGCTTTCTTTTTTTTTTTTTTTTTTTTTTTTCAGGCAGAGTCTCACTTTGTTGCCCAGGCTAGAGTGAGTGCCGTGGCGTCAGCCTGGCTCACAGCAACCTCAATCTCCGGGGCTCAGCGATCCTACTGCCTCAGCCTCCCGAGTAGCTGGGACTACAGGCATGCGCCACCATGCCCGGCTAATTTTTTGTATATATATTTTTAGTTGGTCAATTAATTTATTTCTATTTTTGGTAGAGACGGGGTCTCGCTCAGGCTGGTTTCGAACTCCTGACCTCGAGCAATCCGCCCGCCTCGGCCTCCCAAAGTGCTAGGATTACAGGCGTGAGCCACCGCGCCCGGCCCAGCCTTGCTTTCTTTACTGTCACATGACTTGGCCTGGCTTTCTAGACTTGATATTAAGCTCCTCAAGGACAGAAAACATGTCTCAGATTCCTGTGTTCTGCCCTAGCTTGGAGAGAACAGAAAATGTAGCCAGAACCAGTTCCAATGTTTCTACCATTATATAAAATAAAATATCAAACGTCAACCTTCTGGTATATTGGGGAAAGAATTCCTCGTTGGATTCCATGCCCACCTCCCCAACTCTTCCGCAAAGGAGGAAGAACTGTGTACCTGGCTGCGAGATGGGGAGAGGCTGAGCCTTCACTCCACAGTCCTCTATCAGGGCTCGGGGTGGAAGCAGTCACCGTTCCCCTGTGGTTTGCCCTCTGCCCTCGCTTAGATCACATGGGCAGGTGATCTGCTCTCTGCTCCTACGTGGCAGGTAAGCTTGCATGGGCAGAACTTCTCTTCCCTGAAGCTGAGTGTGTACGTCAGCTTAATTTATCAGTGAATTATTGGGTAAATTTATGGGTGAACTGTCCACTGTTCCAAGTTATAGTCCCCAGTCTGGCTCAATCAGCAACCAATCCAATATTGGTTTCTTATCTGATACCACAGTCTATTTCTCCACTGGATCCATACTTGGAGGGGAGAGAGGTGAAACTTACGAGGGCCAAGTAGCACAGTACCAGCGAAGTACCAGAGTAGACATTAAGGTCATTAACCATTCTGCCCTTCAGCACTGTGCAGCAGCAACAAGGCTGGAGGACTGAGTCTAAAACCACATGCGAACCTGGAATGGCCTGAGCCAGTCGTGATGATCCTGTTACTTTGCCAGGACCAAGCCAATCAGTGCCTGATATTCCCACAGAGTTAGGGTTGACTGGGAGCCCAAACCATCTGCACACTTCCAGTTACAGAATCTGGAAAATATTCTTGTTTAAGCTGGTATGAGTTGGATTTTCTGTTACTTTTAGCCAAAAGATCCCAAATAATATAATCAATAATCAGTAAGTACCTACCACTTGCAGATTATTCTGTGCTTAAGAAGAACAAAGTATACAATGTACATGGAAATTAATGACTTTATAATCCCAATAAGTGTCCACACACAATAATCCAGGTGGTCCATCTTACTCCTTGGGCTCACCAAAATGCAGCCCAATATAGGCAATTACTAAGGCTGATGTGTAAGGTTTTGTCAACAACCGCATTAGCTAAACCATGGACATTTCCCCTGGAATGTGTATGCACTTGCTAAAGAACAGAGGGCAGGGGGCTTTTTGCTTGCTCTTAAATAAACCAACAAAGGATATTTATGCTACTCCCATGGGTAAGGTTTTTTTTGTTGTTGTTGTTGTTTTTGCTGTCCTCCCAGGAGAGTGACCAAGCCAGGCCAAGTGGACAGCCTGCCCAAGGCTATAGTGTACAAACCACAACCAAGTCCCACCTTGCAGCTACCTGGGGTCTAATGGGGTATGAGAAGTGGAAATAAAAATATACAGCTCCACCCATACTCACCTGGTCTGTCTCCACTCTCTATCCCCATAATTATTAAATCCATTTGGAATAGATAGCCTGATATTAAAGGAGATGGTTCCTGCCTTTCTCCAAACACAAAATGCAATGATTTTTATCATGTGGCTCAGGAAGGGCTATAACTAGTGATGGGTACCACTGAGTAGCCTCCTATTTTAAATACTTAGACCTGCTAACCAAGTGTGTGGCTTAGTTGTTCCTATACTATAAAGGAGTATGTGAATTGTAATAATATATTCTCTTAAAATAATTATTTAACATGTTGGTGGACTCTAAACTTCAGTGCCCTGGAACAAAACTTGGCTTGGGTTATGGCTCTGCATGGCTCCCTACATACATGATGCCAGCATGATGAACCTGCATGGAGGTGGCATTCTTTGGGGCATGGCTTTAAACCTGCACTTCCTATGTTGTACTGTTGATATTGGTTTATGCACCTGTTACTTCCAATAATTTATGAGACTGTGTAGCCAGAAGCCTGCCCAGAGCTAAGCCAAGGCATATATACCAATCTCAAAATATTACTGATGGAGGAGGGATGGTTAGCTAGTTTATCGAGCAGTTTCATCCCAGCCTATCTCCCAAAACAAACCCAACTAATGCAGGCCCATGCTGTCCCTTTGGCCTCTGCCTCAGCACCCACCTCCAAACACATGGACATTCTCCTTCAGCACTGTTGTCATCTGGAGCTCCTGAATCTTAGAGCAGTGACCTTTGGGCAGCAGAACGATGATGTCCACGTTCTTTGCCCCTTGAACACTCTCAATGGCAGCACTCCCTGTGTCCCCAGATGTTCCTGGATAGGAAGAAAATAGAACCCTCCCCTTTAGAACAAATGGGATGGGAAGGGGAACAAAAATGGCCCTTAAACATTGTTGCCAAAGGCGGCAACATCTATTTCAAATACCTTCAGGATAGGAACCTAGTACTTAACCTAGGGTCCATGGATCTATACACAAAAATTCAGAACGTCGATGAACTTGGTACTACATAATCTTAAGTATTTTGTACATTTAAAAATATTATTCTGAGAAAGATGCATCTGACTGACAAGGGGCTCACAGCACTAGAAAATATGAAAAGGTTAGGAATCCTGCTCTAGAAGAGCCAATAACACAGTCCTTGAGCAGCTCAATGGAGAGTGTCCAATAGGAGGACACCCTACATTTGGGGCACTATCGGGCTCCTCGAGCACGCCCACAATACCCACCTACAACCACGGTGACGTGCTTCTCCCTCTTCCCCAGGAAGTACTGCAGAAACTGTGCTGTACAGCACAGGGACAGGTCCTTGAATGCATACGTGACCCCATGCCACAGCTCCAACACGTTCAGCCCATTCTTCAACCTAGACAGATGGACCACTTCTTTGTGGTGGAATCTGTTGAAGGCTCGGTCAATAAGATCTGTGAGGGTAGAGGGGATTGGATAGTAGATAAACAGCATGATGATCTCTTCTCTCAAGTTCTCTCTCAGTCTCTTGAACACTTTGGAATTTAACATTTCCTAGCTCTTGCTACCAGGTAAAAAGATCAGCAATTTTAATCTTAAATGATACCATTTATGAATATAATTGTATAAGCCTAGAAAAAAGTCTAGAAAGACAAGCACCAAACTTCATAGATTCCTCATAGTGATTTCCCCAGAAATCAGAATTGGTAATAAAAGACTTTCACTTTTCACTTATACACTTCTTCACTGTTTGAATTTCTTGTGATCATGTATTCCAAGAGAGGGTCAATTAAATAGTTTTATAATAAATCAACATCTTATCTCCCCTAATTTTCCTTTCTAAAGATAGGAAGCTTTTTGTTTGTTTGTTGCATTACTAAATCTCACACCTGTGATGCCAAAACTTTCCATGGTTGATATACAATTCTACCTAAATCAGGGAAGTCTAGAATAGAGCTTTCTCAAACTTTCATTGGCAAACCAAGCATTTGGGATCATGTTAAAAATGCAGAGTTAGGTTCAGCAGGTATGAGGGAACCTGAGGTTTCTAACAAGTCCCCAAGTAATGCCATCACTGCTGGCCACTGGACCACATTTTGAGAGATCCTTTCTCCTCCTCAACCCAAAACACCCACCATTAATTACATTATGGATTTATTCTTGCCACTCAAAGTGTGGTCCATGGACCAGCAGCACCAGTACTATCTGGAAACTTGACAGAAGTGCAGAATTCTCAGGCCCACAGCAGACTACTGAATCAGAATCTGCATTTTAACAAGATCCCCAGGGGAATTCATCTAGGCACATTACAGTTTAAGACAAGCAACTCCAGGACTCAAAGTCCTCCTGAAATTACCATTCAAGGAAATAAAATAGCAATCCGGGGGTTTGGGGGCTTTATATACAAGAAGGAAATACCCCAACACCCAAGCCACTCAAGAATGACTGTGAACAATCTCTAGGCTGGAAGAAGTTTTGTTAAAAAAATAAAGGAAAAAATTTTCTGCAGATCATTTCAGCATTCATCTCTCTGGAGGTGGGAGCTGGAATAGATGAACTCTTTCAGGATACTTCCAATTCCGGGATTCTAGAGCCAGGGAGAAAAAAGAGTTTGGAAATATGCCCAGAGACTTTCTAGGGGCTGGGTGATGGATTTATAACTCTGCGAGGGCTGAGCTGGCAGAGGCTGGGGGAGTGGAAGCAGGAGCTGGAGTGCTCACCATTTAAGTCATCTCTTGGAATGAGCTCAGGCCCGATGAAGAGGGTGCACAGCTCCTTCACCAGGCCAGGATAGGAGAGCTTGCTCCACTGACACAGGGTCTCTTTGTCCAGCTGTGGGAGCTCCTCAGGCATGAAGAGGCCCCCATCTGATGCATAACCAGAGAAGAGGGCTCCCTCAAAGTTGACCCGTGGGGCCATGCCCCGGGTGCTGACATACCACATGATGCTGGAAGCCTGCAGGGGGGACAGTTCCAAAGACACCTGGTCTCCAAGTTCCCACATCCTATGGTGTGAAGCTAAAGCCTGCACAATCCCCTCAGCTGGCCTCTGGACCACCATTCTAGACATGTCCTAGACCTGGAGACAAGAGCCCTGTCTCAATTCTCATGCCAGCATCATCTGGGAGTGTGCAAATCGTGACCCCCTCCAATCCAAATGATGCAATTCCTCTGGCCTACTATCTTGAAGGAGAAGGTATTGGAGCATACTGGGAAAAGAGAAAGCTTGGTCTTTACTGGCGATAAATGAGGCCTTGGGATGGGGAAAGAGCACAGCAATGGGCAACCACCATCATGACATCCCTCTTGATAAGGAGAAGACCAATATACCTGGTCATACACCCCTTTGAGAGATATCTGGGACCACTTCTGCCTAAAAAATAGCTGACTTCAATGGTTATTTAGGGACATTGCCTAAAACCTAGCAGTTCTCAACTCTGGTAGTTTATTGGAATCAATCTGGGAGCTTTAAAAAATATATACCTACCTGAGAGCCTACCTGGATCAATTAAGTTAGTCTCTAATGTAGAGGCTCCTCAAGTGAGTCTAATGTGCAGCCAGGGTTGAGAACAGAGACTCATTCAGCCCAGTTTGCCTGGGACTTTCCTGGTTCTAAACTGAAAGTTCCAAGTCCCAGAAATCCAGATGAACTAGGAATGACTGGTTATCTTAGTCAATAACCAGTGCCCTACCTCTCAGCCTAACCCTAAAAGGGAAGTTAGAAGCGCTGAGGGCAACCCTTAAAACCCTCTCTCCATAGCTAACTGGTCCTGCTCAGACTCAGAGCGCTCTGGTTCTTTCAGTAGAGGGAGTCCCAGGGCACCCCAGGCCTAACCTTGGTCACATTCCCACATCAGTTAGGTTCCTAGGAACGAGGTGTCTTGTCAAGTTGCTGTGCTTGATGTCTCAACACCTTTCCCTGGGTCATGGTGGTGAATGTAGGTGAATGTAAAGGGATCTGGTTTTAAAGCCCCACAATAACCCTGGGGATGAATTTGACTAGACAGAGGTCTCAGTACCAGCTTGGACTCTTCTGTGCCAAGGCAGGAGGGGAGACCCTGCCCTCTGGGGGCAAAGCCACCTGAAGCTCTCCACCTACAAGTAGGGCATGAGCTAGCATTGAACTGGAGGCATTCTGGTTTTCTGGGCTGTGGCTATGACACCTGTGGGCCAGTGCAAGTCCTACATGGGCTGTCGCGAGCCACTTCCCTGCCCACAAATACAAGTGCATCCAATTTAGAGACAGAGACAAACTTAATCATCCAAACTATGACTCCTTTGAAAGTGAAAGGGGATACTGTCATTCTGGGACAATGGGTATAAGCCAGAACGCCCTCCCACAAACTGGGAAATACAGTCACCCTGTATCGGAGTCTATGTCAAAGAAATGAAATCAAGGTAACTCCAAAAGCCAACTGCAGGGGGTAAGCAAAGCAGGCACAGTATTTCACAAAACAGAACCAGGGGCAGGGGCAGGGGAAGGGGCAGGGGCTGGCAGTGCCTTCAATCAAGAGAGGAATTTCTGCAGTAAGAGTTAGAGCCAATGCAACTGCCCAAGACCCTGGAGTAACAGAAAGAAGGCTTTGCTAGGCCACTTCATGGGATCAGACTAAAGAAAATGCTACGACTGAGCTGACAAAGAAACTGCTGCAAGAGTGAGGGCAAGGAACAGAAAAAGAAAGCATTTCTGGAATGCTCTTCCCAGGATGGTGGACCACATCGCATCTGAGGCACTGGAGGAGGGTGTGGACAAGCTGACCGGGAACAAAGTAGAGGGGTTGGCCCTGGCGCTGCACATGCCAGTGTAAGGAGCTAGCCTGATTAGCACACAGACTCACGGTCCTCACAGTAGCAGGGGCTGTCCCTGCTCTGTCCGGGGAGCTCCAGAAATAGCATTCCCAGGCCAAAAGAGCAAACCGATGGAGAAACACACTTTGTCTGGTTCAATGTAAGGTCAACAAAATAGAGAGGCCCAGAGGTAGGATTAGCTGCTCCAGGAGGTGGTGAAGTGGAGGAAGAAAATCCAGCACTTCTGTTGGACTACAAGTTGCATGAGGGACTCCAAGCATTAGACAGGGGCCTGGACTAAGTGACCTCTAGGGTTTAATATTATAATATTTTCCCCTTGTGACTCCTCTGGACCCTATTCCAGAGTGGAGACAGGTGGGAGAAGTCTCTGACCAATAACCAGGATAAAAAGGGAAACAGTGCACGTCGCCAGAAGGCCGTGGGTGGAAGTAGGGGAAGGGGACATTTGAGGAAGGGCTCCTCGGTGTGGCTCGGGAAGATGGAGAAATCTTCTGAGACTGGGTGGGCAGGGAGGAGACCTTCACACCAGCGGCCAACTGCGCCCCTCGGGTGGAGGCCGGGCCTGGACTCCAGTCTAAACCCGCAGCGGCCTCGCGGGAGCCTGAAGCTCCTCCACTCCCAGCCGCCGAACACACCGCGGCCTTCTCAGTTTCAGGGCCCTCCGAGACCGCCCCAACCCCGCGGAAGGCGCAAAGCATGAAGCCGGGTTCCTCCAAGTCCAGCGCCCGCACTACAGCTTCCAGGAACGGGCGGGACGGCCCACGCAGCCGCGCCAGGGTCCGGACCAAGCCTAGCCGCGGAGCTCCCAGAGCCGGGAAGCTCGGCAGCCGCGACCCCAGGAAGTCGTGGCCATACGGAAGGGCCGCCAGCGGTTACCTGGAGCGAGCGCGGGGCGTGGCGGGCCTGCCAGGCTGCGGACGTGCGCTCCAGGCGCAATCTGTGTGCGCCACCGCGGCGACAGCTCCACACTTCCCGCGAGACCCCGCTGGTGCGGGTTAAATGCCCGGAGCCGGGCGGATATCGCGGGAGTGAGGCGGAGGCGGAAGACAGGGCGGGGGAAGCGGGGAGAGGAGAGCGGGGAAAGCCAATGACAATGAGGAAGAAGCCCCTTTGCTTCTCCCTTCTGTTTTTCAGGCACTCTGCTAAAAACGCTTTGTCCACATTCAGGCTGAGAATCTTCACTGCAGGGCTGTGAGTATCACAAAACCTCACTTTCCAGATGAGAAAAAGGAGGGCGAGATGGGAAGGAAAGTCCTGCCTCTCCCTGGGCTTCTTGCCTCTCTGCAACATGAGAGAGCTAGGCAAACGCCTTGGTTCTCAAACTGGGGCCATTATGGCAGGAGCTCAGAACTCACGGGATATTCTTTATATTTTTTTAGAAACATTTTAATTAATGATAGATAATTAAAAGGGTAAAAGCCTGTCCTCCCTCCCCCATTCATTTTTAAGAGAAAAAGCAAGAACTTGAAAAACAAACTCAGAATGCCCAAATGCCCCCAGATTTACATACATCCTCCTGGGTCCCATCCCACTGAGCTGGCAGAGTTTGAGGAGCTGTCCTGGACAGGTGCGAGTGCAGGTTTAGTCCTGGCTCTGGGCTGGGCCTGGTGGTGGTAGCAATCCCAGCTTGGTCTCAGGCTGTGCTCTGGTTGCCTGTTTTCTCCATTTCTTCCTCCTATTTATGACATCCTCCTAAACCTGTGGTCTCTGCTTACTGAAGTTACCCACTGTCCAAACTCTGGATCACTTCTTGAGTTCCTGACTCTGTAACAAGGCGCAAATACATAGTCCCAAATTATCAAGCAAAAACTGACTTGCATAATTCCAACTGCCTTTTTCACAGAAAGGGACGAGCTGATCCTAAAATTCATGTGGAAGTGGAAGGAACCCAGAATAGCCAAAATAATCTTGACAAAGAACAAAAGTTGGAGGACTTATATTTCCCAATTTTAAAATCTGGTACAAAGCTATAGTAATCAAAATGGGTTGGTACTGGCATAAGGATAGACAAACGAATCAATGGAATAAAACTCATACAGGTACTGATTTTTGACAATGGTGTGAAGACCATGTAATGAGGAAAGAATAGTCGCTCAACAAATGATAATTGGACAATTGGACCTCCACATGTAATGAATGAATTTGGACCCCTGCCTCACACCATATGCAAAAATTAGTTCAAAATGGATCAAAGACCTGAATATAAGAACTAAAACTATAAAACTCTTAGAAAAAAACATGGGTTTAAATCTTTTGACTTTGGCACATTAGACAAAAGGGAAAATAGATAAATTGAACTTCATCAAAATTAAAACTTGTGCATCAAAGGACTCCATTAAGAAAGTGAAAAGAGGCCACACATGGTGGCTCACACCTGTAATCCTAGCTCTCTGGAAGGCCAAGGCGGGAGGATCACTTGAGCTCAGGAATTTGCAACCAGCCTGAGCAAGAGCAAGACTCTGTCTTTCAAAAAAAAAATAGAAAAAAATTAGCTGGGTGTGGTGGCACATGCCTGTAGTCCTAATTACTCAGAAGGCTGAGGCAGGAGGATCACTTGAGCCCAGAGTTTGAGGTTGCTGTGAGCTAGGTTGACGCCATGGCACTCTAACCCAAGCAACAGAGTGAGACTCTGTTTAAGAAAAAAAAAAAGTGAAAAGACAACCTAAAAAATGGGAGAAAATGGTTGCAAGTCATATATATGATAAGAGTCTAGTATCCAAAATATACAAAAAGCCGTTACAACTCAATAGTAAAAAGACAACCTAATTTTAAAATGGACAAAGGATTTAAATAGACAGTATCTCTAAAGAAGATATGAAAATGGTTAATAAGCACATAAAAAGATCCTCAAGGTCATTAGTGATTAGGGAAATGCAAATCAAAACCACAATGCGATACCCCTTTGTATTTGCTAGGATGGTTAGAATCAAAAAGAGAGATAACAAGTGTTGTCAAGGATGTGGAGGAATTGGAACCAGATACATTATTGGTGGGATGTAAATTGGTGCAGTCACATTTATTTATTTTATTTATTTATTTATTTTTGGAGACAAGGTCTCATTCTATCACTCAGGCTGGAGTGCAGTGGTGCAATCATAGCTCACTAGAGCCTCCAACTCTTGGGCTAAAGGGAGCCTACTGTCTCAGAATCCCCAATAGCTAGGACTACATGCACACACCATCATACCAAGCTAATTTTGGAAACCTTTTCATAGAGATGGGTGTCTCTATGTTGCCCAGGATGGTTTTGAATGCCTGGTGTCAAGCGATCCTCCCAACAGCCTCCCAAAGTGCTGGGATTACAGGCATGAGCCACCATGCCTAGCTGGTGCAGCCACTTTGCAAAACTGTTTGGCAGTTCCTCAAAATGTTAAACATGGAATTACTATGTGACCCAGCAATTCCATTCCTAGGTACATACCCAAGAGAACTGAAAACATGTTCATACAAAATATTGTACATAAAGGTTTATAGCATCACTATTCGTAATAGACAAAAGGTGAAAATAACACAAATGTCCATAAACTGATAAATGGATAAACAAAATGTGGTGTATTCATACAATGGAATATGATTCAGCCATAAAAAGGAATGAAGTACTGGTACATGCTACAGCATGGATGAACCTTAAAAATATTATGTTAAGTGAAGGAAGCCTGACATAAAAGGCTGCGTACTGTATGGTTCTATGTATATGAAATAGTTTGGAAAGGGTCATGCTGTTGCTGCTGGGAGAACAAGACAATCTGAGAATGATTTTGATTCAGATATGACTAATTCATCAGTAAACGGCTTTAGAAATCATTTCTAAAAACTCAGAGAACAACAAAGCCTCTTCCATTGCTTCTCATATGTACTGATTATGTACTCTGCTTCTGTTCCAAATAAATTCTTCTGTTGCTGAATTTATTTGGAATAGCAGTGGATAGTCATGCAGAATTAATTCAGATTAGAGATGCCTTTTAATATTCTGATATCTAGTTTTACTCAATAAACTTGAGAAACCAGCAGAATACATTTGAGAAGGGTACAAATAGTTCTGTAGTTATTTTTACTTCAGGTGCTGTTCTTTTACCATCTGAGCAGAATGTGTGTTTATAAGAGATGTTTGTTGTAGGGACTGGGTGCTGGTTTCTCAGTCATGTCTTTTTCCTTACCCTGGCCCATGCTAAGTATTGCTGTATGTGCACAAAAGCATCTGTGCCAAGTTCAAAGATACTTTTATTCATGCAAATTGGAAAAACATCCTACCCAACTATCCCCACTGAAGTAGAATTAAGTCAAAGTAAAGTTTGCATCCCCAAATTAGGAGTTTTATAGGCTGCTGGTACATCTGTTCATTCCTCCCTCCAGAGACAGATTACTCATTACCAAATCTCCTCCAAGGGACAGGGGAAGGTATAGCTAGATTAATTACCCTAGAATGTAAGGAATGTCCCCAGGAAAGAGAAGGAGACGGATATAACTCTCCAAATCTCTCAGGAGGTCTCTACCTTTAGTGAGACACTATCACCAGTTTCCAAGGCCTTGGCAATTCAAACATGCTGTTTGTTCAGAAAGCCTGCACCATGCAAAACTGTGAAATAGTCATGGAGAATTTTCTCCCAACACCTGGAGGCAAGCAGCCACCTTGCACCATGAGGAGGAAAGCCACGTTAATGATAAAGGAGCAGAAAGACAGAGGAGGCCTGGGACCTTGGTGACTTCCTTGAGCAACTGAACAAGCCCTGTACTTGCTTGTTTGAAGCTTGATTTCTCTTGCTAGGAGCCAAACAATATCCTAACTGCTATATTTCTTCTACTGGAAACTAACGGGACTAAAAGAAAAGCAAAAATTAAAAGAGTGTGAGGAGGACAATCATTACAAAAGAATAAGAGTACGAAAGAGGTGCCTGTGTCATCTTCAGTTCAACACGCACTGCACGGAACTCTTCACTCTCCCCCTACTCTCCCCTCACTCTGTACATGGCACCACCATTGGCTCAGTCACTCAAGCTAAGCAGCCATTTTTGATTTTTCCCTTCCCCTTATCCCCCATATCAAATCCATCAGCAAGCCCTATAGGTTCTACCTGCAAAATGTATGGTCCACTTCCACCACTTCCATCTCCTACCCACCAACACCCTGAAGTCTCTGCCCTTCCATCCCACAGTCCATTCTCCCAGCAGCAGGACTGGTCCAAGCACGCTGGTGGTTAAAGCCTCAACAGATCTTGTCACTATTAGAATTCAGTTCTGAGCCTATGTGGTCCTGAGTGATTTTTCCAGTCTCACTTTGAAACACTCCAACTCTCATCTACTGTGATAATCAAGCAGCACTCAGCTTTCTTCCTTTCTAGAACAAGCCAAGCTTTTTCTTATCTCTGGCCATTGCTGTACCTTCTAACTAAACGCTGTTCTTCAGTGTTTTGTTGTTGTTATTTGTTTGTTTTTTGGTTTTTTTGGCCACAAGGTCTTGCTCTGTCACCCCAGCTAGAGTGCAGTGGCATCATCAGAGTTCACTGAAACCTCAAACTCCTGGGCTCAAGCGATCTTCCTGCCTCGGCCTCCTGAGTAGCTGGGACTATAGTTGTACACTTCCACGCCCAGCTAATTTTTTTTTTTTCTGTAGAAACGGGGTCTCACTCTTGCTCAGGCTGGTCTCGAACTCCTGACCTCCAGCAATCCTCCCACCTTGGCCTCCCAAAGTGCTGGGACTATAGGCATGAGCCACTGCACCCAGCACCCAGCATCTTCTATAATTGGCTCTTTCTCAAAATCGAGGTATTGGTGCTAACATCACCTTCTCAGAGAAGCTTCCCTGATCTTTTCCACTTTCCTATTTCTATCAGATTACCCTTCTTTTCTTTTCTTTTCTTTTCTTTTCTTTTCTTTTCTTTTCTTTTCTTTTCTTTTCTTTTCTTTTCTTTTCTTTTCTTTATAGCACTTAATACAGTCTGAAGTTGCCTTGCTTGTTTTTTGTTTTTATTTATTGTCCACACTCACTCCAACCCCCAATGGAACATCAGCTGCTTGGGAAGCAGGACCCTGCCCCATTCACCACTGTGCCTACAGCACCTGGGCCAAGTACCGGCCCCTGGAGCTCTTAAGAAGGTTGGTTTGGGTAGGTGTGACAGCCACCTCTCTTTTAGGAAAAAGACAGTAGATACTGTTTTATCACTTCAAAATGGCCTTAGAGCAGCCTAAGAGCCCACCTGCCCACAGTCACTCTCTATCGTGCCACTGTTTGACTACCTTCGTAGCACTGTTGCTATCAGATGCATGTGCTTGTTGTCTTTCTCCCCTTTCTATTCTAATGAGAGCAGGGACCTTATCTGTTGTGTTCAACACTTTCTCCTCAGCACCTAGAACAGTAACTGGCAACACTCAATACACGCATGTTAAATGAATGAATAAAATGCATAGAAAACAAAATTGACTTCCTTAAGACAGTCACCTGGATGTCACTGGCAACTCAGCACAGAGCCAGTCTGCAAAAGTTGATTTGATCAATATGAAATTCCACGATTGGTGGCCACGATAAACACCCCTGAACATAAACAATGTTCAGCAAGGATATTTCAAGCTTCAGGAAGAGAACACACTTTTGCAGTTGAATACATTGAAAACTAGAAAATCTTTGGAGATTGAAGTGGTCTCAATTGCAGACAGGGAACCTGTAGACTATTAAGCAACCATTTTTTGTTATATAAAGGAAGGCATGAACAAGACCTCTACCCTCCAGGAACTCATAGTATGGGGAGCAGCAGGAAAGGGACAGTCAGAAATGCATAGCCCAACAGAGAAGTGCTCTAAGGGAAGCAAGCACAGGCATTGGCACAGAACAGGGAGTGGAGGGGCCAGAGAAGATGGGCTCTGATCTAGCCTTGGCAACTTGGATTTGTAGCCATAGGTGGAACTGAAGAGGGATTTTTGTTACCTGCCCACACCAGGCAGAAAGCTGGCAGATGCAGTGTTTGGCACCCATCTCTCCTACATAGTACTAGCACGGTTAAGTTGGAGCTTTCTGGTTCTTTCTGGTTCTGGCAAAACCAAGGTAGTTACATTCACTGCCACTAGATGGGAGTACTTGGTCAAAAGTGCTCACAACAGGTGTTTTATTGCAAACCAGCCCCAGTTCTGGTTTTGGTTTGGGGTTGGGGGGAATCCTTAGGAGTGGAAGTAGAATTTTATAGATTAAAAGGAAAACTTCCTTTAATTCATTATATTGCACAGGGCGTATATATTCATTTGCCAAAAAGCATTAAAAAAATCAAGCAAATACTAGAGTTTTTAGGCTGTTATATCCATAGTAGACTGGAAATCATTGCTTAAAGAAAAGAGAGGGGGTTGGAGGAGAAGGAACAGTAAATGTTTTCCCAGAAAATTGTCAACACTGTAATTTTTCTGTGACAATTGTCTTTCCTTACTATGTCCTCTGCTACCTCCTGGCCAGATGCCAGTGTACCCACATTAGTGATATTATATAATAGTTAGCTTTTTTCTTGATCTCCAAGTAGCAGCATCTTCTATCACTTTTGCCTGTTCCCCAAGATCCTCCGTTAAGTAGATGATGATTGGAAAGCAGCAATTGTCTAAAATATTTGTACTATGTTAGAATCAGAAGGTAGTTTAGACCTTACCTGTATTTTACAGATGCAAAAAATAAAGTTGGGATCTCATCTTCAAGGTCACCTGGCTCCTTTAACAGTATAGGCATACCTTGGAGATACTGCAGGTTTGGTTCCAGACCATGGCAATTAAGTGAATGTTGCAAAAAAGTGAATATTACAATAAAGAAAGTCACATGAATATTTTTATTTCCCAGTACATCTGGAAGTTACATTTATATTATACTATCGTCTATTGAGTGTACATTAGCATTATGTCTAAAGAAAACACATTAGTTTTAAAAATACTTTATTGCTAAAAATGCTGATGATCATCTGAACCTTCCGAGAGTAATCCTTTTGCTGGTGGAGAGTCTTACCTCAGTGTTGATGGTTGCCTACTGATCAGGGTGGCAGTTGCTGAAGGTTGGGAGGGCTGTGGCAATTTCCTAAAATAAGACAACAGTGACATTTGCTGCATCAATTGACTCTTCTTTCACAAAAGACTTCTCTGTAGTATGTGATGCTGTTTGATAGCATTTTACCCAGAGTACAACTTCTTTCAAAATTGGACTCAGTCCTCTTCAGACCTCGCCACTGATTTATCAACTAAGTTTATGTAATATTCTAAATCCGTTGTTGCCCTTCCAACAATGTCCACAGCGTCTTCACCAGGAGCAGATTCCAACTCAGGAAAACACTTTCTTTGCTCATCCGTAGGAAGCAACTCCTCATCTGTTAAAGTTTTATCATGAGATTGTAGCAATTCAGTCAGATCTTCAAGCTCCACTTCTGATTCTAGTTCTCTTGCTATTTCCACCACTTTTGCAGTGACTTCCTCCATTGAAATCTTGAACCCCTCAGTCATCATGCAGGTTAGAATCAACTTCTTCCAAACTTCTATCAATGTTAATATTTTGACCTCCTCCCATGAATCATGAATGTTCTCTTTTACCTTTTATTTTTTGTTGATGCATAATAATTATACATATTTATGGGATATAGACTGTTATTTTGATACATGTATACAATGTGTAATGATCAAATCAGGGTACTAATTAGCATATACATCACCTCGAGCACTTATCATTTCTTTGTGTGGTGAACATTCAAAATCCTCTCTTCTAACTTTTTGAGAATGTGCACTAAATTATTATTAACATCTGCACCTGTTGTTTAGTGTAGCTACCCTTGTCAATGTTCTTAGCTAGATCTGGATAACTTGCTGTAGCTTTTATATCAGCTTGTTGCTTCACCTTGCACTTTTATGTTATGGAGATAGCTTCTTTCCTCAAATCTCTTGGAACAAATCTCTGGTAGCTTCAAGCATTTTTTTCTGCAGCTTCCTCACCTCTCTCAGCACTCATGGAATAGAAGAGAGTTTGGGACTTGACCTGTATTAGGCTGTGGCTCAAGGGAATATTGTGGCTGCTTTGATCTTCTATCCAGACCACTAAAATTTTCTCCAGATCAGCAATAAGGCTGCTTTGCTTTCTTATCATTTATGTGTTCACTGGAGTAACACTTCTAATTTCCTTCAAGAGCTTTCCTTGCATTTGTAACTTGGCTAACAATTTGACACAAGAGGCTTAGATTTTGGTATATGTTGGCTTTCATCATTCCTTCCTCACTAAGCTTAAACATTCCTAGCTTTTGATTTAAAGTGAGAGATAAACAATTCTTGCTTTTCCTTGAACATTTAGAGGCCATTGTAGAATTATTAATTGGCCCAATTTGAGTATTGTTGTGTCTTAGGGAATAGGGAGGCCCAGAGAGAGGGAGAAAGATAAGGGGATGTCAGGTTGGTGGAGCAGGCAGAACACACACAACATTAAGTTCGCCATCTCATATGGGCATGGTTTGTGGTGCCCCAAAACAATTACAATAGTAACATCAAAGATCACTGATCACAGTCCATCATAACAGATATAATAATAATTTCAAAGTTTGAAATATTGTGTGAATTACTAAAGTTTGGCACAGAAACACAATATTATTGGAAAAAATGGCCTTAATAGACTCACTTCATGGAGGGTCATCACAAACCTTCAAGTTATAAAAAGTGCAATATCTGGCTGGGTGTGGTGGCTCACGCTTGTAATCCTAGCACTCTGGGAGGCCGAGGTGGGTGGATTGCTTGAGCTCAGGAGTTTGAGACCAGCCTGAGCAAGAGTGAGACCCCGTCTCTACTAAAAATAGAAAGAAATTAATTGTCCAACTAATATATATTGAAAAAATGAGCCGGGCATGGTGGTGCATGCCTGTAGTCCCAGCTACTCTGGAGGCTGAGGCAGGAGGATTGCTTGAACCCAGGAGTTTGAGGTTGCTGTGAGCTAGGCTGATGCCACGGCACTCTATCCAGGGCAACAAGAGTTAGACACTGTCTCCAAAAAAAAGAAAAACTATACTTTAAAAAATACCAGCAAATATTTGTAAGGCAAAGTTATTCATTCAACAAATGCGCATTAAGCATTTGCTAGTTGCCAAGTGCTGTATTAGGGTGGAGAGTCAAAACCAAGTATGGTGGTCTCAGCCTTAGAGACACAAGTGGGGGAAGCAGAGGATATTACACAACTGAGTCCCTGAGCAGAGGAATGACTTTTCTTTAAAAAGTGAACACAAATGAAAGAACAACAAATGAAAAATTATGGAGTGTCTAATCAACATCTCTCGAGCTGGGAAGATGATATCGACTTGAAAGTGTGTAGGCAAGGGAATGAAAATACTGGAGTATAGGTGAGGAGAAGCAGCAGGGGGACCTTGCAAGTCTGGAGAATGTAGAGATCCCCACTCATTCCCATTGAGAAGGTTTATAAGGGATTCCTAGGTTTCTTGTGGGCTCAGAGCAGCTGTGGGCGGCAGCTGGGAATGTAAGTCATAGGCCAGATCTCCAGTGCCCCAGGTGGGCAGAGACTGGACCTGCTGTGGCTCCTGAGGTCAGTCGTGTCTCAGGAGCATTCCCTGATGGTGGAGATGACAGAAGTGTGCCCAGCTGGGCACCTGAGAACCACCAGATCAGCCTAATGATCTTTATTTTCCATGATAATGACTCAGGTGATAATATCTAAAGCTAAAAGGAAAATGGGGAGAGAAAAGGGGAGCTAGGAGGAAAGAATAGTTATAAAAGCATGTTATTTAGAAATGTGCAGAAAATCACCAGAAAAGAAAATAGCTAAAAGAGCTGAAAGTGGTTACAATCATCTCATTCTTAACCGTTTTCGTATGTTTTTTTTTTTTTAATTTTGGGAAGGGTCCTGGATTCTCAAACTTTAGTGTGCCCCCAAAACACCCAGGGAGCTTGCTAAACACCTGGCCCTTTGCTCAGAGACTCTCGGTGATGGGCCCAGACATACGAGTGTTTAGCCTGATATAGGAGTGGAGCGGATCACTTTGGAGAATTCTCTAGATTCCAAGAGAGGTTAGAGAGTGGGGTATAGCAGACCCAAGGTTCTCTTCCAGTTCCTCTCCTTTCTAGTTGTGTAACTTTGAGTAGATCACTTGACTTCTCTGGTTTCTCATCATTTAACAAGGGATTGTTTGCATTAGATTGAGGCTTCTTGAACTTTTGGGGGGGTTAAGGTTGAGAATCTGGCGAAAGCTTTATCAGAAAAATTTAATCGGAAATTTTGCACACAATTTGGGTGTTCCTGGACTCTTTGGAATCCTATAGACTCTTGGTTACAATCCCTGAGAATAAATTTTCTTCAAGAAGATGTCCCTGTCAGCTCTGACATCCAAGGATGATCAGATTCTGGATGCTGTGGGGAAGCTGGCTGGGGACGAGGACAGGACTCACTCTGGACAGCAGCTTTGGAATCCCAGCCTGTGGGTGGTCTCTCAGCACACTCTGAATTGGTACCTCATACTGCCTTTTCTAGGGATAAAGAGCTAGTTCCTAACTTGGCAGATACAAACAAGATACAAATCAGCCCCACGTTCACCAAGATGTTAGAAGCTAAGCTTCCTGGGCATACTGAGTGACCAAGGACATCCAAGGCAACAAGAAAGTGGAACATCTCAAAAGAGTTGCATTTAATCAGAAACTATCAAGAAAGATAAATGAATCAGCCTGGGGAAGTGGCCTGAGCTTTACCCTTTTTCTTCAGATCACAGAAGAAATAGCCTTTCTAGATAAGCACAAAGTTTCTCCCAGCAATGACTGTGATAAGGGCTGTGATGCAAATTCCTCATCCCATCCAAGTACTCATAAATGAAAAACTAGGGGCTGAGAGAGCTCACATGTACTGGGACAGGGTGAAGCAGTCTGTGCAGTTGTCAGGTCCAAAGGTCCTGAGTCATCTTTGTCAAGCCCGAGGAGACCTTTCATCCAGACAGGAGCCACGGTACAGCCCTGCCCATTATCTAGTCCTGCCAGTCCAGGTCTAATCAAAGGAGCCATTGGCTCCTGCTGTTCCCCAATCTCAATGAGATTAATACAATATGTGGCTCTTGGCCAGCTGGCCAATGATCACAGGACCAAGTTCTTAGATAGGAAAAGCAAGCTCGGGGCCAGTGGAGCTGTGATCCACCAACAGGAACACATGTGCTGGCACTGGGCTCCTGAGCACAGTCCATCGTTCCTTCCAACCTGGAAGAGGAGGCTCTTGATGTGAGAGTGGGGGAGTAGGGAGAAGGGTGGTTTGACTGTGGGGCACACATCAGAGGACTCACTTGCCCAAGATATGGATTTCCTTCATCAGCTTGCTGTCCTCCCTTCTCATTTCCAGCCTGAAAATCCCACTGATACATCATGACTGGGTTACATAACATGTCATGATCAGGTTGCCCACTGTTCTGCCTGAAATTATGTTTTCCCTGTTTGTTTGTGTTTTGATGTTGTTGTTGTTGTTGTTATTTATGGTATGACATGATCACCTATGTACTTATTATTGTTGTTATATTTTAACATCTTTGCAACCCAAATTCTTTTGAACTGGTTTGTGAAATCTAAAAACTGGAGTCACTGGGCTGTAAAACAGCCTTGCCAAAGCACCCCTCTTCACTGCACCCTGCCCAGGTCTTTTTACTCCACTGGACATTTTTTATTAGTTCATCCGGTTAACACAAAAAATCATAAAACAATAAGAATAAATAGCATACACCACAGAGTTATATGCCCCAGATCTATAAAGAGATGATTCACAGATGTACCTCTATTCTACCCAAAAGGAGGTGCCCTTAAGAACAAAGGTTAAAGATTATCTAAAAGCCGTCATGACCAGACCTAAGTCTACTTTTCCAACCTCATTTCTCTCCATTCCTGTCCTTTCCCTAAGCACTCCTCTAGTCACATTGACTATTTGCTTTCACATGTGCTTTGCATATGTTCTTGCTTCTGCCTACAGTGCCATTCCCCTTTGGTCAGGCTATTGAACTCCTACCCATCCTTCAAGATTATGCTTAAGTGTCACCACCTCTGTGAAGTCCTCCGTAACTTCTTCCACCCCCTTTCCTTCAGGCAAATCATATGTCCTTTATCTCTGTGCTCCAGCACCTGGACATATCTCTCGTTTAGTGTGTAACACACTACATTTGGAACAGCTGGCTTGATTTTCCTCACTCCCTACTAAACTCTGAGCTCCCTCTGTCAAAGACACTACCGCCTGCCTCTTTGTATGCCCAAATCCTAAAATATAATACTTGGCATATATTTTTGCTAAGGAGATTCACTGAACTCAAATGAAATAGAATGAAGCAAGTGAAATTTATGGGCTAAAACCTGCATCAACCATTATATTTAGTTAAAAACTTAAGAGAACTTTTAAAATTAGGAATAAAACAAAGTAACCCATTATTTCTATTATTGTTATCATAGTTCTGGCAGTCTTAGCCAAGACAATAAGGCAAGAAAAAGAAATTATAGGTAGAAGGATTGGAAAGGAAGAGATAAAATTTTCATTATTTCAATATGATCAACAATTTTTAAGAAGAGGACTTCTGTTTCTGGCGAAGATTAAGCTTCCTGCATGAAACAACAGCTTTCAAGGCACTGGATATCATACAATGAAGAAAACTGATCTCTGAGAAACTGGAAATAAATGATGTGAGTCATACAATTTCCCCAGCTTATTAGGAGACTTTCTAGTTGATAGCACAGTTATGGGGAAACCTAGGCAGACTGTAGAGAAACCCTGAGTTGAGGAGACAGAGCTGAGAGTCCAGGAAGATCAAGCCAACTGAAGTTTGCAGAACAGAGTACTGGAGAGGAGACATGAATAGAGAACTCCAGAGATCTGCAGAGGGTGCCCTTCAAGCAGTCTCCAGAGAACCAACCAGCAAGGAAACCACCCAAGGCCAAAGAAAGAACCAAACAAAATGGTTAGAGGGTAACAATGTCTGACATTCACACAAAGTCAGGAATAATGCCTGTTTCTACCAGCACAAATGAAAAACCTCATGATTTTATGGGATATTGAATATGTTACATTGAAAGATCTTGTCTTAATACTGGTGACTGATTAGCCCTAGTCAGACTACTGCTCCAGTCCTGTCTATCAAGCCTTAAAAGCAAGACCTAAAAGGATCAAGAGTAGTTAAACTCCATTCCAGAACAAAAGTCCAGAATACTTATGAGAATGCAAAAACATCCCCCACCCAACACAGCAAAATGTACAAGGTATAGCATTTAATAAGAAATAACCAAGCATACAAAGAAACAGGAAAAAACCCATAATAAGGAGAAAATTCAATCAATTATACCTTCTCAGAACTGACACAGGTGCTAGAACTACAAGACAAGGATATTGAAACAGTTATTCTTATATTTCCTATGTTTACCATATGTTAAGTAGAGATAGAAAAGATCTAAAAAAACAAACAAAACCACATTGAACTTTTGGGGATGAAAACTGCAATCTCTGAAGATCTGAGATGAAAAGTATAGATGAGATTAAAAGAAGGTTAGATATTGCAAAAGAAAAGATTAGTAAACCTAAGGACACAGCAATAAACACTATAACAAATGGCAAATACACAGAAAAACAGAATTAAAAAAATTAATAGAGCAGCCTTGTGGAATCCTGCCCGACTTCTCCCACCCTCTTTCCTTTGTCCAGGTCCTATGTCCTTTATCTCTGTGCCCATAACACCATGGGCGTTTTGCTTATTTAGCATGTAACACATTCCATTTGGAAAAACTGACTTGCTTTATTGCCTTCTCTACTAAGCTGTGAGACAGTGAGCTATAGGACTTCAAGTAGCCTGATTGAAGTGTATTAGAGTCCCCAAAGAAGAGGAGAAATCAGAAGGTATGGAAAAAAGTATTTAGAGAAATAATAACCAAAATCATTTCTAAATTTGACTAAAACTGTTAACATGCAGATCCAAGAAGATCAACAAACCCCAAGCACAAGAAACATGAAGAAAAGTATACCACATCTCATCAAATTATTCAAATTATTGATTATTCAAAACTAATGATAAGGAGAAAAAGATTTATTTATTTATTTATTTTTGAAACAGAGTCTCGCTTTGTTGCCCAGGCTAGAGTGAGTGCCGTGGCATCAGACTAGCTCACAGTAACCTCAAACTTCTGGGCTCAAGCAATCCTTCTGCCTCAGCCTCCTGAGAGGCTGGGACTACAGGCATGTGCCACCATGCCCGGCTAATTTTTTCTATGTATATTATCTGGCCAATTAATTTCTTTCTATTTATAGTAGAGATGGGGGTCTCACTCTTGCTCGGGCTGGTTTTGAACTCCTGACCTCGAGCAATCCACCCGCCTTGGCCCCCCAGAGTGCTAGGATTACAGACGTGAGCCATTGCGCCCAGCCAAGGAGAAAAACATTTAAAGCAGCCAGAAAAACAGACATGTTACATAGAAGAACAAAGGTAAAAATGATAGCAAACTTCTCATAGGAAACAATGCAAACACAAAGATGTGGAGCAATATCTTTAAAGCAGTGAAAGAAACCCTGTCAACCTAGGATTGTATATCAGCAAAAATATCTTTTAGAAATGAAGGAGAGATAAAAACTGTTTCAGACGAATAGAAGCTGAAAGAATTTATAACCAGCAGACCCACACTACCAAAAAAAATTGAGGAAGTCCTATAGGAAGAAGAAAAATAATAGCAGATGGAAATCTGGATCTACACAAAAGAATGAAGAGCAGAAGAAATGGTAACTACATGGTAAAATTTTAATTTCTATTTAAATCTCTCTAAAAGATAATTGATGATTTCAATATAAATAATAACAAGGTAATGTGGAATTCATACCATACATAAAGGTAAAATGTATGACAGCAGCACAAAAATCTGGAGGAAAGAAATGATAGCATAATCTTTTAAGGTTGTTATACTACACATAAGATGTAATATCACTTAAAGGTAGCATGTGATAAGTTGTGTACTCTAAACCCTAAAGCAATCACAAAAATAATAAAGATTTCATATCTAATAAACCAACAGAGGAGATAAAATGGAAGCATAAAATATGTAATTAACCCAAAAGAAGACAGAAAGAATAAAGAAAAAGGAGATAAAGAATAAATGGGACAAATGGTAAACAAATAGCAAGATGATAGATTTAACCCCAACCATATCAATGAACACTTTAAAAGTTTATGGTCTATAAGTTTAGGCAATGGTTTCTAGACACAAAACCAAAAGCACAAACAATAAAAGAAAAATTGAAGTGGACTTAATCAAAATTAAAAGCTTTTTTACTTCATAGGCCACCATCACAACTCACAAAATGAGAGGGAATATTTGCAAATCCATATGTCTGATAAGGAACTTGTGTCTAGAATATATAAAAATCACTTAGAATTCAACAGTTAAAAGACAACCTAATTTTAAAATAAGCAAAAGATTTGGATATACTTTTCCCAAAAGAAGATATGCAAATGACAAATAAACACATAAAATGATGCTCAAAATCGTTAGTGATGAAGGAAACACAAATCAAAACCACAATGAGATAACACTTGACACCCACTCTAAAGGGGGAAAACATACAACTGGTGGTAAGAATGTGGAAAAATTAGAACCCTCATACCTGCTGGTATAGGAACAAGACTGGGTTTTGTTAGTAAGGAAGATAGGTAGAGATGTATGTTAGTGAGCAACCCAAAGTGTCTACTGCATTAATAAGCATACATGCAAGGTCCCATTCCTGGATCAGGA
Organism: Microcebus murinus; assembly: GCF_040939455.1. Taxonomy (NCBI): domain Eukaryota; kingdom Metazoa; phylum Chordata; class Mammalia; order Primates; family Cheirogaleidae; genus Microcebus; species Microcebus murinus. Next base: position 72,376,542 of record NC_134106.1, on the reverse strand, counting down.
GTTAAGAGTCTAGGACTTGAATACCAGCTCCAACACACAAGAATGCGGGAACCTTGGGGCTGATTTCTTTGGCCTCTTATCCTCAAACATGAAGGCGAAGTTTGGACTCCTTGATCTTTATAATATATTTAGCCCCGCATTTTACAGGTGAAGTAACAGGCTTTGGGCCAATTGTTGAGTTGCCCACTCTCCTATACCTTCAACTTCTGCACAGCAACCGAGGGGGGCAAAGAGGTGCCTCCAGCCCTTGGGATTCTCAGTCTTTGTCCTTTAAGAAGATAGCCACATGGTTGATCTCCATGAATCCTCTCAGCAATGCCTACAGAGAACAGAGTTGAATCCTGGGAGGATCCATAGCTCTGCAAACTCCTCAATGACATGGGCTGCAATTTATTAGTGTCTGGGATATTAACAAGGAGTGAGCAAAGTCCTGGAACAAGGTAAATGCTTAATAAATATTTGCTGAATGAGTGAGTAAATAAACTGCTTATTATTCCATAAATGAGAGAGTTGTTGTCAGGGCGACTGATCCACCCCCAGGATTGCATAGCCAGGAATCCCTAATATCTGACTGTAAATCCTGCACTCTCTTGAGCTTATCACAATGCTTATTTTGTATGCCCATTGAAGATACTGAGAGTGGAAATGTGAGTAAGGAACAGGTACCATCCCCAAGAGTCACTGAGGATGTTTGGCAGCAATAAAACTGCTCCTCCCCCAGACCCCCAAGCACAACTCAGCCCAGGCTGGCATGAACTGCTAGGAAAGGCCAGGGTTTGCTGCTGCAGCCTGGGGTCTTCCAAGACAATATGAAAACCTCCTTTCTTCATTATTTAGCACCTCCAATGTGCCAGACACTGATTTCTCTGCCTCTCTGGTCTAATAGCCAAACTCACTAGCGATAAACTAGCAATGAAGAGAAATGTCCCAATCCTGAGTATTTATACCTCATTCTGATGCAAACCTTGCCTTGCATTTAGGATCAAGGTTTGAAAGGGAGGCATCTCTGATGTAGTGGAGACAGTTCTAGGCTTACCCTCAGAAGGCTTGCCTTCTCTGCTGTTTCCTAGCTGTGTAGCCTGAGACAAGACACTTTCCCTCTCTGAGTCTCAGTTTTCTTTCTGGTCAAATGGGAGTCATTGAATATGCTGTGTCTGCCCAACAGGTAGTTGGAAATGAGTCAGTCTTGGTGAGCTGTGCTATGCAAGATGAGGGGTAATCATTTTATTCTAGTCTTCAAGAATTTGAAGTCCTTTTGAATCAGTCTCCCCAACGGCAATGAAAAATCTCAACCAAAACCAGGGTCAAGAGTTAATCCACTGGGACCTATTTGGAAAAGAAGTAGAGTGAATGGTTTGAGACCCCTGACTGGTTGCGTCTGGACCCACACATCTTTGTAAATAAAGGTTTGAATACCTCTTATCATGTCTAATCCTGCCCTTTTCCAAGACACCAGGGTTTTACTTTGTCCTACCTGTGGAAAACTCCCATCAGAGCTACTTTCAGCAAAGACAGCCAAAGGAGGCTGATAGCCTCCAGTCCCTAAATTATAAGGGTGTAGCTAAATCAAATAATGTTTAGTTGAAATTTAACCCAATTGTCAAAAACTTCAGTCAAAGAGGAATTTGGGTCAGAGTTGAACATGTGATTACAAACGTCCCACATACACACACCTATCAGCAGATGGGGTGATCTGTCTCACTCCCACTTAGTGGACTATGTGCACTGTGTGGGCTCTGCCTGCAGCGTGGAATTCTGCACTTCCCAGTTTATTTCCCTGGGGCCACTTCCCACCTATGGCAGTGAACTTTAGTGTTTCTATGAGGTACTAATAAGAATACTGCTAAATAGGCTGGGTGCTGTGGCTCCCGTCTGTAATCCTAGCACTCTTGGAGCCCAAGGCAGGCAGATCATTTGGGCTCAGGAGTTCAAGACCAGCCTGAGCAAGAGCCAGACCCCGTCTCTACTGAAAAAATAGAAAGAAATTAGCTGATCAACTAAAAATATATATATATGGAAAAATTAGCTGGGCATGGTGGTACATGCCTGTAGTCCCAGCTACTCGGGAGTCTAACGCAGTAGGATTCCTTGAGCCCAAGAGTTTAAGGTTGCTGTGAGCTAGGCTGATGCCATGGCATTCTAGCCTGGGCAACAGAGTGAGACTCTGTCTCCAAAAAAAGAATAATGCCAAATAGACTCCAAACCCTTTCTCATAATCTCTGATTACTCTCTCATCTTCACCCTGTGCAAGGCATTTGTTCCCCTGCATAAACAAAGATCTTGCCAGGAGGCATTTACAGTTGAAATTTGAGACATTTGTTTTATTCTTATCTGTGCACTTAGCCATATATTAAGCATGTCCTGGATGACTTTTGCTCTCAGAAACTTTGTTAAGCTCCAGAGATATAAATAGAAACATAGTCCCTGCTCTCAAGAAACTTATAAGTAATAAACAAAAGAAAACAGAAAAAGAAATGTCATTACAGACCCAAAACCTCTGTGTCCAATTTTATCATTGTACCCTTGACTTAATATTATGATTAGTGCCTTCTAAAATTCGAAATTGCCCTAATCATAAATCAACAGACTGAAAATAACAGTAGAAAATGTGCTTTTTGTACTTGATGAGAATTTTACTTCTTAATCAAATTTCTCCCTTTCAATGGCCATCTCAAGGGATGGCAATAGCACCCCCGTGGTGACCCAAGCTGGGCTTCTAGGTTTGTCTTCAACTCCTCCCCTTCCCTCATGCCCTATAAGGGACCCCCAAAGGCTCTCTGTTGCAATTACACAGTATCTCTTCAATTCATTCCCTCCTACCTACTCCCTAACTCAGGTCCTTATCCTCTTGTGCCAGAATTTTTGCAAGAGTTTCATAACCCATTTCTCTACCTCCAGATCTTGCCCGCTACTCCTCACCATCTTGTCTTTCCTGCTGCCTTGAGAGTAGTCTTCCAAAATCACAAATCTGATCACTCCTTTGATTAAGAACTTTTGCTAACTTTCCATTACCTAGAACAGCAAATCCAAAATTTTATCAGTAGCATATCTGCTTCACTATTTTATTTTTTGTCATATCTTTTTATGTCTTTGTGCCAGTTATTTGCCTGTGTAGTTCAGCCCCTTACCCTCACTTCACCTCTCTGCTCTCTATTTGGGGAACATGGTGTCTAAAAACTATGTTTTCCAGACTCTTTTGCCAGCTGCATCTGTTAGGGCTAGAGTATGCCAATCACTCAACCAGTGGGAATTAAAAGTCAGGAGTTAGAGACAATCTTCCTTCTAGCATTGCTAGAAGTTCCTAGTGGTTGCCGTTGTGGCTGCAGTTATACAGTGGTTCTAGATTCCAGCACCCTGGACAGGGGGAGCACCTTTTTAGTGGTTCAAGCCCTGGTCCAGGTGGTGCCACTTTATTGGATCTAGAACAGAAGTCACCAGCAACCTCCAACATTGTAGAAGCTGGTGTAGACAGCTGGGCATTAAGAGCTTCAAATCTCTTCTTCCTTTGTTCTTTTGGCTCTTCCAACATCTTGGTAACCAATCCCATGTATTAAATTCCCTCATTTGCAAGGCCTAGGTTATCTGTTTTCCATACCAGACTCTAATTGATATATAATATGTTATTTACTATTTCTCTCTAAGTTACTGCGTAAAAAAAAAAAAAAAAAAAAAAAAAAAAAACTCGACCTTATCCTAGGCAAAAATATCCATAAGATCATAAGTTGGTATATATTTTTCTAGTATATATGAGACCAAATGCTTAATTATTAATATTAAAATGTTCATCCATGCGCCATCTAGAACCATCTCCTGTGCTGACATATACCCACTCTGGGAAGGTGTGGGCCTCCTGCTCTCCACCTGGCTGTGGCCCCTCTGCAGCTCCCATCTCGGCACCCCTACTCAGACTCTTTCATTCCACTCTCTGTCCTCTGCCCTGAACCACGTGCCTCTTTTCTGCAGTAATCTGTTTCTTCATGCTTGTGCATGCTTTGTTCTCTCTTCTTGAAAGAGAGAACAGAACAATTGTTTCTCGCTCTTAATTCAAACATTCCCTACATTTTGAGGTTTCATTCAAACATCATTCTATCCAAAAGACAGCTTCACCACTCCTCGTGTTGCCTACTAGACAGTAAGTTTTTTCATAGATTCAAAATGTAAGCCCAGCGTAGATTTCACACAATGGGTCAGAGGATGCTTGTTGAGTGATAAAACAAGCAGCAGTAGGTAAATCATCTAATGCCTTGTAGATTTGGTGGGATCTGAGGTTGAGGAAGGCAACCCAAGAGGGGCAAACAGAATGGTACTTGTGATCATAATGGAACACAAAGTGTGTGTTTGCACCATGGCCCAGATGGGGCATTCCAGTAAACTCAGTATTGGAAGAACTGTAGAGCCTTGCTTTAAAGAATGAAAATTCAGTGCATATACTTTGCACTCTACCTCTATTAAACACAAGAGTCCAGCAGCCACCTCAGCATCTTTCATTTCTTGAAATCTGTCTTCATGCACACAGACTGTCAGGTTATTATAAACACATTTCTGAACCAACAATAACCCATTAGAGTTCAATGACACCTAGACTATTGTCCTGTCAACATTTTCTAGGTATGTATTCCATGGAAAGTAGAGTGCAAAGTTCCAGTTCAGAAGAATTTTTAGGACAGTAGCCAAGCTATACTTTTCAAAATTATAATTGGGAAATAATAAAAGTCAATAACTTTGGAGTTTAACAGACTGGAATCATCTTCCTATTTAGATAAGTGAAGTCAGTTACTAACCTTTTCATATTTTTAGTTTTCTCATCTGAAAAATGGGGATATAATGCTTACCTTATAGTATTATTTTGAGAATTCAGTGAGCTTGTGCAGAGAAAGCACTTACTTACTTTTTGTTCAATTAATGGAAGCTATTAGTTTATCACTATTACTATATTAGTAATAGTTACTAATAGCAATAGTTACTATATTAGTAATAATAGTTACTAATAGTAATAGTAATATTACTATATTACTAATATAGTAATAGTGATCCCAAAAGAAATTGCTTTTGGGACGTTGGTCTAGGGGTGGAAAAAAGGCAGAGAGAGACCTCAGGGGGGCTTCATGGAGAGGGATCAAGATGCTGAGCCTTGAAGGAGGTCAGTAGAGTCACCACCATGGCCCTGAAGCATGGATGAGCCATGGCTTGAAAGCAGAGAGGATGCAGGGCTGCAGGGTAGGGGTGGCAAGGCCGTGCAGGACTGCTTAGGCGAGCTCTCTCTTTGAAGTGTCAGACTGACACTGAAGCCAACTGGACTAGCTTTCAGCCCCCATGGGGCAAGGGACACAGAGACACAGAACAAATAAATAACAGCCAAAATAGGGCCCTTATGAGTCAGCCTTGCAGATAAGTTTTGAGTTCTTTCTTGATCACTTCAATCTGCACATTATCTCCACTGCTTGCCATGCCATCCACGGGCTTCTCCACACTCTCACCTCATACAAGGACATTCCTAGAAAGTTATTGTGTGAGGGGAAGGTTTGTTCATTGCATACACTTTTCTGTGTAGTCTGTGTAGTATGGTTGCTTTTACAGCGTTAAAGCACCACCCACAATTTCTGTTGAGTATATTTTTATTTTTGTCCCCTGCCCCTACGGATTCTTTAAGCAAGTGTGTCTCTAAAAATGCTGAGGATATTGAATGGTTCATTAAGGCAGGTCCCATTCTAGGGCCTCGACGGTTGTTACAGGGGAACTCTTTAAGGAACTTACCATGGTTGAAGAGACAAAATAGGAATATGTAAAATAAAGCTTAAAAATATCTTTGAAAAAAAATTTTTTTTTTTGCTGAGGTACGTACATACTGAGATCCTACCAAAAGGATTTAAAACAGCATGTGGTAAAAGCACAAGACTTCCAGGACTGACACGTGGCTGACTGAGTTGATGGAAACTCTTCCCACAGCACAGCTAGCGTGTGCAGGTTGTAGCATAGCAGCTTTTCACATATTCAACTGAGATCACAAGAAACAAAAATCCCCAGATTCCAGGAACCGAAAGTCAGAGCAGTGAGCAATGAGCTGAGGCTGGGACACCTAAGGTGGTTGCCAGACCTGGAAATAGACCCAGATGGCCAGGAGCTTTGGTTTTCCTGGCCCTTGGGAGCAGGAGATGAGGCTCTCAGGCCTGCAAAAGACACAGCTACACCACCAGCAAAGCGGGGACTGGAGACACTACCCACTGGCCCAGGGAGATGGGAAGGAAGCCTGTCCCCAAGCCAGGAGATAAACATAAAAATTGGTCCTGGGCTGGTTATACCCTCGGGACACCTGGCAGATGCAAATGCAAAGTGATCTGATGCCCTGTGACAGGAGTGGTGCATTTCTGAAGGACTTGACCATCTATATAGTTCTTTCACAAGGCAAAGAATGCAATGACCTTTGACAGATGAGGAAGTGAAGCCTCAGCAAAGTGCTAGTATTACATATTGGGTAAAAAGAAGAGCTGTCCTTCTCGGCTGCAGCCCTGCCTCTAGGAAAGGTAATAGCTCCTCGGGGCACCTCCTGTGTCCCAAACATCCGGGAAATGGGCAAGCTGGCACTGCAGGCACTCGGGTCAGACACAGTGCAGAACTGAACAGCCGCCACAGCCTGCCACCAAGAGCCACCCTCTCCCCTCCCACACTGCCCATCTGAGTAGGAAGCCCGAGGGGAGGGATGTCAAGTAGGGAATGAGGGGCCAGAGTCTTCAGGCTGACCGAATCCAAAGCTATGCCCATGTAATGGGAGTCTTTTTTTTTTTTTAATCTTGAAAGCCACTTGAACTTTGTTATTGCAATTAAGCTTATCTCTTCTTGTGTTTGCCCAGCCAGTGGGTGGAAGATGTCATTACCCTCTCCTAATTTTACAGAAAAAACATTCACAAGTGTTAATTTTTGAAATGGCTACCTATCTCTATGGCCTCAAAATTCACCAAAAATTAAATAAATAAAACTGGACTAAAGGAAGCCACTGGGGGTTGCCTAAGAATGGCCACACCTAGGATAAGGAGAGAGAGGGAGCCGGGCCCTGTGTCTGCCAGCTTGGACTACCTGCCTACACCCCCGTCGAGCTGCCCATCTGCCAGGGGGAGCTGCCAGGTCTTCACTGGCTGTGCCAAGCCCCAGACCAGCCTGCGTCAGTCGCATCCACGCTGCTGTTCTGAGGCTGCAGGTGCTGCCTAGACAAGGCAGGCAGGAAGTGCTACGCCAGTAGATTCTCCCAGGCTAAGCACTTGATGGGTGGATGGGGTGGGGGTGGTAATGACTCTGTCCTGTCATTTTCCTTGGTGATTATTTCATTGTTTTCAGGCTGCAGAGTTCTTAAGCTTCCCGTGTAAGCAAGATTTTTGCTGATTAGCTCCCTGGCAGATGTTGGAAGAATTCTTGAGGTAGGTAGTAGGTGAGGTGGCATGGGTGGGGCCTCAGATATAGATTGGAATTTAGCCCCGGCTATAACCATAGCGTGCTCATTAGACAGACATAGGCTAGCTATCAGCCCAGGCTTCAGGTGGCACATGTAACCCACTGGGATCTAGATCAAATGAGCTTGAATTCCTCCAAAGCCTTCCCTATGATTTCTGGGGACCTGGGGACCCCTAGGGGGAATGGACCCCTATGGATACTCTGCTTCCTGGCACTGCTTCTAGGTGCAGTATCTCAGCTCTGTCACACCCATCCAGAAATGAAAGCCAGCCCTTCATCATCTTCTACGGGCACATGTGTTGCTTGCAGTATGGTATTTTACTGAAGCTTTTGAGTCAGCTAGGGAGAGAATTAAAGAAAGATGGATGGGGACTCACTCTGCAGCAAGTGAGCAGCTTCAAAGGCAACACCAGCCTTCCTGGAGTCCTTCTTGCCTCAAGGCCACTGGGGGTATCTCTTGTGCCCCATCACCCCATGCCATCTGGCCGGTCTCTCTCCTCCCTGCCTGCTGCGCCCTCTCCCTTTGCCCGCAGTCTGGAGGAGGGAAAGGACACCCACAGGCCTCTCCTTGTCTCCTGCACAAGGGACAGTCCTTGCCTTCACCAGCTCAGCTCTCACTGCCACACGGTGTGGGATCTCAAGCATCCCGTCTCCCAAGAAGCTAATCCAGTCATTTACACACACACACACACACACACATCTGAGAGGTATTCTCATGCGAGTTCTTAAAATAATGAATTTTTCACTTCCTTCCATATACAAAAAATGAAAAATCAATATCCCACCTGGAGATCACGGTCTAACATGGGCTCCCTCGGTACAAAAAGGCACGCTGAAAGCCCCATAATCCAGGCTCAGAGCAAGGTGAGAGAGGGGACTGCGGGTGTCCCCACCATGCTCTCAGACACTTTGCCCCTTCCCATCCTGGTGCCCGGCAGTGTGGTGACAGAAACGGCCGTGCGTTCTCACATGTAAGCCTGCTCAGCTTCCTACAGGGACAGCCCAGCGCGTGGCCTGAGCAGCACTCTGTGTCCCGGCCACTGTCAGAGGAGGCCCCTCTGCGCTGGAGGGAAAGGGTGCTCGTGCCAGGATCTGCACCGCTGTGTGCCCAACGAGTGCCCTCTGCCCACGCCGCTCTGAGCGTGGCGATCTCCCCAAGGCAGGGTGCATGCTAAAGCCACTGGTCACAGATGGCAGAGAAGGGCCCTGGCACTGGGCCTGTGGGGTCAGGTGAGGACATCTAAAGTGCTTTTCTGGATCAACATGTCCAAATGCTGGGGAGTGTGGAGGGTGTGTGGGGTCCAGAGACTGCAGAGCACACCACTCCTGTGGGCTGGCACGCCTCTGTTGGTCCCACACTCTTCATGCGTGTCTTCCCGTGGTGTCGACGCCCACTGGCATGAGCTCTCATCCACTCACATGTCCCCAGCCTCCTGCCCAGCCAGAACCTGAGGCCTCAAAGTGTTTAGAAGGAGTGTGGCTTGGGCACAGACACAGAGACACGGACCCCCGCCCCCACCCCACGACCTGTTCACTTGGCCTGTGACTGGAACCACAACCTGGGGAGAGAGGAGGGACGAAGGCGGAGAGGTAGACCAGAGCTGGGTTTTGAGGGATGGCAGCCCTGCTAAATGTTTAGGCAATGGAATCATTTTCCAAGCCAAAAGTCAGAGCTCCTGATAGAAAGGTAGGAGTGTTATTGGGTGTGGTTGTCACGATGGTACCTGTGACACTAGGGCTCTCCTGGCTACCCAGGACCTGCGGTCTCTGGAACTATGGGAACTGCCAAAAGCTCATGCCCGGAGGAGGCCGGAGGACAAAGGCTGGAGCCTGCAAACAAGGAGGCTGATGCCAAAGTGCGGGCAGAGAAGGGAGAGAAGCTGGCGGGTTACGGGCCGGGCCGGTGCTTGCTGAGAGCTTCCTCGGAGGCCTGAAGTGGGGGGTGTGCCTCCATTGGGCTCCACATCTCTCGGCGCCTCAGGGCACATCCCAGCCTCTGGAAGTGCTGCCCTGCCATCTCCCCAAGGCCGCTGCCAGCAGGGGCTCCCTGCGTATAACCTCAGATCCCCCGTCCTGCCCTGCTAGCAGGGGATGGGGTCAGTCAGCAGGGACCAGCTTCCCTCTGCCCCTCCCTCGCCTCTGCCTAGCAGATCTCAGTTTCCACACGCTGCCCTCTAGATGTGCTGCCCTAACACTTTAAATCCGGACTGCGGCGGCCTATAATCATCAGGGAGGGATTCCCAGAATACAAAATCGCTCTGGGGGCTGATGACAACTCTAAAAATGAAGTTTGTGTGATGATAAGGGTGGGAAGAAATCATAAGATTATGTAAAGAAGATGAGGGTTTGAGTTCAAAGTAAGTCTTTGATATTTTTCTGTGTGTTTTTATAGACACACATATGTGTGGGCACACATGTGGGCACGCATGTTTACAAATACATATACACACGCATATACATATGTGTGTACATTTTAGGCACACAACACATATACACATATATACACACAAATACACAACATATAAACATGTGCACACATATGTATAACACACATATATGCACACACGTGTGTGTGTACACACATACACACTTTTTTCGGGGAGGGGTGGTGACTCACTTTAAAGGCTGCAGGGCCAAGGGCTTTGTACTCGGCTGGCATTCATTACTGTTTGCTGACTGAGGGCAAACTTCTGCCGTGCCCATCCTGACCTTTATTGTTGACCATTGCTCTCAGGAGTTAATGTTTGAACCTGGCCATAAAGGAATTGACAGCTGCTGACCTCTGGTCAATATTCGAAGGGAAATGAGCCCCCTATAAAACAGCCCACAGTGGCAAGTCTAACCTGCAGTGCTGTGGATCAGCTGTAGAGAGGGAGCCTTACCGCCACCATGAACTTCTCCGGCAAGTACCAACTGCAGAGCCAGGAAAACTTTGAACCCTTCATGAAGGCAATGGGTGAGTGCAAGGCTGGACACCAAGGCTCTGGGTCCGGCCAGTCCGGCCAGTCCGGCAGTGGCTATTCAGGCTTTGGATGTTGAGAGGGGAGCAGAGGTTCAGGCCACCCACAGACTAAGGGGCGTTTTGTCGACTTTTGTGGTGACCTGCGGCTCATGCTATTACTCACTGGACAAAGCCACTCCGCAGGCAAGTGGAAAGAGCACTGGACTCGGGTGTGATCTGGATTGATGCCCACGTCTGCTGGTACTTCAGTACGTGGTCCTGTCCGTTCAGTCACGCACTCATGCACGCATTCATTCCTCTAGCAAACACTGATCCAAGGCCAACCAGCACTGAGCACTGTGCTAAGGGGATACCAGAGGGACAGATAATGATGGGCTACATTTTCAAGGTTGCAGTTTAAAGAGAGAAGAAGAGAAGAAATAAGGGTGATATATCCACTAAGGTGTGTAGTGCTGACTGTGTCAGGCACTGGGCTAAGCACTGGATATGCAATGCCCCATTTCATCCTTAACAAAAAACTCGAGTCCTGGGTGGTATTATTTTCCCACTTTACAGTGAGGCAACCGAGGCCTAGAGAGGTTAAGTAATCATGACCAAGGTCATGCAGGCAGGAAGTGTTTGCCTTGGGACTGGAAGCAGGTGCTGGTTCCCAGAAAACTCGTTTTAACCCCATGCCTGCCAGGGTCACGTACAGGAGGGTGGTGGAGGGAAGGCCCTTGGGAGGGGAAGGGGGTCTTGGGCTGAGCCTGGAAAGATAAGCAGGTGTCTGCCAGGGAACTGGGGGAGGGGAGCGTGTTCCAGGTGGAGGGAGCAGAGGGTGCAGCGTGACGAGAGGGTGCCGAGAGGGAGAAGGGTGCAGGAGACAGCAGGGCCAGGGAGGGGAGGACCTTGGGAGCTGATACCTTCTTCTGCAGCCACGCCACACCACCGCTGTGTCTCGCATCCCTCACCTGTGCAGCAGGACCCTCCACTCCCACTGTCGACCCGCATGATTTTTGTGAACTCCATTTATATAACAGTGCACACAGGCTCTGGCATTTGTAAAGCCCTATCAGGGCAAGGTACTGGCGGTCCATCTTCCTCCAAAGCCTTGACTGCAGAGGAGAACACAGGTTTGCCTGGCACAGTCCTGCTCTGTGCACGCTGTCCTACCATAATTATGAATCGTTCCCCCGTCACTCTCAGAAGTGACCCGGTTTGGAAGGCAAACTCTCTGGTCACCCTGGGTGTGGGGTTTAATATGCTCCAAGAGCGAAGTCGTTAAAAGAAGAAAGAATGAAGAAGGGAGTGAGTGAGACCCACGGTGCTCACAAGAGGAAAGGTTCTTCAGGCCAGAAGGGTGTCCTTTTTATAAATGCACTGTCAAGATAGCAGCAGGCCAGGCCGCTGACCCTTCCTTTCAGAGGCCAAAGCCCACGCCGCTCTCGGACCTACAGTGAGTTTCTGTGGCCTCTGGGGAGACAGAGCGCCCTCCCTTGTCCCCCCTCCAATGCCACCATGCTTCTCTCATCTACCGTGGTTGTGCAGCTCCCATCTCTGCCCATCCCTAAACCTCAGACGATTTCTCCCAGGTCTGCCTGACGACCTCATCCAGAAGGGGAAGGACATCAAGGGGGTGTCGGAAATCGTGCAAAACGGGAAGCACTTCAAGCTCACCATCACCACCGGTTCCAAAGTGATGCACAACGAGTTCACCCTGGGGGAGGAGTGTGAGCTGGAGACCATGACAGGGGAGAAGGTCAAGGTAGGAGGGTCCCCCCTTGGCCACCCTCTCTTCTAGAACTTTCCCTGGAACCTGGGTTCCTCCCTCAAGACCCACATCTCAATTCCCACCACAGATATCCCATCTCTGAACCAGCCTCTGGGGTGGGAGAAGCAGAGAGACAAGGGCAGCTCTTAGGGAGGAAGGTCTTAGAGAAGCTGCCCTCATCTTCCCGAGGACTGTCTTGGTGGTGCTCAGGCTCCCAAATCCACGGTGTCCCATATGGAGGATGTGGGGGAACAGGCACAGAGCAGGACTCTGGGTCTCAGGTTCTCCCAGGCCTAGCACTCCTGGCTCTCAAAGTCCTCTAAGCAGGGCCCAGCAGCAGGGTAAATGGGGTTCAGCGAAAAACCCTAACTGGCCTTTGCTGGTGGTGATGGGGAGGCCAGAGCTGGTGGTGACGGGGAGAGACTTCTTGGAGGAGGTGCTGGTGACACCAGAATACCAAGGCCCCCAGTAGGCACTCAGATCAAGCCTTCAGGGGTGGTCACTAAGCCCTGGCCTCGACTATCCCATCTATATAATGGGAATAGTCAATCTTCCCAGACTGAAGGCAGTGGGCAGGGCAGCATCGCATCCGCTGGGCTGCAGCTCAAGGCGTGTGACGAGAGCTGGGGAATGAGCTGTGCGGGTGGACGGCAGGCAGTGGCAGAGGATCCCAGACTGGGGTGCCTGTCTCTCCCTCCCTCGCAGACGCCGCACACGCCAGCAGCCCTCTTCTCTACTGCAGTCCCCACCCCCAGCTCTGTGCCCTGGACTCAGCTTGTCTGTCTTTTTATCTCTTCTGGTCGCTCTTTATTTCTGCCTCTCCAAATATAACAGTGCAGGTCAGGATAAATTTTAGGAGGGGAATTCTCTTGATGTGCCCACAGTAAGGGACAGGCCATCAGGGGTTTTATCCCAGGCCTTTTCCAATTATCCATTTTGGAGGTAAATTTTTAACCTTGGCCATTGTCTTCTCTCTGCTGTGTTTCTGTCACCTCTTCCTGGTTGTATAAGGATTGGAAAGGACATCGTGATGGGAAAGATTAGTATTCTGGAAAGAATAATACATACCGAAGCAAAATATGTGTTCTCTCAGGTGGCCAATGCTTTAAATTTTGCCACTACCTCCCTCCATATCTTGTACAATTGAGATTTTACTTGATTTTATTTTATCATTTGTATTTGGGACCATTTAGGTGTTCTGTGCTTATTTCTAGACCTGCCATAAATTAAATTCATTAATGCCATGATTAAAATTCTGACAAAAGAAGTCCTGATGTTCTTTAGTTCTTAAATGCACCTCACTTCTGTGTAGAGCCAGAGAGCTGGGGGCTGAGGGTGTAGGAACAGGAGCGTTGGGGCGGTTGCCAGCTGAGACCTGCACAGGTGCAATCACTGTTGTTAGCAAGGGCCTTGCTCCCTCCCCACGCCCTTCCTCACAGGCCACCTCTCTGTCGCCTGCAGGCAGTGGTTCAGCTGGAAGGTAATAAGTTGGTGACAACTTTCAAGAACATCAAGTCCGTGACCGAGCTCAATGGCGACACAATCACCAATGTAAGTTGGCGCCCTGAGCTTATGGCTCCCAGGGCTTGAGGGAGGAGAGGAGAAGCGTGAGGAGCAGCTCACACACCCCGTGTCGCCACCACTGTACGCTCACTCCCAAACACCTGCCTTCCCTATTGTCCATATGGCCTATTGGACAATATCGTCCATACCTGCTACCACTTACTGCGGATCCATAGTGTATCGGGCAGTTTATACACATTATTGGTGATCTTCCCAACAACCCTGAGTTTTCTGTTGTGTCTTGTTTTGTTTTTTGTTTTGTTTTGTTTTTTTTGAGACAGAGTCTCACTGTGTTGCCTGGGCTAGAGTGCCGTGGCATCAGCCTAACTCACAGCAACCTCAAACTCCTGGGCTCAAGCAATCCTTCTGCCTCAGCCTACTGAGTAGCTGGGACTACAGGCATGCGCCACCATGCCCGGCTAATATTTTCTATATATTTTTAGTTGTCTGATTAATTTCTTTCTATTTTTAGTAAAGACGGGGGGTTTCGTTCTAGCTCAGGCTGGTCTCGAATTCTTGGCCTCGAGCGATCCTCCCGCCTCAGCCTCCCAGAGTGCTAGGATTACAGGCATGAGCCACCACGCCCGGCCGAACCCTGAGTTTTCCAAGTGGAGAAACTGGGCCAGGACCCTTCTGTACCAGCTCTGTCTCACGGAGCTGCCAGCCTCAGTGTTCACTACACCAGCTCTCGGGGGAGCCTCTCACATTCTAGACAGTGTAAATTTGCATACTTACTACAGTCTTGTTCTAACAAAACCAGCGTGGCATATTAGGGTAATTTTCCAGCAGAGAGAAATACGGTGTCGTGAGGAAGAGGCAACCTTTTCTAATGCACCAAAAGCATTGGACACATCAGCTAGTGGTGGCCCCTCCTGGTGTTTCCCTACCTCTCCGGGTTCCCCACCCTGGCTGTCCCTCCCCACACTTTAGTTGGAGTCAGCCACTCCTCCTCCCCCCTCCCTTCCCTCCTCATCACCCACTCCCCAGCCTCTCCCCTTTCTTGACCAACATCCAAATGGGATGCAGTAGGAGAGGCGCCTGGTAGGACATGCAGAGACACCAGCACAGGTCACCCTTTTCAGTCTCCACTGGGATGTAGCCACAAGCCTCGCCCACAGGCCAGAGGGCAGAAATCCACTCAATCCGCAGGCGTTCACCGAGCCCTCCTGTGGGCCTCGGTGATTCACAGAGCAGCCCTTCCCTTGGTGCAGCACCCGCATGCAAGGAAGGCTTTATTTGGCCAAAAGTTCAGTTCTTAGAAAATAGCTTTGCTATTTCATGAGGTCATGGTAATTCATAGCCATAACCCTTCCCTTCTGCCTCAGCACTCACTGATGAACCACAAGGGGCCTCCATCTGCCCTGCAAGCCCAGGCACCTCATAAACGCCCTTGCCCTTTTGGCGTTATAAGCAGAATCACATTGTTCGTGAGACTGTGGCAGCTTGTAGCCCTGGCACAGTCCAGGTGTGCAGTCATCCTCGGGCCTGGCTGCCGGCCAGCTCCTGTCCTCAGCTCAGGAGTGAACAGCGCAGTGTTTCTCCTTCAGTAACATGTCCCTGACATGGGTGGGAAAATCCTTCAACTAGAGAGTGTGAGCATCAACCACAAAATGTACGATGCTCACCCCCACCCCAGCCAGGGGTGCAGGAGGGGGCAGGAGACGAGCTGTCCTGGACTGAGTCCTGGCCAACGTCCTTTGACACACTCCATTTTTGCCTAATCCTCTAGTCTCCTGTGAGACTAGAGGCAGGACGAGGGATTCAACAGACAGGTTGGCCTGCCCAAGGCCATCCAGCTAGTAAGTGGTAGAACCAGGGCTGGACCCCATTAAGCAGCAGCCATTCTGTGCTGCTGAAGCTAAGGGGCTCCTTTTCACCCTGGCCAAATGCATTGTCCTTAAAGCAGTCTTATCCAGAGAACCAGTAGGGGTGGAGGAAACATCCCTCAACAAGCCTAAAGCTGATGCATCCAATGTTTTTGTAGGTTCGACAGCTTTAAGGTACAATTATGCAGTGCCCACTGTGTTCCAGGCTAGGTGCCTAGGTGATTCCATGTACATGTATCTTTGGTGTCCAACATGCATTTGTTGAATAGTAGGCATTCAATGAAACTTTGAGAAGTTGGATCGGATTGGGCTGGTTTGCATGCTCTTGCTTTAACAGCTGTTGATGTAGGAAGGGTTTCAGACAAAGGGAGGACAACCCTCCACGTGAGGAAGTGAAGTGACAACAATTAGGCATAGGATCTAAGAAAGAATTGCCAACCCTTCCCCAGTCCTATAGAAAACAAAAGAATCTTTGAGTTGTCTTATATGCTAGCATATTTGGGGCTGTTTTGTAAGCTTTTTGTTTTGTTTTGTTTTTACAATTCAACGTGAACATTTCATGATTTCTTTTCTGGCTTTCAGACCATGACATTGGGTGACATTGTCTTCAAGAGAATCAGCAAGAGAATTTAGACAAGCCAGCATTTCATATTGCTTTTCTGTGTAAAATTAATGTAATAAAGTGGACTTTGTTTTAAAAAATACCTTTTCTTTTCAATGGCTTTTCATTGACGGTGCTATTGGGGTGCTATTGGTGGTGTCAGTGAGCACAGATCACCTATGTTTTCGTGAACCCTGATAACCCGAATGTTCCACGTTACAGGTCAGGTCCGAAGGGTAATTCTCGCTCTGAATACAGAACCCATGCTGCCCACTCAGGCGTCCTGCCAGGAACACCAGGTGTGGCTGGATCTGCACGGTGGCCCTGGGATTTCCCTTTCCAGTCACACGGGCAAGGTGCTGGAACAAGAGGGCGAGCAGTGGGCTGGCCCTGAGGGTGCTCCCTGTGGGCACAGGGAGCAGGAAGGCTGGACAACAAAGGAGAGCTACACCCACCAGCACAGCCACAGCGCCCACCCGCCAGCAGGCAGGTGCAAAAAGGTCAGGCACTGACCCACTAAATGCACAGCTTCTCCCCCTACGGGAGGGGCTTAGTGAGAGGCACCAGCAGTGGACAGAGGAAGCTGCACACCATGGGCAGGGGCAGAGTGCGGAAGGGGAGGGCGTCCCCTGAACACAAACACTACTTTGGGCCAGACGGGTAGGTACTTGTTAGAGGTTGAATTGCATCCCCCCAATAATTCATATGTCAAAATCCTAGCCCTCAGTACCTCAGAACGTGGCCTCATTTGGAAATTAGGTCACTAATTTAATTTAATTAACTAATGTAATTAGTTAAGTTAAAACAAGGTCATACTGAAGTAGGGTGAAGTAGGGTGGGCTCCTAATCTGACATGGTTGGGGTCCTTATAAAAAGGGGAAATTTGGACACAGAAACACACACAAGTGGATATATATGTGAAAATGGGGTTTTGCTGCCACAAACCAAGGACCTATTTGAAGCTAGGAGAGAGGCAAGGAGTTAGGCATTTTTCTCTAACTTCTTCAGGGAGAGCGTGGCCCTACTGTCACCTTGTCTCAGACTTCCAGCCTCTGGAATGTGAGATAATAAACATCTGTTGTTTAAGCCACTCAGTTCATGGTACAATGGCAAGCTAATACTGTACTCACACCCCTCATCCAAAGAGCTGCCAAGCTGTGCCATTTCTGGCTTTATACTATCTTTCAGCACCCAGAACTGTGCATAGCCCATAGTAAACCTTGATAAACGACTGAATCTTTCACCTTTCTCTCCTCCTCTCTTCCCAATTCTAGAGCTGAAACCCTGTTACTTGTTCCTTGGATTGTTTCATTGGCTACCCATGGCACCTCCTGGACCCCCTCTCTCTCACCTGCAAAGCTCTGCCCCCTGACAGAGTCATCTTCCTTAAATACAAGACGAATCATAATGCTTCCTCATTGGCTACTACATAACAAGTCAGACTCCTAAAGCTGGCATCCCAGTCTCCATATCAGGGGTCAGAAAACTTCTGTAAAGATCCAGAGAGTAAATGTTCTCAGCTTTGTAGATCATTTGGTCTGTGTCACAGTATTTAAGTCTGCCACTGTATTGCAAAAGCAGTCAGCACAAATGGGTGTGGCTGTGTTCTAATAAAATTGTATTTATTGACACTGAAATTTGAATTTCATATAATTTTATATCATAAAATATTACTCTTTTTTATTTTTTTCCCAACTATTTAAACATGTGAAAAGCATTCTTAGCTCAAACATTGTAAGGAAACAGATGGCATCCAAATTTGGCCCATGGACTGCATGTTATTGACCCTGTAATCATAGCCTGCCCAGTCTTTTTAGCCTATAATATACATTCTACTCTACCTAAACCTCTGTTCCCCCTGTAATTTAAGTGCTACCTCCTTCAAGAAGGCATCCCAAATTGCTCAGCTGAAATCACTCTCTCCCTTTCTCTAGCATTTTGTCTGCACCAGCGTTTTAGAATGAAGTTCCTCCTGCCTTGCACTATCACTTTGCTCTCCTTCTCCACCTGCAGTGGAGTCTTGGGTGTAAAAAAGAGATCCATTATCTGGGGAACTAAATCAGACTGAAGAAAAGAGTTTGTCTGCCTTTAAAGAGTTACTTTACTTCAGTATGAACTCAGACTCAGGGGTTACAAGGAAAAGAAACCAATAGAACACCACAATATGCCATTCACAAAAATAAATTCCAGATGAACTAAAGAGCTAAATAAATATGAAATATTATAAATAGATATGACAGTAGATAAATAACTTCACATGGAGAAGACTTTCTTATGCTAGGGGCAAAAACCATGAAGGAAAAGATTAATAAATTTGACTATCTCAAAAATGTCATGTTTTATACGAAAAAAGACACTATAAACAAAGCCTCTAAAAAATGTTTTGGCTCACACAACGAAGGTTAATAGACAGAGTATAAAAATCCCCCAAAGCTGGCACAGTGGTGCGTGCCTGCAGTCTCAGCTACCAGGGAGGCTGAGGCAGGAGAATCCCTTGAGCCCAGGAGTGCAGCCTGGGCAACATAGCAAGATCCCTGTCTCTAAAAATAATAATAAAAAAAATTTTTTTAAATCTCCCCAAATCAATAAGAAGACCAATGAGTCAATGGAAAAGTGAGTTGAAGATATTCATAGGCAATTCATAATACAAAATATGTTTAGTCTCATAGTAGCCAGGGAGGAGGGTTGCAAGATGAGGTATTATATCATTTTAAAAATCAAACTAGTAGAAAGTAAAAGGATTGATGATACCCAGGATAAATAGCTATGCCTTTGGTGGTGGAGATATAAACTGGTGAGGCTGATATGGAACACCCTTTGACAGTGTCCATTAACATTTTCAATGTGAAGTCTTAACACCTAGCAATGCCACTGTTGTATCTCTCCCTACAGAAGTGTTTACACATGCACAAAAAACATATAAAAGGCCGGGCGTGGTGGCTCACGCCTGTAATCCTAGCTCTCTGGGAGGCCGAGGCGGGCGGATTGCTCGAGGTCAGGAGTTCGAAACCAGCCTGAACAAAAGCGAGACCCCGTCTCTACTATAAAAATAGAAAGAAATTAATTGGCCAACTAATATATATATATATAAAAAATTAGCTGGGCATGGTGGCGCATGCCTGTAGTCCCAGCTACTCGGGAGGCTGAGGCAGAAGGATTGCTTGAGCCAGGAGATTGAGGTTGCTGTGAGCTAGGCTGACGCCATGGCACTCACTCTAGCCTAGGCAACAAAGCGAGACTCTGTCTCAAAAAAAAAAAAAAAAAAAAAAAAAAAACATATAAAGCATGCAATAGCCCAAAACTGGACACAAATTCTCATAAGTAAAAAAGAGTTAGATAAACCGTAGTATAGCCATACTATGAAATAATCCACAATAGATTCCATGAATGAGGTAGATCTCTATGTGCTGATATAAAAATATAATATCTCTAAGGCAAAGCTGTTTTTAAAAAAGCAAGTTGCAGAATAATATCAGCAGTATAATATCATTGATGTAAATTTTGTTAAAACATAAAACAAAATTATCTGTTTGTATATATATATATATATATATATATATATATATGTGAACATATAGAAAAAAGTCTAGATGTTTGAGACACCTGATACTAAAATAATAGCCATTACCTCTGGGAACAGAATTGGGTGGGAAATCAAGAGAGGTTTTTGCATCATTTATGTTGTTTGAATCTTTTGCAAAGAACTTATTTTGTGGAACTATTTCTTTCATGAGCAATGAATTTTTTAAAAAGCAGATGACTTAAAGTAGAAATATTGGGCTTGAAGAAATGGTTGTAGCCAATTAATCAATAATTTGGGACCTCAGTTATCTCTCCTATACAATGGGCAATACAATACATTCCCTCCTGGCTTTCCTGAGAAGCCCATGAAATAATGCAAGTCAAATGCCATTCAAATAAAACAAGTCAGTAGTGCCATTTTCAGATTCTCAGGGAGTGTCAGTTGGGTTTGGTATTTAGACCATACTCAGAAACTCCGTCATGCCCAGAGAAATTAACCTCTGAAAGCAGATTCAGAGGCAGGGGGAGAAAAAGAGTTCCCTTTGGACCACAAACCCAATAAATGGCGAAACTCAGTTTTTTTGACACTGAAGCCACAAGAGGAGAAAGTAGTACAGACTAAGTCTTCTCAGCAAAGCCTCCAGGGATCTGACAAAATTCCCAAAGTCTCCTCCCAGTGAGGCTCCTCCCCTGGGAATAACTCTCGGTTTTGGAGGGAATTATTTGTACTATTTTGCCTGGAAAGGAGAATTAATTAATAGTTGCTGAATTTAGAGTTTGTACGGGGTCCGAAGCCTGCTTAAATAAATTGAATAAACAGCTGTTGCTGTTATTAGCTATTTTTACCTTGGCTCCTCCCCTCTTCGTGCCCCCTTCCTCCCCTCCTTCTGTCCTGTGAGCATCCCACCAACAGAGGGGGCTCGTTCCCGGTGAGAGCCCATTGGTTTGTAAACTGCCCATTTTGGTGTCTATGTCCACACAAATCTTTTTATTTTTTCTTCCTTCCTTTCTTTCTTTTTTAACTGACTGCTATTAAGATAAATAAAGTGATTGGGTGGGGGCGGCCTAACTTAGTCCGCACTCAATCATCAGAGCACTTTTTCTGTACATACTAGAGGCATGTTTACTATCCCATGATTCTCTAGTACTTATTACTAGAAAAAAATGGAGACATGGAATTAAATGCATCTTCTCTGCACAGCCGAGCCTCTTTCATCCAAGGCAGGGCTGTGCAATGTTAAGCCCTGAGGATACAGCCATCCCTGGGACATGCAGTGTGTGCTAGCTCCAGACCCTGGTGCAGAATGGGTGGGGGTGATGCCTGGGAAAACAACAAAGAAGAGGTCTGGAAGCATCCGAGGGTATCTGCTTGGCAGGGAAATGTGGAGGCAGAGAAGGGAAGAGTCTTTTCCGTGAACATCCTTTTACTCTGGCAAGGGGTTTGAACTTGATCCCTATGACAGTGGGGAATCATTGAGGGGTTTTTACTAAATGTTACTAAATGAATTGTAGAAAAATCATTCTGACCATAGTGTCAAGGACCAATGAGAAGGGACAACGCTGAATACAGAGAGATGATTAAGAGGCTGTGGCAGTGGTCTAGGCAAGAGATTTTGGGGGCCTGAACCAAGGCAATACCTGTGAGGATGGAGCAAAGCAGAAAGGCTCAAGAGCATTTAGGAATTAGAATCAATGGGCTCTAGTGACTAAATGCAGGAAGCGCCACCAGCAGATGTATCAGTCAGGATGTATCAACAGGAGGCAGGGGCACACTCAGAAGGTCCTCCTGGTGAAACTCAATGAAAGGACTATTTACTTATAAAGGTGTGGTTAGAGTAAAGGAAGCCAGTAAAGCAGGTGAGGAGGCACCCGCCTAGCAACCATGGGAAGCCACTCCCACCTGTAGGTCTGAAGGGGCAATGCAGGGGACAGTTACTGGAGTCACGGGAGGGCCACCCAGTTGGACCTGGCTCAGCCTTCCTGAACACAGAGCCGGGCAGAGAAGGCTGGAGAAGGGATGTGGGAGAAATGGAGAAAAACTAACACAATGTGAGCTCCTTTAGTTGCAAGTGAAAGAAACCCACCCAAAAGGCTTAGGCCAAAAATAAAAATGGGGCAAAGGGGCATAGTTCACTAGCTCATGTAACTGGAAAGGGTAGGTGGACCCACACCTGAACAACAATATTAGTATTTCTCTTTCTTTTTTCCAACTCCTCTTTCCTCCCTCAATGTTTCTTCCCAGGGCTCTCCATATGGCAGAGACTGCAGCACCTCCAGGGTCACGAACTGAGAACTTGAATCCCGAGAGAAGAGCAGGGACTCCCTCTCCAATTCAGAAGGACAGGAGTCCCCCCCGTAAAGGTCGAGGGACTGGCTTGGGTCACTTGCAGTACGTGCTGGAACCCACTAGTCCTGCCTAGCTCCCGACTCTGCATACGGCTTGGTACTGGACGTTCGCCCTTGGTGGGAGTGTTTATGCCACGGAAATCAGCAAATGTTTCAAATCAGGGCTCTTCTTAACATTGTTGTTAAATATTTAGCAGCATACCACTGACTCCCAGACCATCACTGTGTGTTGGGAAGGGCTGTGCCGTGACAGGTCCAGGCTGAGTCCTGCATGAGCCTGTGCTGAGCAGCCTCCTGAGAGCTGCATGGCACAGAGTCCCTAGAGAAAGGGCTGGAACTGTTAGCAGAAGTGGGGAAGAGGTGCTGGTCTGAAAAGACTAGCCGCAGAAAGCTATTCAAGGGGTGAAGGAGAGGGAAGCATCTGCGATAACCTGCAGGGCACAGGTCTGGAGGGAAGTGATGAGTTCATGTACAGGCAGATTCAGTACGAAGTGCTCGAACACCATTGGTCCTGAATACGGCCACACTCTGCCCCCCAAGAAACATATACTCTAATGCAGGGGTCCTCAAACTTTTTAAACAGGAGGCCAGTTCACTGTCCCTCAGACCGTTGGAGGGCCGTTGGAGAGTGCGACGCACATTCCACACATGCGCACTGTGGGCCTGGGACAAGTCGGCTGCTAAGCAGGACAGGCAGCAGTGGCAAAAACACCCAGTGGGCCGGATAAATGTCCTCGGTGGGCCACATGTGGCCCGTGGGCCGTAGTTTGAGGATGCCTGCTGTAATGAGCCAGGTGAGGAATCAAATGCACATAAGCATCCTACAAGGGCAAATATAAGTGCCACTGAAGGACACAAGCCACATGACTGGAATTCTATCTGCTGTTTCCAATTGTAGTTCCCTGCACTGACCCCACTGTTGGCCATGCCTGGGAAGGGACTGGGTCTATAAAGGGATTCTGCACACACCACAACTGCCCAGCACATGTGAACAGAGGGGAAGCAGTGAGGAAGGGCTATAATCTACAAAGGGAGAATTTAAAAACCCTGCCTTGGTGAATGAGGCTTAGTCTGAGGGCTTGGTAGCAAGACCACTGTCTTTGGTAAGCAAGTAATGGCCCCCAAAGATGTCCACATCCTAATTCCCAGACCTGTTTGTGTGTCACCTTACATAGCAAAAGGGATTTTGCAGATGTGGTTAAAGTAAAGACCTTGAGACAGGGAGATTATTCTGGATTATTCCAGCGGGTCCAATGCAATCACAAGGGTCCTTGTCGGTGTAAGAGGCAGGCAGGAGGGTCAGAGATGAGATGACAGAAGCAGAGGTCAGAGTGACATCATTGCTGGCTGGGCCACAAACCAAGGAATGTGTGTCTTCTAAAGGAAGACAGATTCTCTCCTAGAGCCTCTAGAAGGAACATAGCCCACACACCACCTTGAATTTAGCCCTGTGACACCCATTTTGGACTTCTGGCCTGCAGAAGTAGGTCAGATTGTAAAACAATATTGTAAAACAATAAATCTGTGCTGTTTAAAGCCACAAGATTTGTGTGGTAATTTGTTACGGAAGCCATGGGAAACAAATCCAACTCCTAAAGACATCTGGGGAACTGCAGCACTGTACTTGGGCCGGATTGCTCTCAGACCAAGCTGTGTCAGCTGGGGAGGCTGGGACTGACAAATGAGGGTTGGGTTGGTGGCAGAGTGAGGGACCATATAATGCGGTATGGCCTTGCTGCATACTGTGCTTCTCTAAGACACATGAGTCCTCCTAGCCCAAATGAGCCCGAGTGATGAATTATGTAATGCTGGGCCAGGAGGGGGCAGAAGAGCTTCTAGAAGGGCTGTTGGCTCTCATGCACTGGGTGTTATCCACAGCCCTGCATCCCTTGGTCGGGAAGCTTGGACCTTCAACTGCCTTTAGAAATGTTGCTCTTCTCTCTGCCGTGTGCCCCAACTATATTCTTCTGTTCTGTATTCTTTGGAGAAGAAAATCTTGAATGATTCACCCAAGCAATGGCTATGTCTGCCTTTAAGACACATTTTTCAATACATCGGTAATGCGGTGGGCAGATGGTTTAGTTTGTTGGTTGGTAATCGGAGGTCTTAGACTTGTCTGCTGCAGCCCGAAGGAGTAGAAGCTTCAGGATGCAAATTTCACCCCAGTTTAAGAGAAGACTTTTTTTTAATTAAAGAGATTTTATTTTAAAAATCGACTAATTTTTAACATTTTTGTCTTAACATCTGGTTTTTTGGGTTTTTTTCCATTTTTTTTTTGGCTTCTTATTTTATATATATATATATATTTGTTTATTTCAGCATATTATGGGGGTACAGATTTTAAGGTTTCAATAAATGCACTTTCCCCCCTCCCCCCACCAGTCTGAGTTTCCAGCATGACCATCACCCAGATGGTGCACATCTCACTCATTGTGTATGTATATACCCGCCCCCTCCCCCCTTAAGGGAAGACTTTTTAAGTGGTCTGTCTATCCATTCTGCTACTCCCATATGGTAAAACCCCTTTATAGACTGACAACACAACAAATTAATGCATTCTAAAGGTAAGCCAATTACCATGGTATAAATATTCCCACCATGGCCAATTTCAAGTTGTCAGTGTGATGTTGATGAATGCAGAGTTGGGAAGAGATGTGTCCGGTTGGCTCTCACATGCTGACGCAAGCTGATTGTAGCACACCACTGCCTGTCTCTACCTTTCACTTCCACTTTCTAACTGGGGGAAGGGACACCCAGCAGACGCATGGCTGGAATGCTCAAAGTGGAATAATAGCTAATAGTCTCTAAGCACTTGTGATGAGTCAGGCACTGTTCTAAGGGCTTTACATTTAAGAAATTTAGTCCTTGCAGCAAACCTATGCAGTAAATAGCAATTAAGAAAACTGAGGCATGGGTGAAATAACCAGTTCAAGGTCACATAGCTAATATAGGAGAGCTGAGATAAAGACAAGCTTAAATGGTTTTTCTCAGTGTCCATGATCTTAAAAACTACACTAAAATATTTCTCTAAAATTACACAATCTAGTACAGTCACCACTAGCCACATTGGTGATTTAAGTATAAATTAATTGAAATTAAATAAAATTTAACATTCAGTTCTTCGGTCATACTCCAGTCTTCAATAGGCATGTGCTGCTAGTGGCTATTATAGTGGACAGTACAGATATAACATGTCCATCATCACAGAAAGTTCTATGAGACATTGCTCCTCTGAAAAAGATTATCAGAAACAAAGAAGCCACACCTATTTTCTTGGAAACACAGAGTATTTAATGGGCTTTGCTGACTGCTTTTACATAAAAATTCAGAATACACACAGTTCCATGTCTCTTCCTTCTGAGACAAGCAAATTCATTCATATGTTCATTCATTCATTCGCTTATTCAACACACATTTACTGAGCACCTACCATGTTCCAGGACCTGTGCTAGGTTCTGGGGATAAAATGATGAACAGAGGGACACAATAGTCCCCACCCTCCAAGAGCTCACAATCTGATGGAGGAGGTGCTGTTCTAGGGTGGTGTCCTGAGGAGGGACAGATGTGGGGAGGGGAGAAAGGAAAGATAAGAGTCTCATTTTGGATATGCCGAGTTTGCTGAGTCTGCAAACATCTGAGAGGTTGTGAGGGGCTGGGGCTGAAGTGCAAGGTCAGGGGATACAGACTTAAAAATCATCAGCCTCAAGGTGGTCATTAAACAAAGAGCCTAGGCCGGGCGCTGTGGCTCACGCCTGTAATCCTAGCTCTTGGGAGGCCGAGGCGGGCGGATTGCTCAAGGTCAGGAGTTCAAAACCAGCCTGAGCAAGAGCGAGACCCCGTCTCTACTATAAATAGAAAGAAATTAATTGGCCAACTGATATATATATAAAAAAAATTAGCCGGGCATGGTGGCGCATGCCTGTAGTCCCAGCTACCCGGGAGGCTGAGGCAGAAGGATCACTCGAGCCCAGGAGTTTGAGGTTGCTGTGAGCTAGGCTGACGCCACGGCACTCACTCTAGCCTGGGCAACAAAGCGAGACTCTGTCTCAAAAAAAAAAAAAAAAAAAACAAAGAGCCTGCCTAAGTTCGTGCAGCGGGTGTGTGCAGAGTGAGGAGAGAATGAACCAAGGACAAAACCAACTCCAGAAAATGCCAATGTGTCAGGGGCAGGTAGAGAAACAGGGCCAGTGAAGGAGCCTGAGAAGCCACCTCAGAGGATCGTCACAAGGAAGTGGGGTCACCAAAACCAAAGGCCAGGAGTGTCGATTGATGCAGAGAGGCCAAAAAATAGGAGGGCTAATAAGTACCCACTAGAGCTGATCTTGGTAAAAGCCATTTTAGTGGAGAAGCGGGAGTGGGAGCCAGTCTGCAGTGGAGCCAAGAAGAAATGGAAGGTGAAAAAAGGCATATAATAACTATACAACTAAAAAAATATTCAGCTTTGAAGATTATGATCCAAGAGTCCGCACCATTTTTATTGATTGCACTTAAGATGGCAGTGGGTGGAGAAATGTCGAGGATCTGGGATGCAGAAGCAATAATGGGTGAAGATCAATTTTGGAAGATGAGATGGAAAAAACGACCATGAATATAGGGAAATGGCTGGTGGCTTGGCAGACGACAATGACAAAGAAGGGAAGAAAGTTTTCCTGGGAGGTTTTATATGAGCGTGAAGAGTATAATTTGAATGTGTCGGTAAGGTCCCTGAGAGAATGTCAATGCTGTCCCTAAGCCTGTGGTACGGGGGCTTGAAAGAACTGTCATTCTTCCTATAAAAACCTTCTAGAAAGGAGAGTGTCCCCAAAGACCCGAATGTCAGGTACATGTATTCTGTGAAAAGGTGGCCCATTTGCAGAGTTTTCAGCCACTGGACAAGGTTCAGAGGGAGCCAGCGGGTCATTCTAGGGATGAAAGGGTAAAGATGAAGGGGCTAAGGTTTCAGGCAGAGATAACAAATATGGAACCTGCTGGGATTGCTTGACTTCAAGACACTAGGCAGAGCTCTAGGGTCAGTGGTAGCCCCAGGTCATGTAGAAGTCTTGATGACACCCCCAACTGAACAACTGTGTTCCTGGATCTCCCAAAACATTGGTGAGAAACGTGGGGCCTCAGAAGATAACAGGGTAACAGGCCAATCTTGGGATTGGTTGATTCCCAAGACCCTCACTTCTCAGATGGGAATCATGAAGACTCCCAGGAGATGAGGGTAAGTCCTTTTCTGAGAGATCCCAACCCAGGCATGGCACAGTCCAGATTAGAGTGCTCTTTCTAGTGAGAAGAGCAGAGGCCCCCAGGGCATGAACAGAGAAAGAAACTGAGCAAGGAGAAGGAACAATGATTTAGTACTGAGGCTGGAGCATCGCTGGGGACAATGATGAAGTCTGAGCTGGTAAAGACCCCCCAGGCACATGCAACCAAATAAAGTCCCCAAGGGCCAATTCTGCTGGACCCATGATCACTGGGTATATGTGTTTCCAAGTTTCTCTCTCAGCTTCACCCCAAAAAGACTTTTCCATTCTACTAGGCAAATGGACAGAAAAATCCCAGTGGTGTCCAAGTAGCCCCCACCTCCCAGGGAGGCACGAGGCTTGGTGATGAAAGTGGGGAAGGTACATTCCCTCTCTGTGTATTCCAGAAATAATTCTAGAACTGTACTTGGAACCAGATGTTAATGGAAGCCTCAGGTGGACAAGGCCCTCCCCTCTCTCTGCATATGCACATTCTGAAGGGGTTTCCATTCTCCCAGTAGAACCTGAATGGCCCAGACACAGCCCCGTCTTCATCACACCACACCAGCCTGAGGGAACTGGACACCACCCATCCTAGTCAGCCAGATATGAATATACCAGGCCCCAGGGGAGACCAGCAGCCCACAGACACCTGCACAGATGGGAGAGCAGCCACCTGGGACTCCAGGCACCTGCTGCCCTCAGCTCAGAGGTCACCCCCTCCATGATGTGCACACACCCCAGACACACGCCAGCCTCTGCACCCCTCCGTAGAGTTCCCCACTGCATTTAATTACGCTGCACTTTAAATGTTTGTTTACATTTTGCTTCCCCACCCAACTCCATCTGAATATCCTTTATTGGGTGCTAGGGCCTAGCATCCAATAAATATTTGTAGGAGGAATTGGGCTGGCCTGGGACAGAATTAACTTGAAGTGAATTCAGTTGAATTGAACCAAAATGACGCTGGGGAACACAGGGAAGAACATTCCCACAGCAACAAGGTTGAGCATTGCCTCGGCTTCCTCATCAAGGGTCTCCCCTAGACCCACCAACCTCCAGAATCTCTCTCCAGTCCCCCGCCCCATTGCCCTTCCCCCACCAGGCAGGTCCTCATTGCTTCTTATGGAACAGAGCCGGAGCTGGCTCACTGCTGGGCTCGGCCATGACCTGCATGGGCTGGTTGTTGAGGGCAGCCTCGCGCATCTTGTGGTACATGAACTCGTTCTGGCGGAACATGCGCAGCTCCATCTCCGTCTGCACCCGCATGGCCTGTGGGACACAGGTAGGACAGAAACATGTTGGTCCCTGACCTACCTTGGGGTAAATGACGCCCAGTCACCGAGATTCAACTCCATCCCCTCAGAAGATATACACACAGCATGCATGCACACACACACACACACACAGACTGGGGGCCTAAAATCCTGGCAGGGGGCCCAGTCTGCTCGAGAGAGAGAGAGAGAGAGAGAGAGAGAGAGAGAGAGTTGGACCCTTGGAGAGTAGCTGGAGGGATAGTTCTCAGCAGAGAATTTTCGTTCTCAGGAACTGTCCATTGGGGACCTGGATTTGAACCCTGGCTCCTGCACTTACTGGTTGTGGGACCTCAGAGAAGTGACTTAACT
Source organism: Microcebus murinus (assembly GCF_040939455.1). Lineage (NCBI taxonomy): Eukaryota > Metazoa > Chordata > Mammalia > Primates > Cheirogaleidae > Microcebus > Microcebus murinus. The sequence goes on along the minus strand of NC_134106.1, from coordinate 72,347,676 downwards.
GTTTCAGCCCTCAGTTTTCCCACCCATGAAATGGGTGAGATTCCTTTGTACCTCACAGTGGGTTAGGAAGATTACACTGTGCGACACACAGAAAGGCCCTCATTCTCCCATATGTCCATTCAAGAAATGTTTGTCAAGGCCCAGGCATTGCTCAGGGGCTGAGGATACGGCAGTGAATAAGATCGAGAAAGACTCTGCCTTTGACAAGCTCAATACACCAGACATACAGCTGGTTACCCCCCACCCCCCTTTTCTGCCCCTCACTTGGTCCTCCTGTCAGCTTTGAGACACTGATGTATTATATCCATTTTAGGGATTTGGAAACTAGAGACCTGAGAAGTAAAAGGACATCCATATCTGAGGTCACACAAGTCCTAAATGTCATCATTCTATGACACATTTCATGACACCAAAGTCTGTTTGCTACACTGTCTGAGGACAGCCTTGTCACTCTCAAATAAACCAGCCCTTCAAAGCACAAAGGACACCAGCAGCGCCATTTGCCAGGAGCTGTTCTAAGTTTTTTCACACATTAACTCATTGCACCCTCACCACAACCCTATGCCCCCCACCATTTTACAGATGAGGAGACTGAGGCCCGTACATTCAATGTATGTGCAAAGTCACACAGCTAGAAAGCGGTGAAACTGGAACTCGGTCCTGGTAGTCTGATTCCAGAGCCTGTGATCCCAAACTCCACTCTGTGTAGCCCCAAATACTCTCTAACTAGGTGGCTGCACACACAAATATACATACACACATGCACACCATTGTTTAGGTTGTCCCAGTCCAGGCTTGGGGCATCATGACTCAGCAGACTCAGGGTTCAAGTCTCAGCTTCACCATTAACTCATTATGTGACTGTGGACATATGACTCCCCTTCCCTGGGCCTCCGTGTCCTCATATGTGAAAAAAGGGGAGTGGGCTAAAGCGTTTCCGAGTTCCCTGCTGGTCTAGCTGCAATCTACAGACTTTCCTAAAGTAGAGTCCACCTGAACTCAGACTGTCATCTTCAGAGAGCTCAGATCAGGCAGGGAGCACCCAGCCCCAAGATGCTACTTGCCTCTAAGTCCTTGGTGATGGGGTGGGAGGGTCCGTGTGTCACCAGGAGAATGGCATAGGCTTTGCAGATCATCCCATGCCCCACCTCAATGTTACCAGCATGCCAGTTGGTGAGCCCTGCCCGCATCACGGCCATGCCCAGTTGGGCGTTGTTGGGGTGGTAGAGCTTCCTGCAGGGCATAGCAAACAATCACCCAGAGCATCGTCCCAGCCGCCCTTACATCTGTCCGCGTATCATCTGACAACTTATAAAGTGCCCTTATTGACTAAGTCCGTCTGCTCCTCCACCCGCACTGTGCGGTCCTGCGGCCTGCTGAGGAGGCACAGAGACCAACATCCCACACAGTGAGGACGTGAGAGCCGGGACTCTGACTTGGGCCACTCAGCCAAGTCCTCAAAGGGAAACGGGACCAGGATTGTCCTCTGAGCTTGAGCACAGGAAGCCGGGGCCTCTCAGGAGCACCTCAGCACTCTCTGGGGAAAGTGACAGGAAAGTCAAGGGAAAAAAATAATTTGGAGGTTCTTCTTGGGACAGCCTTGTGTTTTCACCTCCTTGGCATTCTCTTTGCAGGGCTTCCTTTTAGCGTGTTGCAGAGTTTGCCTGTATTTTGTGTATGAGTAACACCCCCTCAAAGAAACAAACCTTCTTTTGCCAACTTATTCCTTTGGCCAGAAACACAAATTCACATGACAATGTGGTCACAGAAGGCAAGAGAGGATATTGGCCAAGAGAAGACAAGAGATTTGCATTTTACAATTCATAAGCAAGGATGACTGCTGCCTCTTTAAAAAAATAATAATAATAATAATAAAAGAAAACTCACAGAATTAATTTCCTGTATTGATTATTGGGGGTGGAGGGCTTTCCAAATACTTAAAATCAAGTTGGACTCAGCCTTAAGGAAATCAAAAGCAGACAATGTCATCCAAGGGATAGCTGTTCTGGAGGATTTGGGAAAGACCAGGGATAGATTTCAGCTCAAGTACTGGCTCTGGTTGTTTGGTCATTACTGCTTGACATGATAAAAAGGCCCAATCATAAAGAGAGACATGATCGATTACTCATGTCTGCTGTGGGTGCAGGAACAAGAGGTAGCAGTATGTGCGCTATCTAATTGCCACTTCTGGAATAGACTTCCAGGAGACTGAGACCCAGGATCATCACCTACATGTAGCCATCCACCATCCTCCTGGCATAGTCGGAAGCCTCTTCAAAGGCCTGGAGGTAGGAGAGGACCTCCGAAACAGTGCTCAGTATCCGCAGCATGTAGAGGTTGGTGTCAGCAAACACTGACTCCTGCTTCTGCAGGCACTCCCGGCATATTTTCACAACCTAGAGTGAGACATAGTCCTGCTTGTTACCACTGCACCAGAGCACATGCTAAATCCACATATGGGAGCATCATGATGACATTGGACACTCATTCTTTTAAGGTTGGGGAAATTGTTAACAGAGATGGGAAAGCACCGGTTTGTGATTTCAATAACAAAATGGTCCTATTTGGCTAAGTATAGGGATGGGGAGGGTAATGGTGGGAGATATGGCTGACACAGCAGAGCAAGGAGTTTTCAAGTCAGTAGGTAGCAGGAAGCTATGAAAGCTACACACACACACACACACACACACACACACACACACACACATACACAGAGTCAGCCCTACGTATCTGTGGGTTCCATATCTGCAGATTCAACAAATAATGGATCAAAAATATTTGAAAAAGAAATAAAAATAATAATACAATAAATATAATACAAATGGAAAAAACAATAAAGTATGCCGATTCATGGTCCTGTATTGGATGAATCACATCTTAGGGGTTGAGAACAGGAACCAGTATTTCCAACAAGCTTCCTGGGTTAATTCAATGCAAATGATTTGCAGGCCAATGTTAGGCAGTGGGTTTCAACTTTGGCTGCACATTGAAATCTCTGGAGAGCTTTAAAAATCTTGATGTCTGATTCCCACCCCTAGAGATTTTGGTGAAACTGTTCTGAATGGAGGTCTGGGCATCAGGATTTTTCAAAGGTGAATCTAGTATAGACATAGCTGAGAATCCCTGGTGCTTCAAGAGCCAAGTTCGAATGCTCAGTCAGTTGGTAGAGACTGAAAACTGTAGCCAGCACATGCATTCAGTTATGGGAAAGCAAGCAACCCACGGCCAGCTTGTCCCACGGCCATCTCCTGTCCTCTATCTCTGATGTCAGGCTCAGCCATCACAGATTCCCAAGGGACATGTGCCGGCTGCCTTTGTTCCCCTCAAACCCAGTTTCAGTGGGTCACATAGTCACTGAGAACACACCCCTAAGAGGTGCCGAAGGGCAAGAAGAGTCATGGCCTCAACCAAAGGACATCTTCCAGAAAAACAACCTGCTTGGCAGCCTCCTGCACCCCATTTCCCTCCCTTACTAGAGAACCTTTCCACCCTCCTCTCCACCCTCATCCTCTATAAAAAATGAATTCTTACCTCATGATACAAACCCTCAGAGCGAGCCTTATCTATTTTTTCCAGTGTGTCCTTGGAGAATTGTATCATCTCCTTAACCGCTTCCTGAGAGGGCTGGGAGAGGGAGAGACATTGAGCTGAGACCCCTTCATGAGGCCACCCACTCTACTTTTGAATAGCTGCCGCCTCTGACATTCCATGTCCTGCAAGATTAAGCCTTCCTCATTCTAAATGCCTCATTTCTGAAATGGTACCCAAGGTCCCTGTAGCTTCTCCAGCTCCCTCATCACACTTCTGACTCGTGTTGTGTGTTCTATGAACCAAGTCCCTGAGCCTTGCTGCCAGCCTGTCATCCCCAGCCTGCGCTCATTCCTGGGTCTTTGGATCCCAGATCAGAACCTGACATCGATCCCTGTTGTGTTTTCTCTGGCATTTTGGATTCTATCACCCAAAAATATTTGCCATTCTTCCTCTTTACCTCAAGTCAACCTCATATTCCACAGGTGTGCCCTTGCACTTTTATCTTCACTCAAGTCATTGATTTAAATATTGATACTAGCCAGCACAGGGCTGAAGACAGAGCCCGAGAACTTGACCCCAAAATCATACTCTAGCTTGTCACTAGAGTTCATTAAGGAGGGCCCTTGTGATTATGGTTATTCAAACCCTTCTAAATCTCTTAGCATCTAGCCCATGTTTCCGTGTCTTGACAGAAAAGACATCAAAAGAAAACTTGTCAGCTGTCTCTGTGAAATCTAGACTCATTAAGCTTACTGTATTTGCCTAAGCAGCCTAGCCATTTCATCAAAACAAACAAACAAACAAAAAAAAAACCCCAAGGTTTTGATATTTGAGGCAAGGAAGTATCATAATTAAGAAGCCAGTTCCCATAAAAACATCATAATTTTTAATAAAAAGTGCCACATTTCTCAAAGTCCAAAGGAGAAATTTCCTTGCTATTCTTACTCCTATCAGAAGCTCTTTTCTGAAACTTTTTTTTGTTTAAGCAAATATTGTAAAATTTTTTCCAAAATAAAAACAACTTTATTATTTATCCTGACTGTAAAATTAACATATGCAAGTTGTGAAAAATTAAAACAATATAAAAAAATATGGAGAAAAAAGTAGAAATCCCCAAAACCCAACCAACTATCACAGTTAGCATCTGGAGGATGCATTTTCTCATGTAAATATACAAGAATGATATTTAAAATATTTAATGACTAGGCCGGGCGCTGTGGCTCACGCCTGTAATCCTAGCTCTTGGGAGGCCGAGGCGGGCGGATTGCTCAAGGTCAGGAGTTCAAAACCAGCCTGAGCAAGAGTGAGACCCCGTCTCTACTATAAATAGAAAGAAATTAATTGGCCAACTGATATATATATAAAAAAAATTAGCCGGGCATGGTGGCGCATGCCTGTAGTCCCAGCTATTCGGGAGGCTGAGGCAGGAGGATCGCTTGAGCCCAGGAGTTTGAGGTTGCTGTGAGCTAGGCTGACGCCACGGCACTCACTCTAGCCTGGACAACAAAGTGAGACTCTGTCTCAAAAAAAAAAAAAAACCAAAAAAAAAAAAAATATTTAATGACTGGTATAGGAAAGGCACTGACCAATCAGAACACAGACTCTAGCCATCCACAATGAGTATGTCTATGTGGCTTACCAGTGAGTACTGGCTGAAATTCAGTTCTGTGTGTGCACACAGAAGTGTGTGTATATGTGCCAATAGGATCAAATCTTTCTTCTAACCGAAATAATACATGTTTCTGTATATACCATTTTTTCACTCAGAAGATTGTAGACATTTTCATATATCAATATAAAAATATCTATATCTTCACTTTTAATTAATGTAGAGTTTTCCACTGTATGACTCTAGAAAAATTTATTTAACCAGTTCTCTGGTTGTCCAATTTTTTCACTATAAAGAATTGGGCTCAACAGCTTCCTTTAAATTTGCTGCTCTTATTGTTTTGTGAGGTCATCCTCAGTAAACTACCAAGAAGTAACAGGATGATGGGCATTTGTTCCAATGAATATATATCCCCCTCTGCAGATGGAGATCATCTTCCCTCAGTCTCCCAGCTGTCCTGAAACAGGGGGTGTCCATCTTACAGTGGGAAAGGCCTCTGGCCAGGACAGCCTGCTTCAGGGTCAGGATCTCCTAAGGAAAGGGGTATTGTATGTGTCCTTCTGCCCACCTTACCTGCTTTGGCTTCTGCATAGTTCTTAACTATCCCTACAATTTTGACTACCCTTGTTTCCAAACCCTCTGTACCTGGGCATCCCTGGAATTCTTCTGTGTGTTGCATGGACTGACCCCAACGATTGATACAAGCACCCATCAGTGCATTGACTTTGGCTTGCAGGTCTCACTCCTGGCTTAACCTTTGCCTTGATTTGGCTGCAATTTCTGGCTTCTGGCTGCCTTTCTGCCACTACTCGGCTGCTGCCTTGGAGACCCGGAATGTTGTTTAGCCTTCTGTTAACTCAAATCATGTCTTTGTTCCAGACAAGTCATTTCAGCGTGTGCCTGCTTTCCTAAGCCCATTTGAATCAAGTGCATTAGTAAACTCTTGCCCAGTTGTGCAGAGTTCTGTGACTGGTGGCCCAGAGGTATACCATCAATCTGTCAGACCATATTTTTAGTTTCATCCATAACTTATTGCCCAAGTAATGTGACTCACAAAATCATGTCTGGTTTATAACCACTAGCCTCTAATCTTCTGTAAGTTCCATAACCTTTAAAACTCAAAATTCTTAGTGAATCTTCTGGAGTAATCAGTAGCTTGCAGGGTAGATTTGGAGAATACCAAACATTTAGGTGTTTATAAAAAAATCTTCCTCAATTTGATGATGTAAGGACGAGTGTCACTTTAAGCTCTGGAAGTGAATCGATTTTTTTAAAGGAGGCAACTTCCAAGATTCTCAAAACAACCTTGCAGAAAGGTTGTTAATTAAAAAGTGCAACATGTAATAAATCTATTCTGAGAAAGTAAATGGGTGGGGCTGTTCCCCTTGGCTCTGCTTTTCAGAGTAAAGGCAGGAACCTTCCTATTTGCAGATGGGATTTAAGGAACTCCCAAACTGTCCTCTCCATAAGCATCCAAATAAATAGAAAGCACCTCCTCACTACTACACTTGACTAGTCTTAAAAAAAAAATTAAATAAAAAACAAATAAATAGAAAGCAAAGAGGGAGAGGGAGGCAGGAGCCAGAGGAGGAGGGAGAGGAATGTAAGGTGGTTGGGGGTGGGTAAGAGGGATGTTGATTCCCCAACAATGAAAAATTGGCACATCCCTATTGTGGAAATCATGGGTGAAGGCTGGAGAGAGAGAAAGAAAAACCTAGGCAGCCTAAACAAAGAGAGTCTAAAAGTACAATTGAGGGAAATGTTACATATCGTGGTGTTATAGATTAAAAAAAAATTTGGTTTTTATTTCTATGTAGATTTACATATGCAAGTATTAATTAAAGGACCTAGAAAAGATTTTGATGCCAATTAAATGTTCGAGGCTGCCATACTGAGGTGGAGTGTTTATCGGGCTAGGACAAAGCATTATAAGGAAAAGGAAGAAAAACAACTGTGGTGACATTGTTGATAGTCTACCTTGAAGAAACTGTTAATAAGTTAATCTAGCTTCCCATTTTACAGATAAAGAAACTGATGTCCAAAAGGAAGAGACTCGCCCAAGCTCAGACATTTAGGGTCACAGCCAGAACTAGAAGACACATTTTCTAATTCCTTTTTCACTATTCTTTCTCCTACATCACCATGGCCTTTTTTTATGTCTTAGGAGGAATTTGCTTTTATTTATTTATTTATTTATTTATTTGACACAGAGTCTCACTCTGTTGATCAGGCTAGAGTGAGTGCCATGGCATCAGCCTAGCTCACAGCAACCTCAAATTCCTGGGCTCAAGTGATCCTGCTGCCTCAGCCTCCCAAGTAGCTGGGACTACATGCACGTGCCACCATGCCAGACTCATTTTTTCTATATATATTAGTTGGCCAATTAATTTCTTTCTATTTATAGTAGAGACGGGGTCTCACTCTTGCTCAGGCTGGTTTCGAACTCCTGACCTCGAGCAATCCGCCCGCCTCAGCCTCCCAGAGTGCTAGGATTACATGTGTGAGCCACCGTGCCCGGCCAGGAATTTGCTTTTAAAAAGGCATACTGCACTTAATTTTTTCTGCCCAGTTTTTAAAGGTGAGTTATTTTTGAGTTATTTATTTGAATAGAGAAAACTAATTTGATGTAAAAATAATAGAAAACTTCTGCTTTGAATCTGGGTGGGCTCAATCAGAAATCATCCATCTTTCATATCCAGAAAGATGCCAACTCCACAATTCAGACTGGAAGACGTGGGCATATTGTCACCAGCTGGTAACAGAATATCTAAAATGAAGGTATAGGAACTAAAGACCACACATCACCAGCTTAAATACCAGGTAAGCATCAAAAGATTCAGAGAAATAATACATGGTTGTTTTGTTTAACTTTGGAAGGGAAAAAGAAGGGCAGCTTTTGAAGGTCTGGGTGAGGGAGGGTGCAGTAGCTTGTTTGCTGTCGCACCTACGACACTACGCTGGCTGCCTCACCCATGTATCCCGTATACATTTCCTGGAATATAGAACCTTTGACTTGGGACAAGGAGGTTGTTCTTATAGAAAATACATTAATCCTTGGGTCCCAGCTGCTTTCTGGGAGGGACGACTCTCAGTTTCCCCACCCCTAGGCATTGTGGACCTGTCGGTCACAGCTCCCTTTTCCTACATCTGTCTGTATGGACTGTGCTCGAACCCCCATGGGCGGCTGTGGGTCCATGTGTGAGTGTGTCTGCCCCTTGTAATGTCCATAAATGGGGGCATACACAGTGTTATGGGTTGAACTGCATCCCCCAAAATTCATGTACGTTGAAGTCTAACCCCCAGTACCTCAGAATGTGACATTATTTGGCAATAAGGTCATTGCTGATGTAATTAGTTTAAATGAGGTCATACTGGTTTAGAGTGGGCCCCTAATCCGATATGAGTGGTGTCATTATAAAAAGAATGCCGTGTGAAGAGAAAGTGACAGGCATAAAGGTAAGACAGTGTGAAGAGACACAGAGAGAAGATGGCCATCCACAAGCCCAGGAGAGAAGTCTGAAACAGATCCTTCTCTCACCACCCTTGGAAGAAACCAACCCTCCAAAACTGTGAGACAAATGTCTGTTGTTTAAATCCCCCAGTTTGTGGGACTCTGTTATAGCAGCCCTAGCAGACTAATGCATGTGGCATTGTTTGGTCTCTTAATTCTTTTCCCTTAAGAAATAGAGCTCATTCCATATCTGTACATAAAGGTATACCTTGTTCATTTTAATAGTTGCAGAGTATTTGCTTCATTGAAATATTTCCCTATTGGTAGTTATTTGCTTTTATTCGACATTTTGTTGTCCCAACAGTGCCGCCACAATGCTGCTTTATACATGTATCTTTGTGCACATGTGCAAGCATATCTGCAGGGTAAATTCCTAGAAGTAGAATTTCTTGGTCAAGGGGGGGAAATATTCTATATTAAGAATAAAAATAAGTTAATGGCAAAAAAATCTAGAATAGCCAGAGGATGGAAGGAAGAGATGAGTCAAGGGAGGGAACAGCGTCATCTGAGCGTTCACGCCGACACCATTGAGTAATGAAAGTCATTGAGGGGGCCACATCAGCTGTACTGAGGAGCCGGTTTTGCTTGTAGCCTTTGCTCTAACCAGAGGCAAATTTCTGCCCACATATAAAATGCAGAAGTTAATTGTGTGTTTGTATTTTTTTAGAGGTGGGGTCTTGCCCTGTTGCCCAAGCAGGACTCAAGCTCCTGGGCTCAAGTGATCCTCCCGCCTCAGCCTACTGAACAGCTGTGTGCACAGGTGGACGGTCGTTATGCAGAAATGCTCAGTTAACTTCCCCTGAGGAGCCTGGCTCCTCATTAAAAATCTGTGTGGGATTTGTCAGGCCTGACCATAGGCAATCACAAGGGTTCTGCCTGGCAGGCCTGGGGGAAGCCTGCTCTCCCCACACCAGACACGTGCACAGCCAGTGCCCGGCACCCTCGGAGGGGGGTCGTAGTCAAGGACTCAGGCTCCCCTGGCTGGTCACGCTCTTCACGTATTTGCACTCCTAGCCCCTGTGCCTTTGTTCCTGGGGTTTTCTTATCTGGCCTCCTTAGGAGAGGAGGAGGGGGAAAGCTTGAAGACTTCCCCCACTCTGACTCAATATCAGTACTTTTCCATTCCTATACCTTCCCCCTCAGTCACTCCCAACCTCAAGGTCCACAAAACTGTCAGCGACTTTTGTTGGGACTTCCTCAGCAGAGAGACGCTCCCACTGTGCTGATCCACTGACCCTCCTCTGGCACCTGCACCACTCCAAGGGAGTCAGCACTTTCTCTGGTTTTAGCTTCTTGCTTGTACTATTGCAGTAAATGGTTAAAGACCTCACTCTCATTCCTGGCTTGTCGCTTTCACTGGCCACTCTGACACCTGGCGGCTCAGCTCCCTCTCCCAACTGAGCTGAGCTCCTGACATGCCCCCCCAAGCCTGGCTCTGGCGATCTCCTCTCAGTGGGCTCATGGCAACCAGCAATGAGTTAAGGATGTTAGCTCATCTAACCCGTCCCCCCGTCTTCATATCTTCCACCACCATGGGACTAGGAATATTTTAGCGATAACCAGGCAACAAATCTCTTTGCCCATCTGGTCTTGATAGCTGAATGCTCAGCGTTACTTAATCCTCAGCAAAGGAGCAATGGGAGAGGAACCAACATTTGCGGAGTGTCTCTTCTGTATGCCAGTCCCTTAAGCATGCATCATCTTGCTTAATCCTTACAACAACCTCTCGTAGTGGGGCCATCATAACAGCTGAGAAACCTGAGCAATTCCACAAAGTGGTGGTGTCAGGACACTAGCTGGGACCCACCTGCAGTGCTCCGTCCACCATCCCATGCCACCTCCCCAGGGCTTACCGGCTGCTTCCCCGGGAAGCTCTGGACAGGGGTGCGAAGCCACCCTTGACTGGCCCCTGCAGAAGACAGCCACAAACTGCGGCGGCAGGGCTGCATGTACCTTGGGGTCGGCTTTCACCCCCAGGAAGAGGTCGTCCTTCAGCTTTTTCTGGCAGTGCTCACACGTGCAGTCAAAGTAGTACTGCTTCTTCAGCTGCTTCTTGCGCTCTTCGCTGACGTTGAGGAAGTCGATGTAGGACACGGTCAGCTCCTCTCCTTCTGAGATCTTGCCCAGGGCCCGGAGCTCAATTCTGGGGCAGGGCGAAAAATAAAAAGAGTAAGTAGAATCTAGGCCTATGGAAATGGATTCGTGCTCTCCAAGGCTTCATGAAGTCGAGTCTGAAAGACAGTGACTTCCACTAGCACTCTGAGAACACTCCCATTCCCCTCAAAAGGGGAACGTGACTTAAAGGACAGTTTTCTGGATAATTCTACTCCACTCGTTATAATAGTCAAATATGCTCCATTCCATTAATGGCTCTGGAATCAGGTCACATAGACGCCCAGTAGAGGGCTGTGCTCAGTCACAAGACCATACACAGCTTCCACACCCAGTGTCAGCCCCATACATTTAGCTACTGATCATCTGTAACAAAGGAAGGAAGAAGTCATAAGGCAAAAACTCCATGCAAGAAAAGACCTAAAAACCATTTCTGGTTAATTTAGGGACTAATCTCTTGGAAACATATGCACATTCGGTTACCCACAGTCTTGGCCCACTCTGTATCTAACTTTAAGCTCCCTCTTACCTTGACTTCAGCCCAGTGGGTCAGGCCTATGTTATATGAGGAGACTTATGCCCAATGGATATCAGTGAAGGCAAATAAACAAAGGCTGGCTCTGTCATCCCTCCACATTGTTTATTTCTGTGTTTGCTAGGAGACATGGCTTATTGGTTGAAGGTGGTTAGAAAGAAGAGATGGCATTTCAATTCCCTTCTGGCTTAGACCTGATCTCACAGTGCTATCCACCTTACCAGGTAATAGACGCTGAAGGTGCTGAAGGAAAAAGCCCCCTGCAGAAAGGCAACCAGCTGAGCCCAACAGGTGGAGGCCAGCTCAGAGGCCGTTCAGCCACGTACCCTCCAGGCAAGGCCAAATGGCTGCAGAAAACAAGTGGTGAGGCCTGCACGCTGGGCCCTATGCCATTCTCCTGTATCTCCCCAAGATCCTGGGGCCTCACAGCCTGGGTGAAACGATCACCCAGACAGCAAGTGGCAGGATGCAGAGGGCTGGGGAGAAAATCTGCAGGGAGGTCTGTAGCCATTTCTTTTACCTCCCATAAAAGCTTAGTAAGACAACATGCAAAAGGCAGGGGGAGACTCCAGCACTCCAGAAGGGTCCCAGTCAAAGGCAGCCCCATACTCTGAGATGACACCCAAGGGACCAACTGATGGATGGCAGTGATATGCATGTCCAGGCATCTAAAGTGAGCACTTAAGGATGGTAAACCTTCTCCCAAAGTGGGATACACTGATGTGCCCAATAAATGTGATAATATGTACGAAAACAACTCACATGGAAGCTGGAAAAACCTAAGTGTCTGCTCATCTCTTATTCTTTCTTTCCTTTCTTCCCCACCCCAATTGTCAGTAGCAAGTGATGAGAAGCAAGTAGGAGAGGAATGCTGTGTGATTCTGCTCACAGCTCTGCTTAGAAGCCTAGTATGTCTGAGTTCAGGGGACGCTCAATTCTCGCATGAGGATGCTGACACAAGAGAGGTAAGCAACTTCCCCCAAAGTCCCACACACTGTGGCAACAGTCAGGAGTGGAACTCAAGTGCCATTCATGATTCCCCATGTCATACTGGCCTTGCCTGATTGTTTCCAAGCTGCCTTCCAGGTCATCGATGCACAGGGAATTAGATGCAGCAAAGCCCTTGCTTTTTAGGACTCCACTAATGTCCTAAATAGTTCTGTGTGAGCAACTCCTGGGCCAGTGTGGAGTATGGATCTCTGGTGTCTGGCCCTGGTGGGTAAGTAACCAGTTCTTCCCATACTAGCCCCCTTTCCAGAGGCAGCTCACTGTAGTGACATATCCTAATTCAACAGTGACTCAGTGGACAACTGGGTTGGAACTTCCAGTAACTTTGCTTCCCATCATGGTTTGACAATTTAAATAAGATCTCAGGGTGCCTTACATTATATCAATGGTATTAGAGATTTTTCAAAACCAAATTAACTTAATGTTACTTAAATATGAAAAAATGTATATATGTCCACCCCATTTTACCTTACTTGGAAACGGGGGGAGGGGGGGTTGGGGGAGGAAGAATGGTCACCAACACGGAATAAGCTCACTGTGGGAGTCAGGAGATGAGGGGTTTTAGCCACGTCCCTCCCTCCAACCAGCTTCCTTGGACGAGTCTCTTTCCCACTCTGGACCCCAGACCCCTTCCATTCCCCAACACTCTTCAATTCTATAGCTCAGCTAATGGAGCCACAAGTAGGCAAGTTATTTACGTATTTCTTGCAGAGGTTAGGAACAGAGCCCAGAACCCAGAGACTGAGGACTAGGAAGGTCCCTGGAGATGCTCTCCTCTTGATCTTTGCTCTACAGATGTGGAACCCAAGCCCAGGACATGATGTGCATCGTCAAAGTCACATGCAGTGCACACCAACACAGCTCATATACACTGGCCACTCCTACCCCTGCTTTCCCAAATCCCAAATTCCCACACAGCATTTTGTTCTTAATCCAGAGACCATTTCAAGGACTTTCAAGCCCAGCCTGAGAAAAAGACTCATCTGTGTCCATTGGATTGTCATTAAAAAACATCAAAAGTAAAATTTAACCTAAACCACTAATTTATAGTTGACCAGAAGTGGTAAACAGAATACTATGAATAGATATTTATCAAAATATCACAGTAAGGATGCTATTTTCTCATAGCATAGTGTCTGGGTGAGCAGTCAGGGCTTACAAACAGACACAGTCCTTTATAGGTCAATGATATCATCAGTCCTCATCTCATGGTAAGCAGGGTTTAGGGTGACAAGGTAGACTTCTGCTAAGATGGTGTGGACTAGAAGGATTCATGCTCTGAGGCTGGAGAAGCAGTGGAAGTGAGGAGTGACAGAGGGGGAAGAAAGGAAGGAAAATAAAGCAAAGGCAAGGCATGTGGTGTGTGGACAAGGAATACATTGTTAATTTGAAATCATTAAAAACACACCATTCAGTGAAGACGAGACACTGGGCTGCAGAAAGACATCACAGACCGACTACAGCCAAGGAGTCTTGGAAATGGGCCCCAGCAAAGCAGGCAAGTGAGGGAGATGGGTCAGAGGAGCAGGGATGCTTGGAAGGACTGACCCACCTCATCTGGGTGTGAAACATGGCTTTCACTGCCTCATGACTGAAAGACAAAACAGACACCCGAATGGAAATCATTACCATTGGCTGATCCAGTGTGGCTAGCAAGGGTGCACAGCATTCTGGGACACACAATCAAAGCTTTGGTCACTGCAGCAACCTTTATCTCAGCCCCTCTAGCAGCTCCCATTGGCTAAGACACAGCCTGGTATAGTGGAAAGCACACTGAATTTAGAAAGAGAGGGTACTCAGCCCTGAGCAAGTTACTTTCCTTCCCTGGGCTTCACCTGTAATGAGACTGTTGTGAGACAATGCACCTAAAAAACATATGGGATGTTGTTATAATTATCCCACTAACAAGCATTCTGGATGAATAACTGTTGCCTCTTTGGATGTCTGTCTTGGGGAGAGTTTGACTGAGAGTGGAGACTGGTTAGGTCATGCAGGTAGCACGTAAAAATTGTCAGGGTTAGAATTGGGCCCCTAACCCCATGTCCAGGGTTCTTTCCACTATGGCAGGCAGCTGGGCAGTAACTGCAAAGCCACCTTCTTGCACAAAAGCCAGGAAGCCTGGATAAAACATGGGTGCTAGAAATTAGTAGATGCAAAGAAGGCAGAGCAAACACTGAAGATGACCCGAGGAAAGAGCTCCTAGGCTCCTGTGGTTGTTACACACATTGATGAGAGGAGCCCTGGACCCAGGAGATGAGGGGTTTTAGCCACTTAGGGGAGCACCATCTCTAAAGCTCTGCCATATGTGTGGCTGAATTTGATCCTCTTGGCCAAGCAGGTTAAGCTTGGACAACAGCCCTCCAGGGAGGATTCCATGAGGTCCAGGCCAATGACCCCAAGAGGCTTAGGAAGGGAAACACAAATGCTAAGAAAAGATTATCATCTGGGTCCAAGATAAACTTTCCCATCTTGAGAGACTTTCTTAATTACTTAAAAGCCTGGTTTCAAAAATAGGAAGGAAAAGGGAAATCAGAGTCCTTGTTATTTTAAAGCTTAAGCTGGATCCTCATCTGAGAACCAGAAACCATTGTCTTTGGCTTCTAGGAAGTTTTGAGGGGAAACATGCTCATTACTGATGGCTCAGAGTAGACTTGCATCTGTCATGATAGCTCATCTCTAGGAGCAAAAGGAATTAATATTGCTTGGGCCTCATTCCCCCACATCTCCCCAAGCTGAGCTGCAGACAAACAGGGGCTCATCCCATATATTGATTTTGATCCACTTGTGTCCCACCCCCAAGATTCATTCTTTGCACTTAGGTCACTGATCTGAGCCTTCCTAGGGGCAGAGGGCTGACCCCTGAGGGCTGCTCGCCCAAGTTCCTTTGCTCTCTGGCCTCTGGTTGGGGTTTGGCCAACAGGAGGACATCAGAAGGTGGGAGAAATGAGAGGTTGGAGTATTTAGTCCACTAGCTTCCTCTCTGCCGCTCCATGGTTCCAGCAGTGGCTGGTTTCTCTGCAGCTGTAAGCCACAGCTGAGCAGTTGGGGACCCACCTAGCACGCTTGGCACTCACCAGCTACAGGAACAGCATTTCCTTTACTCGCCCCTCCACATGTAGGGGTGGTAATGGTCTCACATGTTGCTAGACCCTGGCACCTCACCATTCCTTGTTAGTTTCTTAAACGCTGCCCACACTTCTTTTTTTTTTTTTTTTAAGTCAGAGTCTCACTTTGTTGCACGGACTAGAGTGCCGTGGTGTCAGCCTAGCAGCTCACAGCAACCTCAAACTCCTGGGCTCAAGCAATCCTCCTGCCTCAGCCTCTCGAGTAGCTGGAACTACAGGTGCATATGCCACCATGCCCAGCTTTTTATATATATGTGTATATATATATATATATATTTAGTTGGCCAATTAATTTCTTTCTATTTTTAGTAGAGATGGGGTCTCACTCTTGCTCAGGATGGTCTCGAACTGCTGAACTCAAACAATCCATCCACCTCAGCCTCCCAGAGTGCTAGGATTATAGGCATGAGCCACCGTACCCAATTGTCCCTTCATTAAATTCTATCAGAGTAAATCCTTTTGAGTGTGCCTCCTGGGACCTTGACTAATAGCATACTTCTGCCACACTCCTCAGTCAATGTCATTCTGCAATGACCTACCTCTAGGGATAATCCCAGGCTTCAAGTTTTAAAATAGTAGTTAGAGGTTTACCTAAAACATCTAGGAAGCCTCAAGAAACATGCAAAGACTCAGGAATAACCCATTTTGAATTCTTTGATATCCTCCCTGACACCTTTCTCCCATCCACAGTTATTCTGGAATGAGGCTCCTATTTGCTGTACATTTGAAATCCATGCTAGTCCAGCTTCAGCAGGTCGACTTTGGCTTAAGTCAAGTGGAAAAAATACCATAAGGTCTCCCTATGCCCATCACACACCCCCAGTTAAAGACATACTCACTTGCCGTTGTTAAATATGACGGTGCAGTTGGGCCAACAGTCGTGGTTCACCAGGCCCAGGTTGGGGAAGATGCCCACGCCCACTGCCTGCAGGCCTCTCTGGTCACTGAGGGTGAAGCCGTTGCAGTTAATCTACCACAGGAAAAGATAAAAGAGTCAGTCAACAGACACAGAGTAGGAACAGAACACCATTCTAGCTGTTGAAAGGGAGCTGAAAAAAACAGAAGACCCAGTCTTGCCCTGAAGTCTGGAAATAAAACAATTAGTTCCCTGTTCTCTACATAACTCCAAATGACTCCCAAGATTAACACTATGGGAGAGTCCCATATCTGCAAAAACTGTAACCCTTGCATGTTTTTGGTGGTTGTATTCTAAAAAGGCCAAAGATGAAAATGGAGGCTGGGTACAGTAGCTCACACCTGTAATCCTAGTACTCTGGGAGGCTGAGGCAAGAGAACTGCTTGAGCTCAGGAGTTTGAGACCAGCCTAAGCAAGAGTGAGACCCTGTATCTACTAAAAATAGAAAAATCAGCCAGGCTTGGTGGTACATGCCTGTAGTCCTAGCTTAGTCAAGAGGCTAAGGCAGGAGGATCACTTGAGTTTGAGGTTGCTGCAAACTAAGCTGATGCCACAGCACTCTAGCCTGGGTAACAGAGTAAGACTCTGTCGTCTAAAAAAGAAAAAAAAAAAGATGAAAATATTCCCCTTTTTCCATATCTGGATCTGATATGAGGCTTCCTTAGTATCTGCCATGGTTTTTCTCCCCATGCCCTGCTGTGAATGTGTGTGTGTGTGTGTGTGTGTGCCTGCTTCTCCCTCCCCTGCCTCCTTTGCCTACTCACCCTCAACTCCTATAGCTGTTCACAAAACAAAATTGACATCTCTTCGGAGTTATTTTGTGTCAGGGGGATAGTTTTATACTCCCTACTCACATTTTAAAATCTGGTGAGTGCCATATTTAACACCTATCTCTGAAATGCAAGGTGCATCAAATCCGTTGTTACTCATGTAGGATTCAATTCATTTTCCTTTCCTTAAAAGTAAGTAGTTGTTTATAGAAACAGATTCCAAATATCTGTGCTTATGATATGAAAAATGCATAAGAATACATATAACCTAGAATATATTAATAACTGCACATGAATTTCTACTTTATATATAATACATATATGAACACAGTATGCATTTGTGCACTCACGTGGCTGTTTGTCACAGATTTGGAGCAGTGTCACCTTCTCCATTTATTCTCATAGGACACTTAGCAAGTGTAGGACGTTCAGCCTGTGAGGACCCCTAACAAGCTGTATTACTTTGGGCAAATTTCTTTCTTCTCTGAGTTCTGGTTTTCCTATCTGCTGGTTGAGTAAGTTGTACTAGATGAGCTCTAAGGATCCTTTCAGCTCTAACCTTTGGTAATTAGGCCATCTGTGGCCCTAGTCCCTGGGCCACTTAAAGATGTTCAGGATTGGTCTAACACACAAATTCACCCCAAGGCGACAGAGCACAACAATTAAGAGCAGAAGCTCTGGCCCCAGAGAGCACACACTGCTGCTAGACCTTCCTTGGACACTGGATAGCCATGTGGCCTTCAGAGGTCAAATAACCTCTCTGGGCCTATGTTCTCTCTTCTATAAAATAGAAATGTTAAAAGCATGGACCTCACCTCGTGTTGTAAAGACTGCATGAAATAATATATGGGAACCCGTGGTAGTTAATTTTATGTGCCAACGTGGCTGGGCCATGGTGCCCAGGTGTTCGGTCAAACATTCTTATGTTTCTGTGAAGGTGTTTTTTGCAAGAGATTAACATTTACATTGGTGATCTTTGAGTAAAGCAGAGTGCCCTCCATAATGTGAGTGGGCCTCATCCAGTCAGCTGAGGACCTTACTAGAATGAAGGCTGATCCCAGCTGAGCAAGAAGGAATTCTGTCAACAGACATCCTTTGGACTCGCCACTCTTCCGTGGGCCTCCAGCCTGCTGGCCTATCCTGCAGATTTTAGACTCACCAAGCCTCCACAATCTCTCTTTCCACAGGGTGAAGACTGGGGAGATGTTAAGTGTGATCATGCTGTTGTTGCTATGACAACAGCCTGCTCGCCATTACCACGTAAGGGGCCTGGCGTGCCAGATGGAAGACCACAGACCCGGGCCTGGGCCTCCTGATCCACCAGGCGCCCAACCCCACCTTCTGGACTCTTGTAGCCTCTCCTGGCTGTGGTGCTCCAGCCACCAAGCCCTGACTCCCCTCTCCCTGGCTCATGCCCTCCCCCGACTGGTCCCCATCAATCCTGCCTGGCAGACCTGGGCAAAGGCTTCCAAAGTAACTGATGGGCAGGAAGGGATGGTGATTGTGGGTCTTTGTTTTCAATGCGGAGAGAAGAAAATTTAGAATGCACAGATAAGCAAGAAGATAAATTACCATCTAAATCTACCATCCGGAGATAATAAATAAAAGTTTGTATGTGGGATGCCGATTTCATATAGGGCAGGAATGATCCCATAGTAGACGATGCCAGAAAAATAGAGTATGAAATGTGAGTTCTTCATTTCAGCTTCTGTCCCCATTCAGTCCTTTCTTGGCCTCTCCTCTGGCATGGCAGCTTCTGGAAACTCCTTAGTTGGACAATCCCAGCTGTCACTAACATACCTCCTTTAAGAGGACTCATATGCTAGAATCTCTGGATTTTTTTAGTTGCGTCATTTAGGGGCCTGTCCCTGGGCTCAGAAATGGAAGGGTGAGTAGGTGGTTCTGCTACGTCTGGTAAACTGAGGGCAGACATCCCCAGAGCCTCTGGCTGCCTGGGGAGACACAACCTTTATGGAAATAGAAGTCATTGTCCAGGGCCAATGGGGCTTCCCCTTTAGAGCTGTTCACCTCTGAAAAAACACCACCCTCCCAAAGGGGGAGCAGGGAAGGAAGGGGGAGAAGGTCAGGGAGGGCAGAGAAGGGCACCCAGGGCCCTACCACTCCGAAGATGTGCGAGATGTACTGCATGCTGAACTGCTGGCTTTGGGGCGGCCAGTACTGCAAGAACGTGTCCACGTCCACCCGCAGCTCCTTCTGTTCCTCCTCCCCAAAGTGCTCCACGTGGTTCTGCAAGTCATCCACGGCGACTAGGCAGCCCTCTGTGAGCCCGGTGCCCTCTCTCTCCACCCGCCACATGATGCGCGCTGCCAGCCTGTGGAGAGAGCAGTGTCAGGGAGGCCACCACTGCATGCATGCATGCATTCATTCATTCATTTGACAAACACTGGGTGTCTGATGCATTCCAGGGACAGTGTTGGGCCCAAGATACAATTTGGAACTGGATGGATAGAATTTCTTCTATCGTGATGCTTCTTATAGTGGGTGGGACATGGTAAACAAGATCATTTTAAGTAGTAAGTACTATGCAGAAAATAAAACAGGGTGACAGGACAGAAAGTGGCTGGGGGAGGAGAAGCTGCGGCCATCTGGGGCAGGGGGAGGTATCAGGAGGAGGCCCGTTTGGGCTACAACTGGAAGGACAGACAGAGCAGGCCCTGCAAGGCTGGGGGGAGAGCACATAAGGAGAAGAGAGCAGCACTCGCAAAGGCCCTGAAGGAGGAACGAGCGCTGCATGGTGGAGAAACAGCAAGAGGACCGGGGTGGCTGGAGCACAGGGAGCAAGGAGTAGAGACCAGATAAAGGCAGAGAGGTGGGCAGGAGCTGGATCACAGGGGGCCTGGGGACGCAGAGAGGCGTGGCAACCTGGGTCTCTCCTGGCAGTGTGTCTTCCTGGGATGAACGCTGACAAGGAGTTGGACGAACCGTTTCCACTTCTTACTGTGTGAGCCTGGGCAAGTCGCTTGACCTCCCTGAACCTATCTGGTGGCCAGTAAAGAAGGGACAATTTTCGCTGCTATGCTGCCCTCCAGAGGTATTCAGGAGACAAAAGGAGGTAATAGATGTCTGTGTCACGTGTGAACTTACTTGTATTCTTAATGATTGGGTAGAAACAAAGTGGAGAAGGCGGTTGGGGTGGGGAAACAGTGTGAGCAAAGGCCCGGAGGCAGCGCCGGCATGCACGGCCAGGAAGCAGGGAGGGCTCTGGCCTGGCAGGAAGGATAGGGCTCTGGGGGAAGAGAGGGAGGAAAAAGGCACAGGAGAGGACCCAGAGAGCACAGGCCTTGAGGGTGAGACAGGAGGGGCATACTTCACCCTAGGCTCCAGCCCATTTTGCCAGATCTTCAGTTTTTCTTCAACAGAAGCCAGAAACCCTAATTTTTAAAATGTGAAATTTCCCAATTTGTAAACATTGGTGGGCCAGTTTTAAAATACCAAGCACTGGAGAGCCACACAAGAGCAGTCCGCAGGCTGGCTCCAGCAGCGGCTACAGTTTGGGGTCACTGCTGTAGACACCCGGTTCTCCCTCCAAGACATGAAGGGCATGAACAGAAGTGACCAGATCCAGTCTCTCTGAGGCTCTTTCCTGATTTGCAGTTGGCCTGGCTTCCTTGGGCCTGGGAATGGTGTCACTGTCCCCAGCCCCAGCCTGACATTTGGGAATCCCAAGCACCATTCCAGGCCCCGCTCTGACCTGATGTTCTCGTTGGGCACCTTCCCGTATCTCTTGATGGCAGAACACTCGTTCTTGTGGTTCAGCCAAGCGTCCTTCTGGCAGGTGCGGTCACAGTAATGGGCAAACTTGCACTGCCCGCAGCGATGGAGCTTCTCCTGCCTCTTGAAGCATGTGTGGCACACAAAGTTAACGAGGCTGCAAATGAGGAGCAGACACGTGACCGGGGGGCACAGTGGAAAGGGCACCATGCTGGCTGGTGGGAGACCCGGGCTCCGATACTGACTTAGTGAGCCAGTCCTTGTCTTTCTAGACTTGAGATTCCCGCTTTTCAAAATGAGGAACTTGGACTTCCAAAGGTCCCTCCCAGCTATAACTATCCATTTAGCAGATATTTTCAAGTGACCCTGATGAGGGGGCCGCTATTGCCCTCTGCATATAAGCCCTTCAGTTCAATTCAGGCAAGAGTACATTCATGACCCATCTGTGTTAGACACTGGGAATGCCACAGATTTCACCAGAGAAACTACTGAACTTGCAGTCACCATGCAGTGTGACAAGACCATGACAGGGGAGCACCAGATATTCCTGGAACACACTGGAGAAGACACCTGAGAAACACAGGAAGTCTTCCAGGCCAAGGGAATGGGCTGAAATTCCTTATAGTACCCTGGCCAAAAGTCACAGGTCATCCGCACTGTGTCCTGGGAGGAGGCATTTTGTGTGACATGTCCTTCTCATTGTTGAACATAATGTCCCCTTCCCAAAAGGCTCTCAAAACATAATTATCTACAATATGATGAGATAAGAAGTAGGATAGTGGTGTACATGAAAGGAGGTCTACACACTATATGTGCCAGTTCTGTGTGTTTTGCAACAGTAAGAATTACAAGGTTATGGATGTCACTAGTGTCATCGGATGTATTCTCCCAGCTCAGAAAGGCTGGAAGTGATGAGGAGGAATAATGCATGCCCATTCCATGGGTGAGGGAGAGATATACAGGAAGATGAGGCTCCTAACCCTGTGCTTCCGGCCCCCCAGTGTTCCCATTACAGAGCCACATGTCCCCATGTTAAACCTGCCATTCAAATGGAACAGGATACACAAGAATCATATTTTAAGATGTAACCTGACAGCCAGACTGAGTGCAATCTGATGTGATCCTATATCTCTGGGCCCCAACTGCACATTCCTGCAATGCAGGGAAGAGAAATCCCTGCCATGGAAGCAAAAAAAAAAAAAAAAAAAAGATGAAAACAAGTTCAGTGACTTGCAGGAAAGTGCTGAGCTCCCTGGGAGGAAGTGGATATGTAAACTCAGGTTGGAGTCAGCAATCTAAACAGGGATCTCGAAAGTATAAGTAAACAGGGTCTTTTTGGAATCACAGAATTGCAAAGCCTGGAGGAAGAAACTTCACAGAACATCCAAGCACAGAAATCCCTGTGTCCATCCCTGACCAAGAATTTTCTAATTCCCACAGTGAAGAAGAGTTCACTGTTTCTAGGAACTGTCAGTTAGTTGTTGGCCAGTCCTAATTGTTGCAAACATCCTCTATGTGTTAAGTTTGAATTTGCCTTCCCAGAAAACACTCCTGTACCCTAATTTGTCCCTCTGGATCCTCGCCCCATGCAACAAGCCTGGCCAGGTCAGTTTTGCCAGAATTTGAAGCCCCCTGCCTTGCTTCTCATTCATTTCCTTTCTCCAAGTTAAATGCTCCCAAATCCTAGAATAATTCCTTGTACTACATGGTTTCTGGAATTCTCCCACCATTCTAGTGGCCTCTGACATTCCTGCAGCAGGTCCCTACAGCCAAAGGAAGGTGGGTATAGCATAAGATCAGGTGGCCATTGCCTGGGGTCAGACTCCAGGAACAGCCTGAAGGCCAGGCCCGGTGGTCCCAGTACAGCATCTAGAAGGGGAGAGACGAGTGTAGAGCCAGCTGAGCACAATGCATGGGCTGCTGGTCTAAGCTACATCCTGGGATTCCTAGAGGGCTGGAAGTTTTCAGCCTCTGGCTGGCCAACTCAACACACTGCTATGGCCTCATCTGCTATGAGATACGTTGCTAGTAATTTCTTAATAATCATAAAGTGCTCAAGGGCGTGAAAGGTCAGTACTTATTTGTAAGTTAGAGCAAATTCAAGGTTATCCTCTAACAACATCTTCCTTACTCTACACCAGCCTTCCCTTAAGCTTTTCTGGTGAGAGAGGAGGAGTAGAATTACACTAGCATACTTGGAATTGCACAGAATCCACAGCCCATTATAACTAAGCAGAGGGTGTACGCTGCTTAAGAAGGTCATTTGTCACGAGTGCCCAAGCAGGATAGAGCACATGGGGTTTACGTGGAACCCTGACCATTTAGTGACATCTCTAAACCCCTAGAGATGGGGAGCTATAAATTTCTCTCGTCTGTCTTGAATCTAGATTGCATTCTCTCAAAGGAATTTGAGGCTTGTTAGCAGGGGCTGGTTCATTGCTGAAGGATCCGAGTAGATTGGGTCCCAGGAAGGCTCCAAATCGTGTCTCCTGGACATTCAACTGTGAGACCCTAGGTGTCAGCACTTCACAATCATGGTGCCCAGAACATAGTATCCAGATATGGTGCTATTTACACTTCCTGGACCTCAACATTGTGCTTCCATCAGTTTGAAAAACTCACATTACTTTAAGGTCAAATTAAAAATATAATCACTAGAATCTCTGGAGTGTCCTCAAAGGTTTCTCAGAGTTTCCCTCTGTTTGCCCATAGGGCGTTGCATTTTCTAGATAGCTTTATGGAGGTATAATTGACATATAATATACTGCACGTATTTAAAAGGTACATTTTATAGGTTCTGGTATATGCATCTACGCACAGAACCATTATTCCAATCAAGATAATAAACATATCCATCAACCTCAGAAGTTCCTTCCCGACACTGACTTGTTTAACTTGAACTGGAGCCTTCACCTTTGTCCCTGTCTGGATGCTTTCCGTGTAGCATTCCAAACTGGCGAGATCACTTTGAATTTTCATTCTGTCATCTTTTATATTGGTGTGCTAAGCCTTGAGTCATCTGCAAATTTGAGAGTATGTCTTAGATTGGGAAAGAGGAAGGAGGGGCAGACGCCCACCTCTCAGGTCTTCGGACCCGGACCAGGAACACAAACCCAAGGCAGGAAAGAAAGGGAGGAGAGCCAGGAAGTGGTCTGGAAAGGGAAGAGTTAGAAGCAAGCATAATCGTGCTGCCTGTCACTTGTAACTCCATGCTTTTCTGTTCCAGGGGTTACCATCAGAGTGCAACCCCACATTAAGATTGCTCTAATATTTTATGCCCAAATTGATGTTTTAGAATATTCTAGTATAATATCCTCATCTTTTTATTCATATACATATATTGACGTATTCATATTTCATGTATACACTGAAATTTGAGCTACCAAACAAAAACTTTGCATGTCACAGTTCTCATTCTGTTTCACTGTTTTAGATTTCGAATACAAATAAAAATTCCAGGTGATCACCTAGAATAACAGAAGTTCTGTTTCTTCATCTTTGCAATTACTGCTTATTTCTAATCCCCTTAAAGTGTGGGAATTTTTAGCATCATAGGGTTGGAGACATGCACTGAACTTTAAGAACTTAATGCTTAAAACAAAACACATATAGCTGGGAATGTGTGTTAGGAGCTAACTATATAACTGAGGGTCCTCAGAATTACCTTCCAAGTGGAATACAGTGTTTATTAAAGGATAAGTAATTTTAAAATGTGCTAACATGAAGTTTACCCAATAGCAAATTTTCAGAACTTAGACCCACATAAATTTTGGGGAAAAGAAGGAATGTTTTATCCCTTATGTGGTCTAGGATTGCTGGTGCATGGTGACAATAAAAAATAGATTGATTTTTATTATTGTTGGCTTTGAATTCTATGTAAAGACCCCTTATTTCCTGTACTGGGGATGGACTCCTTGCCCAGCCCTGTCTTTAGTCCACACTGCCTGTGAGGTTTATTAGAGCAAGTTTTTCTAACCTGGCTCTAAGAGAAAGAATACATCTGGCCTGGAGTTTGCCTGAAGGCTTCCATGAAATGACTTGCTACACTTTTAATAGGCCCTGATTATGAAGTAACCTATCTGCCATGAACTGTAGCTATATTATGTCTGTAAGAATAAATTCAAGTGAAATGGCCCTGATGTCTTCAAAGTCACAAATAATCACTTTGACCAGGAGAAGGCTGGAAACACAGCCCTGAGATGCTGCAATACAGACTTCACCCCAAGCTGGGTGACAGGGAGACCTTTACAATCACCTATATGATCATTTTATCAGGCCTGGAATCAATTCAGCTGTCATTTCAACAATATCTCACCATTGTATTATCTCATGAGATTCTTTGCTATCAGTTCAATATAATGACTTTTCCTAAAAAGAAAATCTGATCAATGATTTTTTTTTCTCATAGTGAACTCACAATGGGTTCCAAACGTAAACCAGCAACTAGTTCTTCCAGGCTCACAAATCTGTTTTATATTCCATTTTATAATTTTGCTAGACCTGGAGCCAGGTTTTAAAAGCCAGTGAAACCCAGGAAGCCCTGTGAGTTATCTTACTTAAATTTAGGTCTTCTTGGGATGAGGCTCACCCTTCTCTCCAGCACGGGCCTGCTGTTAAGGCTTAGCCACGGGGCTGCAGCTGGGGAGGAGGAGCATGCAGAGTGGGGCTTTTCAAACTTTGGTGCATACACATGTCCCCAGAGAGCTTGTGTAAACTCAGATTCTAATTCAGGAGGTCTGGGTGGGGCCTGGGATTCTGCATTTCTAACAAGCTCCCAGGTGATGCTGATGCTTCAACTTTGAGTAGCAAGAATGTAAAGACGAAACCCAAATCCTGCTCCTTCTGGTGGGGCACACTGGGAAGTGTCAGGTAGACAGGACAGGAAGAGGAAATAAAAAAAATAAAAGCCTGTCCCTCTGGTTTCCATCTCTCCTCTTTGGTGGTGGGATGGGTATTATGCAAGGTCAAAGCCGGAGGTGGGTTCGGCTCCTGACTCCAATATCTCCTGGCTGTGTGACCAAGTCCCCTAACCTTTCTGAGCCTTTTGTTTCCTTATGTGAAAATGGGAATAGCAACACCTAGATCTTGATAACTTTGGAACTAGTGACCATTACTATTGAATGAAACATACTTACTACTTAAAAACTTCAAGCAAGAAGAAAATTACAAAGAAGTTCTGAAAGCTCACCACTCTCAGAGTGTCTTTAATAGTTAAATGAGGCCGGGCGCGGTGGCTCACGCCTGTAATCCTAGCACTCTGGGAGGCCGAGGCGGGCGGATTGCTCAAGGTCAGGAGTTCGAAACCAGCCTGAGCAAGAGCAAGACCCCGTCTCTACTAAAAAAATAAAAATAAAAAAAAATAAAATAAAATAGTTAAATGAAATAACGTGTAAAAGTAGCCGGCACAGAGCCTGGCTCAGGAAGAGAGCTTAGTGGACGTCAGCCTGGTCCACCTTCCCAGCTGTCATACAGGGAGGTGGGGCCAGGTGATCACTGAGCTCCTGGTCCTCCCCCAGCCCACTCAGTCTCAGGCCGCTGTGCAGAGGGAGATGGAGAACCTCTATGTGGGACAAGGCCATGTCCCCGGAATACCCACCCTGCCTTCCTTACTTCTCCCAGTGCAGGAGAGTGTTCAAAAGACATGAAGCCCTAAAACTATTTTCTAGTTTCCAGAAGAAAGACCAATTATCCTAGCCAGGTTTAGCTGGATGACCTTCGGCAAGTCTCATATTCCTATTCATGCAAGAAGATATTTACTCCCATTTATACAGCACTTCTCCATTTTCAAAGACATGTTTTCGTGATTCTTTTTTTTTTTTTTTTTGAGACAGAGTCTTACTTTGTTGCCCATGCTAGAGTGAGTGCTGTGGCGTCAGCCTAGCTCACAGCAACCTCAAATTCCTAGGCTCAAGCAATCCTTCTGCCTCAGCCTCCCAAGTAGCTGGGACTACAGGCATGCACCACCATGCCAGGCTAATTTTTTCTATATATATTAGTTGGCCAATTAATTTCTTTCTATTTATAGTAGAGATGGGGTCTTGCTCTTGCTCAGGCTGGTTTCGAACTCCTGACCTCGAGCGATCCTCCCGCCTCGGCCTCCCAGAGTGCTAGGATTACAGGCGTGAGCCACCGCGCCCGGCCTGTGATTCTCTTTTTTAAAGCTTCACAACAACATTTAGAGTAGTGGTGATCATTATCTCCAAGGGACATTATTCTCGTGAGGGTCCCTGATGCTGGCCACTGCCCCCAGCAGAGGACAGATGCAGCCGCGAAGCCCACCTGCCCGCCTGCAGCCCTGAGAGCGCCCTGCCAGGCAGCTGGTCCTCACTCCCGCTCCGCCGTGCGGCCCTGCTGGGCTCTGTCATCTGTCAAAGTCAAGAGGGCTGGAAGGGCAGCTGCTGCTCAGCTCCTTGTATGGAAATAGCCAGTTACTGGACAGATAAACGCAAAGACAAGGCGGCCTCATGGGGGAATGAGCCCTCTGAAATCACAGCCAGAAAGGACTGAACCAACAGTTCTGTCTCTCTGGGATGCTTGCAAACCCTCAGCCTGCCAGGTCCCCCCTCAAAAATTGGGGGGAAGTGTTCTAAAGAACATTCCATCCTTCTCTACACTTATGCCACTAAAAAAGAAAGAAAAATTTAAAGTTTAACATTAATTTTTTTATTTAAAAATTAGAAAAACGAACATTCCATCCCTCAAGTACCCAGAAAACTTCACAATATTTTAGATTTTCTCATTCCTTCTTTCTTTTCTTCCTTCTTTCCCTCTCCTCTCCTTCCCTTCCTTCCCCTTTTCCTTCCTTTCACAAGTATTTATTGAGTATC